>NC_026150.1:10914456-10996012 GCF_000512975.1 Sesamum indicum
AGAATTCATAAAAAGACAATCAAGGTAGAGGATAAGTACTTTAACGCCTCAGCCATCCTCCCAACTTCTGCCAACATGAGTGCATATACAAACTTATATGGTTGGAACGGGAGCAGCACAAACTGAGAGTTTCCAAGGGTTTTTGAATACTCATATATCTCCGTCCTCTGTCGAAATATACAATGGTCAATCATGTGATTGGGCTCATACCAGAATACAACATAGAACTATAACAGATTTGTGCTTGGGCGCAGATACCAGTGTACTAATACAAATAATTATAGGCTTCAATCTTATGCTTTTGAAAGTGAAACTGTAGCCAGAGGCACCTACCAAGGACAATGGCTTGAGCCCAGTCCATGGACCAAAACTAACTCAAAGTCTCAGATAGAAAGTATATTCTCCAAATGTTCTCAATTACTCAGTAGAACAAGCACTCTGCAAACTTAATTCACGCACTAAGGCATACAAGTCTAGAAGTACTAAAATTGTAGGGAGAATTATTGCCTATGAAGCATTAAAATTACAAGCGATGCGCAACAGAGAATGCTTAAAGAGTAATGCTAAGCACTCAACAGAAACAAGAGAGGATGTGAAATAGAGAGTCAAAGAGAGCATGAGAAAACACTTATAATTCTTATCGTTATGCCTTTATAAGATTTTGTTCTTCTTTTCCCTTTCCTTATTATGTAGAGTTCCTGCCAGGGTGACATCCCAGTGCCCTAGGAAGTGGATTAGATGTTTCAGAAACTAGAAGAAACGAATGCTTGAAAAATTGATAACTTAGCCCAAACCTGAATTGCTTCGGGACTTGCATAAGTCCGTGGATATTTCCAGTGATCTGCACCAACAAGACACAATCTTGCAGTGTCGGAATATGGCTCAAAGCTAGCTTCCGCAACCAAATAGCAGATGTGAGCAGCAATTATCTGACAACCACCATCCGAATATCCAAAAACTTAAAAGCTAGTAAGTATTGAAAGAACTTACAAGAATAAGGGAAGAAATACTTCTAAGAATAAACCAGAACATACATCACTTCTTTCCTTCCACAAACAATCTCCAAGATGGATAAGCACAAGTTCATCATCCTTTGTTCTATTTGCAGTTATCACCGCCAAATTTTCTTCCCAGTCGTCCAGCATACCATTGGCACCAAACTGCAAATCACCAACAAAAACATAGCAGCTAATAAAATTTCAGCAGAACCTTCATAAAACATAGAGTAATGGGAACAGAGGAAGATACATGGAAAAAATTTCCAAGTAAATCCTCTACTGATATGTAACACAACAAACTCACTAAAACCCTCTTAGGAACAAGTATTATAGGGGACAATTGCTTGCTTACTAAAAGGTACAGTAGCAGTGCAAGACCTTTATTGCAAATAAACATTAACTTCATACCTGCGCTGGTTGCTGAGGCATATTTAAAGCACCAGGCATGCTAGTTATAGCCGTGCTATCTGCTGAAAACACATCAGCTGGTTGACCAGCAATTAGAAGGCATAATGTTCGCAAAGGTGATCCTGCTACCAACTGGCGAAGTGCCATTTGCTTGACAGTTTCAACATAGAACTGCATATGTTTGTTTTAGCAAAATGTTATAACAAAGGCATATAAATTTGCTTGACAGTTTCAACATAGAACTGCATATGTTTGTTTTAGCAAAATGTTATAACAAAGGCATATAATAGGTGATGAGAAGGCTCTATCTGTTTCATTAACCAGAGAGGTGAGGCATTTTAGCAACTAACTTGATCGCCAAGTTGTGCAGCAAGGACAAGGGCAGGACCCCACAACTGACCATCCTGTGCACACTGTAAGGCATCTTTCTTTCTTCCAGAAACCAGAAGATTTTGGACCTCCATAGCAGTGACCTAAAATATGAAATGCATTCTTATAGATAGAAGTTGCCAATAAGAATTGCGATAAATTGGTAGGGTACGCCATCGAATACCCGCATTTGCTCTTCAGATGGCAGGTGCTGCAAGCATTGGGCAACAGCACCATACTGACTAAACTGCAAACCTTTCCCTTTAGCAGATGCAAACAGTTTAGCAACTGCTGATTCTGGAGCATCGCTTTCCTGTTGGAATGACAAATGAGGAAAAAACAGAACCAGATCTGTCAGGCCTAGACCAAGACAGCAATTGTATAAGCACCCAATTTCACAAAAGGCATAATAGTTGTAAGAAAGTGATATACCCAGTCCTCAAACCATGCAAGTATAAGGTGACTTTTTCCAATCGCTATAATTTTTTTACAACCTAAAGGAACATTACTGCACTAATATTTTCATGTCTAGGGAACTGCCCACATTGAAGTTCATTTGGATGCACAAGAGTGGTCATTCCCTAAAACTGCATTGTCGAAAGCAGTAGAGGAATAAAGGGAAAACAATAGTTGTTCTGTTATGGTAGTTGTCAGTGCAGAGGCTAAAGATCATGATAAATCTTTTATGTTTTTTCCCTGCAGTGTTGTTCCACGTAAAACATATTTCAAATTAGAAGATCAGACGGATCACATGCCAAAAGTTGTAAACAGTAAATGACATAATAAACTTGCAATAACAATTACACAAGATTAGCAGTTAATCAAGTTTCTTGCTTGTAAGTAACCATGAGAATATGCAAAGAAACAAGCACAACTAGAAAACAGAAACTTATTATGAAATATGCACTAGGGGATACAATCCAAATAATAAAGAACAAATCCTTCATTCACCAAAAATATAAGATCTACCTTCAAAACAGCATCCGTGCCGTAAGGAGATCGAAGTTTCCCATAATACTGACAGGCTATTTTAAGCAGCGAAAGGAGCAATCTCAAAACTTCAGCTTTTCTGTAGTCCATATCAGCAGACTCGAGATCTGTCATTCTCTCATCAATCCATTTGTTCAACTCCTTACTGCCAACACTTCCACTGGTAAGAGGACCTGGAAGGGATTGCCTACAGAGAGCCTGGAAATAATTGCTGACACGCATTCCATGGGTTGAAGTACCAATTTTGGCATTCATGACTTCTACTAAGTTTAGGACAGATATTGAGCCTCCGACGGGATTCTTCACAAAAACCAGAAAATTTTAGGCAGGTGGTATAAGCAAAGTTGATAAAGAAACCTACAAGACAAGGTTCAGACACTGACCTGACTTCCAAAATTCGAATTTTCAGAAGAGTTATAGTGTTTCATCACAATGAGCTTCCCACCAAAACCAAAAGCAACTAAAGCATGTGAAGGACGACCGGCAGACGACCTTCCAGAAGCAGACGCAGCAGCATAGGAGATTTCAGCACTCTGAATCTGTGAAAAGTTGAGCGGATTTTGATTGCTGTAGTAGTCATTCAGAAAATGGTTTTGGTCATTTTGATTGGTTTTGGAATCACCAAAATGTGGACCCAGGTTCTGACCAACCAAATGTGAAGCCACGGAAAAGTTGTTCTGACCTTGACTTAGATTCTCATAATATGAACCTTTTACTCCAGAACTCTGTTGACTTCCATGAGCACTAACAGAAACATTCTCTCCATAGTGTTTTTCCGTTACGTGGTTTTCACTGTATGGTAAAGTAGCATCACTTCTGGAAACAGTTTCTGGTAGCCACATTCTTGAGCTCTGTTGATTGTAGTTGCTGACTGATCCGACATTCTTATCTTGGCCTTGGCTACCAAAGCCTTGAGGAATGTAATTGTTACCTTGATTATGTGTACTGTATATTCTCTGATCATTGTTCCCAGAAAATATATCAGGTGATGTATATCCATCCTGGTTAATCTGGTCCTGAACTTGGGCGTTAGACTGGTCGGATGCAGGGTATGACTCCAAAGGGCGCCATTCCTGGGCAATGGTATCATAATACCAGCCAGGGTACTGAGGATCAAACACCATATGAGGTGGGTAACCATTATTGTCATGAGAAGCTTGATTCCAGTCTGATGGAATCGCATTGCTGTCGCCACTCATTTCTGAAACCAGGTTCCAGTTAATAGCGGATTCTGTAGCATAACTCGTCTGAGACGCTTGATTCAAATTCGTAACACTCCCTGTTCTACCAGCCTGAGCCACAGACCCAGCGACGGATTGAGCAGTTTGCTGCATATAAGACAACTCGGCCTGCCCGTCTATCACTCCCCAAGTAGAATTTATATTAGAGTCAACATTTGCTTGCACACTTGCAGCTGCATCATAACCATCAACCTGATACCACTCTCCAGTATTTGGATCATACTTCCAACCTGGGTACTGGTTTTCCCAATACTCAATGCTATTCAGATCCTGCACATTTGAGCTCTGATCTGCTGCAATACCATCATTATATGCCTCGCTGTACAGCCAATAGTTGTTCGAGTTGCCCAGGGAAGTGGATACATGTACATCATTCCCAATAGCAACCTCTGGCCCATTATTCAAACTTTCCCCCGCCATAATCCCTGATGCATCACCAGCATTGTCCCCTCCAAATTCGCTGAGAAAGTCTGAGTATGATCCAAATCCATTGCTATCATTCTGAGCTAAATCAGCATGAAATGCATTCCATTCAACTTCCTTAACTCCAGGAGCCCTTGATCCACCACTACTCTTACTCTCAGTAGTCCCATCAGAGAAACCCTCCCTGGTACTCGTACTCACCACTGCCCCGTCAAACAAAACTTCAGCACCACTAGCATTGGCATCTCCCGGTTTTAGAATCAAGTTATCAAAGTCAGATGAATTGGATGGCACTAATGGTTTTCCAATCTCCTCCACGGTTTTCACTTCATTTATCTGTTCAACCGTCTTCGCTTCCGCACTTAGATCATCAACTCTCTTATTGTTACTACCGCTAATATTATCAAAATTAACCTCACCATTATTCTCAAGCTCATTGATACTCAAATTCGCAAAGGCCTTAGCCTCGTCGGATTCATTCCCATCCGTCAAATTAGGGCCACCAGATGCCGAGGAGTTGGCGACTTTAAAGTCCATATCGTCATCATCATTTACTAATTTGTCAAAAAAATCCTCATCCGTATTATCCTCCACCTCGAATGGAGGAGGATTCGAAGCCATTCCACCACAATTTCCAAAGCCGCGAAATTCAAAACCCTAATTGATTCGTGCTAACAACACGCAGATCCAAGGTTAAAACCCACCTAATTCAACAACAAGACCCTAGACAAACCAAATCGAGCAAGATCAAGGGTTTTACGACTTCACCCCAATTTGAAAACCAAAACAAGAACACAAACACCTAAAAATTCTGCAATTTTGTAATTTAATTCAACACATATCACCTTAGATCAATTCAGGATTCATACAGAAAAATCTTTAACTTACATCTTTTTGTACGTACATCGAGAGAGCGGGAGAGGGAGACTGTGAGCAGTAAGAACAAAAAACAAGGCCTCGATCTCACTCCGGAGGGTCTCAACTACCCACCGAAAACTTGTTTTCGACCCCCCAATACATATATTACCAGAAATTCATTTTAAATCCCTTTCAAAGAAAAAAAAATTCATTTTAAATCATTTTTAATTCTAATAAATCTTTTCAATATAAACACTATATTTAGTCCCTTAAATTTTTATTTAAAATTACTTTAATCTCTCAAGTTCAGTTTTTTACTTCGATATTCTTAAACTTTAATTTTTATCTCAATTTGATCCCTTCGACCAAAATTGATAATTACATCATACATTGTCGGAAAGAAATGCGAATTCAATTATGAAGGACTGATTAAATTGTGTCACTTCGTCAAATAAATATGACAAAGTTTTTCATCCTACAAAGGATTTTTCAGCAAATGAAAATAAAGGCAAAGAGAAAAAAATCAAAATCCTCTTTAGCCGCATTCAAGAATGTCCTGATGTACAAGACAAATCCTTTTTAGCCAAATTCGAGGAGATCAATGGTTTTCAAGGCAAATGCAAGAAGATTGTCGCGGAGATCATCAATGTTTCTGAGTTCATACTCTTACCCTGTTAATAATTTTACGTGATTGAAATTTCTATCTTATTGAAAATTCAGATAGAAATTAAATATATATATATATAAATTTTACATTATTATCTTTAAAATAATATGTATTTACATTTTTCTTTATAGACTCATTTCAAAAAAAAAATATATCATTAAAATGTCATAATGAAACTTACACAAAATAGATATATAATATATTGAATAAATAGGCGATTCAATTTACTTCCTCCAACTATATGCTTGATTAGTTTGTAACAATTTTTATTTCAATTTTACCCATCATTTACTATACTTTATAAAGAATATTGAAAGCCCAAAATTTTATTTACTTTCAATAATATAAAACAATTAATTTAAATCTTTACCAACTATAAAAATAACATATTTGAATTTTATAAATTTTATTTTATAGACTAACTAAATAATTTCTTTGTCAATTATTACAAGTAGGTAAATAATTAATACTTGTAGGAAGAGCCTATGCAAGTTATGGAAATACCTTGACAAAATAGTTTCGTAGCTGACTATTTAAGTTTGTTCGAACTAATTAATAGTAACATATCGCCGATAAAGTCTAGCTCAATCAGCCAAGTTGAGGCCCAATGGATATAAGGCCATGAATGCAAACCCCACATTGACTATCAGGGGGTTATTTAGGACATTTTCCTGTTTAGTCATCCAATTTAACCGTACTAGGTAATAAAAGACAACACCAATCAGGGAGCGTACGGTTTAAAATAACAAAAAGTAAAAAATAAATAAAATTAGCATAAATTTATTTACCACAATGGTAATCATATTCTAATCTATCATTATTTAATCAACTCACCCGAAGCAAAGGAGGCCGAATAGTAGTTACTGATAAGATAGAATTATATGATATTGATTATTGTAATCGATTTATAAAAAAAAATAATAGTTCATTGCTTTTACTTCAAAAAAAAAAGAATTAAGGTATTAATTGTATTACCTTTTATTGACTATTGAAATTGCTAGCAAATTATTTTTTGTGATAGCTATTATATATAAATATAATAATTATAAATATATTTTAATTTTTGTAACATTTATATATTAGAATTTTTTTTTTTAATAATGGCACATAAGAAAATTGAATCAATTAGAAAATTCATTAATGTTAAATACATTAATATAGAAATAATAAATATAATAAATAAATGAGTAAAAATAAAAGTTTAAAATCCTTGGCTAAGTGCTTCAAAATAAAACGCTGCATCATAAACGTTAATATAAGTGTTTTATTTATAAAAGGTTAAGTTTTAAATTGAAATAATACCAATTGAACCACAGAGGTAATGTGATATCATACGAGTTGTGTGTAATATGATATGATTGATAATGAGATATTATACGAACTGTGTTTTGTGTTATATCAATAAAAAAACAAAAAAAAAATTATAATTGAGATGATAATAATCGACAAAGACCATTGAATGATGCACTCTAACTTGGGTAAGCTTGTCCCTAAGAAAATGAACAATAACCTCATGGACATGTTGTGGAATGTTGCATGATTGTGGATGTGGGTTACTTCATGAATTTCTTGTAATTGCATAACAGATATCTGCTAGTTGGTGTCATTACATAAAATTTGTCTGACTGCAATGGATTATATATATATATATATATATATATATAAGCTAATTAGCTATATTTATTGAGCAAACAACTCACTCCTTGCCCCACATTTTTCAGGAGATAAATCACAGTAACTAATTGAATTGGATCATAACTCATATTTCGAGTTTTATTAGGTGGGTCAGCAGTGTCATTTTGAGTTGGGAGTTTTAGCTATAATTGCTTAGACACTAAATTTTCAGTGAATTTGTATTTTAAGTTTTGTAATATTTGGAACTACACTTTTTTTCTTTTCATATGTTCATAAATGCTATAGTAGAGTATTAAATACCAAATTATAACAAAGTATTTAATTGTCTGACGTCCATATAATATATTGGTAAAAGAAAAATAGGATTTATTTGATTGGGTTTAGTAAAAATTTTTTATAAAATGGGTTATAATTACGGAGGGTGTATTACAATTAGTGGTATTAAAGTATAGTGCTGTAGGAGGTTGATCTGGCTCGAAATATGCGGCCTCCTTTTGGGGACCCAAATCAACTACGTAATCTTCCCAAATCTCTTAATGGGCTCTGAGGATTGAAACAAGCACATTAGGCTCGTCGGATTTGGCCCCAACTAAAACCCTCTGACACTCAAGTTAGTTCAAGTCGAGATAGAAATATGCGATTAGAAGGCGTATGATCAAAGGTAAAAAATACAAGTTACCTCAAATGATTTGTGTTCGGGTATTTATAGGGTCCAAATGTACACTGTTGACAGCGTCACGTGTCGTAATCTGGATATTCCTTACTTTTCATTGTACGGTGGACAATCCATCCTGCCATTCCGGGTCAGTTTATGGGTTGGAGCTCTAGCGACCCGACCCACGAGCTGATACGCAGGTCCTGCTATATTTTGTCCATTTTACCCTTAAAAGAGGGCATTTTTTATTCTTTTATCCTAAAATAAGGGCAATCCTCATCAGAGATGCTATAAGTTGCGTGAAACTTATCCAAGTGATCCTGTGGATCTTCCATCTTATTGTACTAAAACAAGTGGGAAATTTTTATTCTTATAGGAAGGGCTTCGCCAATATATTCATTGCAAAAGGAATGTGTCTAGGAGGGGCCACTCAAGGTGAAGTCAACAAACTCCTGGACCTTGTTGTGCCTCTCTAATGCCATACATGATGGGTGATACTATGTCTGAGCCTGAGGGGTTTTGTTAAAATTTCCACACAATCTTCTTTTTGCAATCCAGTCCCTACTTTCAGTAAATTTTTTGTGGTTAAAATTCAGTCCTTTAATCTAAGTAAATCTTATTCATTTATTTGAATTTCAATCAAGCCATGTAAGATAATACCACCCAAGTCATATAAACAGAAATAATTATATTATAGTTAAGTGATACTGGCCGATAATTGATTGCATGATATCTCTAATATTTCTCTTGACGTCATCTCTAAGACTAAAGAGCTTATGATTTGCAATCACAATTACGTATTGTGTCGAGATAAATCGATGCCACGCTCGAATGGAGCGAGTTTGAACCCAATTAAATTGGTGTTAAAATAGATTTGAATTAAATTTTGTTGAATCCGTCAAGGTCTCGAGTGAGTCCCAAGTTTTGCAGCCCCCAACCCAAACCTCTAGGGACTCGAATTCGAACCAGACACAATAATAATTAATCTATTTTTTAAGTTTCAAAATTTTGAATTTTGAGTTTTTTTTGCCCACTTCACTTATTTGAAAATAATATTTTAATTTAAGTATAGATGATATTTGCTTCACTTCAATTATATTTGCTTATTAGTGCCCAATAGTTCAGAAATATCAATTTTGTTTGAATTTATAACTGGTGAATCAATAACTTGTTTTAAAATAGTTTGTGCAGCATATGAATAATAACATATTTGGGTGATTCAAAAAATAATTACATAATTTATAATTTTTACTGTTCAACTATAAAATATTTGATTCACGGATCAAGCATGCCCCTAACAAGTTTTGGACAGCGGAGCAACGTGGGGCGGGAAAGGGCCCAAAAAATGCTAGGGTGGGACAAATTTTGGGTCCGAACTGGAGTTAGCAAGGCAAGTCCTGGGAACTCCAACCCACCCGGCTGCCAACCCTAATCACAATACACATTCAGAG
The DNA here is from genome assembly GCF_000512975.1 of Sesamum indicum. Lineage (NCBI taxonomy): Eukaryota > Viridiplantae > Streptophyta > Magnoliopsida > Lamiales > Pedaliaceae > Sesamum > Sesamum indicum. The sequence goes on from NC_026150.1 coordinate 10,924,152, forward strand.
CTCATTTGAATTGACCATGCAAAAATCAAATTAACAACCAATTGATTGAATTAACATCACTCCACTCAACGAAAAAAAGAATCCTAAGTTCAATCTCGTGTTTTCTTTTCCGACTCCCTACCTCTATTATATTAAAAAACAATGGAGTTTAAATACTATTTTAGAAAATTCAATAAGAGTCTCATGCTTCTTCGTGATTCCTTTCTTTCTTTCTTTTACCTAAAAAGTCTACGCTTGATCATTACCATTCAAATATTTAAATTGATATTCAAACTCGAACCACTCATATCAAGCAATGTGAAGAATGAGGCCTGTAAATACAGATTGACGATCAAATAAATATATTAATACATCAAATCGACTTAAATTGAATAAAAACACGCAAATTATAATATGTTGGAATAATTCCAAACTATTAGCTGAGTCGAGACGTCTGCAGGACGAATTTGAAAAAAGTTGAACAATCTTGAAATCAAACTTTGACAGATTGAAGTAAGTTGAAATTTCTAAGTGCAAAAACTTTGATCTTAATTAACTATGGGAGGGAAGTTAAACTAGTTGTTGACTGTACCAACCTCTACTACAGCTTATTCATTGTACCCACATTACTTTTCCATAGGGTTCAACTTCCAATATTCCTCAATTATGACCAAATGAATTGCTACCTAAAATTATCTCAAAAAAAAAAAAGAGTGATTAAGAATTCGAGTATAACACAATTTATATATCAATATTTTTTTAGATATATATTGATGGACATAGTGATAATTACAAAATTATTGATAACGGATGTAATAATCAATTACATAATAAGCTTAATATAGTGATATATATCCCAACACAGTCTAATATTTCTAGGGAGCGGAGTGTGATGAGTTCGAGGCGAATTTGATCGAACCAGTACTCGTCCCTTTATTTTAAAGACCAGTGATCCACTCTAACACGAGCGGGCTCGGTCCACCTTTGTCATAGTTGGACCCGGAACTCACCTACTAATTTTTTAATTAATTAATATACTTTTTAGAAAAATATAAGATTATTGATTATAATATTTAATAAGTATTGCTATGTTAAAGTATAATTTATTTTCAAGTATATATTAAATAGAACTTAAAATTTTGAAATGAATTATCGCTTTCTTTCACCGTGACGAGATATGACCTCTAAAGTAAAATTTTCGTCTGATTAAATACGTGATAATGAGATTTATACCCTCTAAAAGAAATAGTCAAATTGATACAACTAACAAATAGTATACAAAATATAGTGCAAATTGAAATATCAATTAAAAAATTAAATAAAAACATTATGATAAACAAGTCTTGATCCATCTAAAAGTTTCGACTGTGTCAAGAAAGAGTTGTGTATAGGTGAAGGGACAAAGCCACAGTAGAGAGTGATGAGAGAGAAAACAAGTGCAGCTTTTACTGCTCTTTTTTGCAGACTGAACGCAAATATTAGAAAGCACAAAAACAGATCAGAAACACAAACAATTAACAGCTGGAAACAGGAACAGAACAAGCTTGCAGAACTGGACACTCAAGATTCTTGTGCCTCAAGCCAGTTATCAGTCATATGCATGTAAAACACACACACAACACGCACTCCATCCCTGCAGAAAGTTTGCAGTTATTGAGTCAAAATACAAGAACAGTAACCTCAACATTTTGCATTCCAAGATCCTAATTAAAGCGAGATATCAACTACCCAGAGCAGGAAATAGCAGAAAAGCGGCTGAAACCATGGATGGCTTTATGCAATAAAGTGAAATGAGAGTTTGATTGAGTTTTGTGTGAACCCCATTTGACAAAATATACAAAAACAGAGCCTGAAATGAGTCTTGGATTGAAAAAGGTACCAAGATGGGGTCACGAGTCTCAACCTCTTAACAACTTCTGTGGCTGTGCATTTGATGTGATTGACAAATTCAGCATCAGAAACCGAAACATCTTTCTTCACTAACAAACTCCTCAGGATCCTCATCCTCATCTTCGATTGCAGCAGCAGCAGCCGCAGGCAGATTAAGATCTATGGAGGCGTCATCTTCAAGCTTATCAGAAACGTTTGTGCCCACAAATTTTGAGGCCAGAAGATGTGATCTCTTGTGCCCTCCAAGAGCCTGAGCTGACCTGAAGATTTTACCGCATAATGGGCACTCATGAACTTGCTCTTTAACCACAATCTCCTTTGGTTTTCTGAAGAACTGATCGGTGTCGGAGAACCCATCAAATGAACTCTTGATTTTCTTAAAATGACTAGCCCTGTGGCTGCCCAGCCCCTGAGATGACTTGAAAACCTTGTCGCATCTCTCACATTTGTAGACTTTCTCACTCGTTCTCGAATCCTCTGAAATTCTCCACACATCCCGTGAAAGCATAACCAGGCACAAAGCAACATCTTCTTCCATTAATGGCTCTCCGTCATCCACACCCTTCGCCCTCTTGAATCTAGACTCTGTCTCGAAGAACTCGGGATCTACCAACCGCAACCGCTTCTTCGGATCCTCTCTCAACCCAAAAGAGAGAGAGGATTTCTCGGCGCTGCTTTCTCTTTCTCTCTCATCACCTTCTCGCTCATCACAAGAGAAGAACGAGGAAGTCGACTCGGTGGGCGGATCACTGGGTTCCTCTTCTTGTCTCTGGGGTGTCTTGGGTGGGAGCGGCAATGCGGCGTAATGGGACCTCATGTGACCACCCAAAGCCTTGCCATTGGAGAATCTCTTGGAACAAAGCTTGCACTCCATGCCCGCCATTAACCAGGCAAAAGCAAATCAAGATCCAAACGTTACTTTTACCGATATATATACGCAGCCCATATAAATGGGGGTTGTTTGCTGTTGTGTTTCTCTCTCAAGAAGAAAGCTTCGATGGGGATATATAGGTGAGAGAGGGGAGGAAGCGAGGGCAGTAAAGGAGAGGTGTGGGTGACAAGAATTCCTCCACCGAAAGGAACTGACTGGCGACTGCGCCAAAAATGTGATCTCACAGTACAAAAATTTTAAATGTATTTTTGTAATATCTATTTGTATTGTATATCAAATTTGAAGAAAAAATACATAGATTTAATGGTTTTCATTTATTAGCAGCTGAAATTGGAATTGAAGTGAAGCAGAAATTAAATTCAGGGTTGTGTTTGTATTGTGAAAAGAGGATAAGCACATGCTAGTCTTTGTCATTTACAATGAGGAATTTAGGCCAAACCATTTAGTTATTACTTTTATTATTTATTTTCATCTTTACTGTAAGTTATAATCCATTATCTTTTAAATATATTTCATAATTATCTCTAAGTTAAGATTCTAGTAAAACTTAAATAAAGTTTAGGGATGATTACACTCCCCTCCTATGATGTTTGATGTAATTATGTGTAAACCCTTTATAGTTTGAGAAATTACATCTAACATCCTAAATGTTTGCTTCTGTCTCATAAATAAGTCCCCCATTAGCCAAAATTCATCGAATTTGCTGATATTAACAAAAAACTTAAAAAAAGAATATATGTATTTACTCTAGATTGACTTATTACTGACTTATAGCAGGTCAAATAAATATTTTTATGACCAAATTACCTTCATACATCTTCATGCATTAATTCATGTGAGGAGGTATATCTTTATCGTTAAAAGGGGTCTTTTTAATCCAAAGAATTGTTTAACCTGTAATAAGAAAGTTTTAAGTCAATTAATAACAAATATCAATTTTTGTTCTTCTTTTTTTGTTAAGGTCAACAAATTTAGTGATGTTTGACTAACGATGGACTTATTTTTTAGATGGAATCAAACCTTATGAGTGCTAAATATAATTTTTTAAACTATAGAAGGTTTAGATGTAATTATACCAAACTTTAGGGGAGGAAAGTATAATTATTCCTAAAGTTTATGGTATATTTCTTGAATAAAAGATAAAAATGGAAAAACATGTAGACTTTATAAAAGTAATAATCCTTTTTAATTGTTGTGCTTTGCTTGTGTAATGGAGAAGTACACTTTTTTTTTTTATCCCTTTCTTATAAACTCTTCTGAAATTTTAACTTTAAATTTATTATTACAATAGTAATATTTTGGCCTAACACTCTTTTTTTTTTCTATTTTTTTGCGCCGCCTGTTTATGAGACGTCGTGTGTATAAGTGTTGGGTTGATACGTAATTGTTTTGTATTTAAGCATTTGTGGTAATAATTGTCTGCTACAGTGACTTTTTTTGTGGAACCAAAATGATTTTCTTTTTTATTTTTTTGATTTGACGGTGACAAACATGGAAGTGAAGTAATGTTGTTGACGAGGATCTTTGTATTGTGTGCATTGGTGTAGTTTTGCATTTTACAGATTGACAAGATAATTGGTTATCCATATAGTGGTATCAAATCAGGTGTTAATACTATTAGGGTACTGTCCCGCATGCCAACTAATTGATAGAAATAAATTAGAAAGCGTGTTATGTTGGATGTAGCCCACAGTAGTGAGCCTAGAAAATATAAAACCTATTTAGCTATTACAAAATATTATAGGTTTGGAAAATCCTTACGCAAACTAATATTATAAAAGAGAAATTAATCAATGAATAAAAGACAGATCTGAAGAAAACAGTAAAAAAGCAACAAGAACAAAAAGAAAATTGGCTCAGGGTCACATCCGGTAAAGGGGAGTCCAAACCCACCAAACTTCGAAAACTACTTACGGTTGCTTGGCTTACACCACAAAGGACCACTCAAAATTTTCACTAAGAAAACTATTCACAAAGAACTTTTAATCGAAAGTGAGAGAGAGAGGGGGGGACAGAAGTTTTTCCCTGTTCTGTCGTACAACACCAGAAAACTTCAGCAACTTAAATAGAGGGTAAAACATTGATATGAGAGAGAGAGAGAGAGAGAGAGAGAGAGATTGATATTGGGGAGAGAGGAAGACAACTTTGGAGAAACCAAAGAGAAGAAGAAGGGAGAGACGAGGAGACGAGAGAGAAATTAGGTTTAGAGTTTGATCTGCAGAAAGAAAAAGAGAGAGCTTTTTATTTATAGAAAACCGGGTCGGGAGAGGAGTGGGCTGGGTGATGGGTATGGCCAAGCCTTCTAGTAAGGATTTGGGGCGGATTTGGGCTGGGCCTACCTTTTAGGTCATGGGCTTCCACCTTGGACCATGGATCCTAAAAGGACTCAATTCAGGATCCGAAACTAACTTCATCATCGCCATTCGCTTAGGTACCAAGATAGTTCCTGCAAAACAGATAAAGACACTTGTATATTTGGGTTAGAAGTGCAAAGAATATTGAAGAAATTTTATTATCCTAAGTTCAAGATTTTAAAGCAAGCCTTAAATTTTTCTATTTGTAAGCACTTAGTTTCCATATTTGCAGGATTAGATTCAGAATCAATTTTTTTCAAATTAATAATTTTCTTTCCAACTATGTTTCTGATAGAATGATACCTAACATCGATGTGTTTAGTTTTACATGAAAGTCGGGATTTTTGCAAAGTTGAATTCCAGATTGACTGACAGAAAATACTATGACTTTGTCTTTTAGAAACCAATTTCTTTTCACAATCTTTCTAGCCAAATTACTTCTTTAAAAGCTTTGGTAGTTGCAAAGCTTCAATTGTAGACAAGGCAACAATGTGCTGGAGTTGTGAATTCCAGTTTATGCAAGCACCACACAAAGTGAACACATAAAATATAGTTGATTTCTTACTATCTCTATCATTAGCATAGTTAAAATCCACATATCCTACTAAATTAGCACCATTACCACACTTAGAGAATGTTATACCGGTATTCATAGAATCATTTAAGTACCTTAGTAACCATTTAAGAGCATCCTAATGAGGTAACCCAACATTATACATGTATCTACTAAGGCAACTTACAGCATAAGCTATGTTTGGGCGAGTGCTAACCATAAGATACATAACAGATCCTATCGCACTGGAGTATGAAACCTTTTTTATTTGTTCTTTTTCAGATTCAATATTAGGGCTCTGGTGTTTATTTAACTGAAAATGTGCAGCCAAATGAACAAAGGAGGGTTTTGAATCAATCATTGAGATTTTTTCCAATAGAGATTTAACATAGGATTTTTTATTCAGATAAATTATGAAATTATTCCTATTTCTATCAATAGACATTCCTAATATTTTCTTGGCATGACCCAAATCTTTCATTTCAAATTTTCTACTTAAGTTATATTGTAGTTCTTTAATTAATTTTAAAATAGGGCTAGCAATTAGCATATCATCAATATATAACAGATGAAACACAGGAACATAATGATCATATTTAAAATACAAGCAATGTGTTGGATAATTATTTGGCCCATGACCAATAATAATAATGGTAGGCTTTTTGCTCACTTGGATGGCAATTGTTTTGGCCCAAGCCCATGACCCATCGACCCACAACCCGACCCGACCCTACCCGGATTGATTACTTATTTTCTACCAAACCCTCAATCTCTCATATCTCATATATCATATCTCTCTCTTCTCTCTCTCTCTCTCTCTCTCTCTCTCTATTGCAGCCGATTAAAGCTCTTCTTCTCCACCTCTTCTTCATCTCATTAATGGATGCGGTTTTCCCATGGTCTTGGAACTTTGCCTTGGCCGCCTTCTTCCATTCTACTTCCAAGAAGCCATCTATATAATGGTGGTCGATCCTTGGTTGTGGGTTATCGAAAAAGTGCTTCTCTCTTCCTCTCTTCTAAATCCGAGCATACTATTCGGTTCTTTGTGAACCTAACAGTGAGGATCCGTGTGATCTAGAGATATAGCCTTTTATGGCAAGGGCTTTGTGCCAAAACTGTGTGCAGCCGTGGATAGTTTCTTAAGGCTGCCGATCTAAGTGATCGTGAGTAAAGTCAAGAAACGGATCTGGCTCTCTGAGCCTTCGTTTGACCGATTACTTTTGTCGCTTTTAATATTGCTGTAATTTTTGCTTAAAAGCTTTTAATTCTTATATTATTTCTGTATTAAAGGATTCAATACCCTATTTGGTTTGTAATAGTAAATAGGGCTCACCTCCCAACACAATGATCATAGTCACTTATTTTAAAATTTAAAGAATGCATGAACAGATCAAATTTTTTGTTCTATTGCCTAGGTGATTGTTTTAGCCCATACAAAAAATTATTTAGCAAACAAACACAATAAGATTTTTGTTTATTAACAAAACCACTAGGTTGTTTCATATAAATATGTTTACCTAGGTCATCATGCAAGAAAAACAGTTTTAACATCTATTTGTTTTAATTCCCAATCATAATGAGCGGCAAGAGCATAATTCTAATAGTAGCATATTTCACAATAGAAAAGAAATTTTCTGTATAATTAGTTCTTTCTTTTTGAGTAAAGCCTTTGGCTACTAATCTTGCTTTAAAACGATTTGAATCATTTTCTTGTTTTGTTTTGAAAACTCATTTGCAATCAACAACAAAACAACCACTTGATTTTGGGACAAGAATCCAAGTTTTGTTAGCTTGGAGTGACAATAGTTTAAATTAACATATTTTAAAGCTTCTTTATAAGAATTAGGTTCAAAACTTTTAGTATTTAAAGCAAGATGAAAATCTTTAAATCTAGAGGGAAACCTAGATTCTCTTCTATCCCTATCTCTATCTAGCTGATAAATTTTATAAGATAGTCTTTTTTATTTCACATAAATAATAACATAGGCATTCTTCAATAGACATTTGTCAATTTAATTATATGCATGAAAAATGAAGTCCTTAGGCCATCTATATATCTATGGCGTATGGTTGTGCATTTGATGGTAATCATGAACTATGGGTCCAAGGTCTTAACTTTAAAAGTTCTAAGCAAGGATCAACGAGATTAGGACATTATTGATTCCGTAAAGGCTTGTTCACATGACACATGCTCTTTGAAGGATAGGTCTAGTTTTATGAACATTGGTAAGGAGATACTAATGTGTGTGTGAGAGGGTGCTCTTTAGGGAACTAGTGCACTAAATGGCTCAGTCGAAAATTATTCATTCGATTGACAATACTCAAACTTATAATTTCCTCACATGACAATGTAAACTTAGTCTTTATGACCTAAGGCACCGTAGTGACCTTATATTAGATAACTTATACTTTAATTTATTTTATTGTCATCTAGGTGATCATAAAGGAGATATTTTGGCCACAAATCCATCTAATATGAAGGGTAATGAGTGGCACGTCAAGAAATCAAAAACCTGACCTTTAAGGTAGGAGATTTCATGTGCTCTTTACTATTTTTATTAAATAAAACTCTTGGTCAAGGTATTATGGCAACTAGGAGGAGGATTTCCTAGGTTGATCGTTCTTAATCAAGAACTAGAAGGAATTGGCGTATAGCTATTAAGTCAACATGGTCTGGACTCATTATTCATGTCTTGGACTCAATTAGGAGATAATTAATAATGGGACCTTACTTGCATGTTACTCACTATCTAAAGGTTCGCCACCTTTATTTAAAGATAGAGCTTCATGGCTTTTAGTTAGATGTTAATCATGATTAATGGATTTTTGGAATTAAGAAGTTAATTCCATGACTATTTGATTAAAAAGATTAATTGAATTTGATAAGTCGTAATAGTTGTGAGCTCATGACTATCACTAGGGTGAATCTAAGGGGTTACACATTTATTTAGAAAAACTCACCTTCTTAATTTCGATTAATTCATTGGTCTAATTAATTTTGAATTAATTCTAAAACCAACTAATTCAGTGTTGAATTAAAGTTGTAGAAAATTAACTAAAGTAGTTCATAGTTCTTGAACTCAATTAATTTAATAGGATTAAAATAATTGTTGAAGAATTTAACTAGATTAAATTCGATCGGACATGTTTAATTGGATTAAACAAGCTCAATAAGGAGTGTAAAATTAATTAATAGGATCAATTAATTTTAAGAATTACGAGTTTGTTTCCTATACTTAACCACTTAGACAGTTTTGGTTCTCAAACTTTTCGGTTTAACACTTTTAATCCTTAAACTGTCAACTTTTTTAAAGTTGTGGTTCTTGCCATCTATTGGGCCTTGAGTTGACGGAAGACCTCATTTCTAGAGCACGTGAGGCAGCAATGGAGGGGAAAAAAAAAAAAAAAACCCTCCATTCTCCAACATGATATCTTCTATTCGGGTTGCGAAGAATCTACGAGGTTAACAATGGAAGCTCAAATCCACGATTGCGGAAGAACAGAGAATGAGCTTCTGAATTTGCTTGAGACTGAGAAGGAAATTTGTTCTTAGAGCTTGAACTTATTTTTGGTCAATTCTTTCTCAAATAAACAATCGGAGCTTGAAGAAACTGATGGAAATGGATTTTCCAACCGATAATTGAAGAAGACCAAGTTCAAGGCGAGAAACGGAGATTTTTGGCCTACATTGATGCCTCAAGTGCATAACCATCAACTCTAACAACCTATATATTAGATGCACGGACAATAAATATATGAGGACTAAAAGTGTTAATCAAAAAAGTTTGCAGACTAAAACAACATAAGTAATTAAGTATAGGGACCAACATAGTATTTTTTTAATTAATTTGATCGTTGATTAATTTTGTAGGACAAAATTAATTAGTAAAGTTTTTGAAACTCGATTACAATAAATTAAATGAGATTTAATATTTCTATATACCAAACTCTATATATTTTATAGGACAAAATATTATTATTTTGGAAAATATATTTGAGAGAAATAAATTAATAGACGTTAATTTAGAGTTAGGAAAGGAGTCGAAGTGGGAACATAATTCCAACTCTTTTCCCAACTCCTAAGTAGGACTCCACTTCTATTTAAAGGATGGTCTTGCTGGCAAAGCTTTACGAGTAGGATATTTCTTACATACTCTCAAGAAAGATGCAATAGACTGGGAAAGAAAATGCAAGAAATACGAGAAGTATGCTCCGACTAGAAAAAGAATTACTATTGACTACGATATTAGTGGTTATGGCTAAAAATTTTGGTAAATGACTATTATTAATTATGGTTAAATAAAATCAATGCAAAAAACTAATTTTTCTACCATGAAAAAAATATTTGGCACGGCTAAGAGCTATGATCAAAATATTTGTCATGGCTTTTTAGCCATGACAAATGTTTTAGAGACCCTCGCAAAAATCTCGACCAACAGCCGTTGCATGATTGTGGTAAATAACTATTTGTTATTAATCATGACAACTAATCGTAGTTAAATATTATAATTCTTCTAGTGCCCACTCATCCATGTACCTGTTGAACTCTTCCAGGAACTTTCAACACTTGTCCCTTTGCTGAGTGGGGATTGACATAACAGGTCCATTTTTCAGCCGTACAAGGACAACGCAAATTCTTACTGATAGCGTGGACTATTTCAACAGGCGGGCTAAAGTTAAACCCCTTGCCAAGTTACAAAGTACTAATGCTATGTTTGTTTTCATTTTCAAGTAATCTCCTAGATGAGTCAAAATATATGTCAGTGTTTGCCATCATATAGAAATACCTTATCTAGGTGTTTTTAGTTGTTTGAGTATAAATACATACACATATATTACACACATATATATAAATATATATTAAAAAGACATGACTTGATAATGAACAGTAATTCTTGTCCCAAAACGCAATATTAAACATACAATACTTATTTTAAATTATCTCCAAAAAAAATTCAAACATACATACTACCTCTAACACACACTTATTTATTTTTATTTTTCTTTTTCTATCTCCACAAAACACTCAAAAAATAAATCCAAACACTATGTAATATTCCTATGGAAAAACATGACCCCTTCCTGCTACTGGACCTTATAGTGGGCCTGATCTTGCCCTCCTGGGACACATCTGGAAAGACGTGACAATGGGTCTTGGGCTGCCAATGTCTCAAAAATAGGGGGTGTCATAATTCAGTTAAAAATTTAATATTTATTGTCAATATTAATACGAAATTTAATTTTATTTTTGAAAAAATGTTAACTATTTCAAGAAAAATCAAAACCAATTTCAACTGCCTAAACAAAAATTATGGAAAAAAAAAAAGTTACTTCTTTGCATAATTTGGAGCATAAATTCAGTACAAACAATTTTAAAATTTGAAACCAATTAACTGACCAAAAAGATTGAAAAATCTCAATGTTCAAAATAATATTTTGAAAAAGTTTTAAAAAATAAATAGAGATAATTAAACGAAAAAAAAAAGATTTAAATCGAATACAAGAAGTTAAATACCTCATAATGGAATTAGATCAGGAGTAATTTTATTAATAATTAGGGTAAAATTAGTAGTTCGATCTATTAAAATAAAAAGTTGATGGCATGAGTTTCATTTTAAAAGTGTTTTTATAGATTTTATAGATATAAAAAAGTATTTTAAGGGAGCTCCAGTATTTTTTTCTTAATATTTAAGAACTGTTAATAACCCATAATCTATAATTTGATGATCATGTAATATCACAAATGAATAAATTCTCCTATAAAAAAATAGTAAATTTATCTCTCTGTATTTTTTAAAATACATAATTTACCTCCCTATATTTTTTAAAAGGGAAAATTGCAATTTACCTCCTTGTGATTTGAGAAATCAGAAAAAAGAACTCTTGTGAAAAATAAAATAGCAAATTACTCCCTGTGTTTTAAAAAAATAAGCAAATTACCCCCTATATAAAGCATAAATAGGGGGTAATTTGCTTTATTTTTGAAACACAGGGAGATAATTTGTTAATTTTTTTTTCATAGGGAGTTATATGCTCATTTCACATATCACAGGGGGTTAAATTGCATTTAACCCTTTTTTAAAATGAAACAATTTTCCTCCATATCTGCTTCATTTTAAAAAGCACGGGGAGTAAATGTTTTTTTTGAAATAAGAGCGGTGAACTATTATCAATTAAAACAAAATGATTACAATTATTCATGTCGCATATCAATCATTACACCAATCATACTTTGATCAATAATATCAAATAAACGAAATCTAATCAATATCTATTATTCAGTAGAACCAATTATTAAGTCCACGCATAAGGCGAGCCGGGTTCAAACCCAATTGAATTAAGCATCTATAGCGTACGGTGGGATAAATTGCTATCTTTTTTCTTCGTAATCACAGGGGTGAATTGCTATCACCCAGAATCAAAATATATGTATACATATATCAACTAACTGAAAGTGGAAAATAAGTATCCGACATCCGTAGATACAAAACGAAATCCATATAAATTCTCTCTCTTATTCATGTTGTTGCATACACTTATGTAGAAGTATATAACCCTGTATATGATGTATAAGTAAAACAAGCTATGATTTTGACAGTGACATTTTATATGAATGAGTAATAAAAGTGTGTATATGTATAGTTACAATGAATTCATTAGTTTGTATATCAAGTAACATTGATTCATGATTTTCGTCGAACTTGTAAGCCAGCATCACCTTTGATTAGTATATGTCAGTGGTTGAAGCAATCCCCATCTGCAACCACCCTCCATCCAAGCTCACATCTCTTAGATCACTCAGCTTTCTTAGCTTGTCACCTTTTTCTACGACTACCGTGGTTTCGATTTTCTGCTGGCAGCTGTGATTGGCACTGGCTGCCAATTGTTTCAGATACAATCTTGTTGATGCCGGAAACCTACTTGTGTTCTGATCGGAATCCCCTGGAGCAGGCAGGTTGAGATTGAGATCGAGTTGGTGATTGTGGTCGTGATCATGGTCTTGATCTTGATCTTGATCATGATGATCATGGTGAGGTTTTGTGAGCATGGGCTTCTTGTAGAGTCGCTGGCTCTGATGATCATATTGAAAATCTTGGAAATTTGGGATGAAAGCATTGTCTGTCGAAGTGGTGAGCCAATGGCACCGCTTATGCCCGCCCAAGGCCTGTCCGGATGAGAAAACACGTCGACAGACGGAGCACTCATGCATTTTAGGCCGTTTACGTGAGGAGGAAAGAGGGGACATTGGCCGGGTTGCATCCGACTCGGTTTGTGTAAACGACTCATGATCTTCTTGGATCGAATCTTCATCGACGTTGTTGTTGTTATTGTTGTTGTTGTTGCTGCTTTCCTCTTCGTTTAGGCCATCCGATTTGGCTGCAAAACAACCCTTAACCTTCTTGTGACTCGCTCTATGCCCCCCCAAAGCCTGGTGGGAGTTGAACACTTTCTTACAAGCTTTGCATTGGAACAGGCCCTTTTCAGCCACTTCTTTAGCCTTGTTTTCCTCCTTATTATCACTAGACAAGGCATAAGATTTGTTGGACAACATGACCAGACAATTAGCCAGATCTTCTTCCTCGCTTGAAGCCGAGTACTCATGATCAAAAAGCTCGGATTTGGATCCCTGAGACGACAACATCGGCAACACCCTCTCCTTCTCCACACCAAATCTACCAAACGATGACGGTTTCTTCAACTCCCCATCCTCATCGTTACTTGGCTGATGATAGCCCACGAAACGAGTCGTTTTCGCCCGAAGAAAATACGAGTGCTTGTTGTTGCCCCTCAAGTGTTCATCACCATGTGGAGGAATAACATTATTATGATGACTAACATCCCCTATGACATGGGCTCTCATGTGGCCCCCTAATGCTCCTGCACAATTAAAACCCCTATTACATACCTTGCAATAGTGTCTTATCACTTGACTCATTTCTGGCTTGTCCTTTCCTCCATTCTCCACCACTTCCACACCCATTACTGTGTGTTTTTCTGCACTCTCAGGATCCCACAGATAATTTTAAAATTCAGACAAAAACTTTGTTTAATTACTACAATTTCATATTGTTTGATGTGTGTAATATATATAATTTATGTTGAGATGGTTATATAAAAGAGTGTGTGACAGTAGTGAGTGTAATGTGGGGGTTTTCAGGGTACTTTGTAAGAATGGGAGTTGGGGGGAAGTCCTAGTTTTTAGTTGAAATATGTTGCTTGTGGATGAGAGGGATTGGACTGAGGGAGGGGGAGAATTAGTTGAAGAGTAAGGGGAGGGGAGTGAAAGTGAGTGTGTGACAAGTGGAGGTTAAGTATAAGTGGTGGAGAGTCCATTTCTCTCTATTTGTGGTTCATGCACTTTTATTTTTAATTTTAAATATTTTCTAGGAATAACTCTGCATTATTAACGAGTTTTGTATGATAAACGCTCTTTACTTAGTACCAATATACGGAAAGTCAATATGGACTACGTGTCATAGTCAAATTTTACTTGTGTAATGAATAGTACTACCTAGATTTGAATATGTTAAAAAAAAAACAGAATTGTTAAATTAATCTTTTCTTACATGTAAAATTGTTAAATGAACTAATTTGATAATTTTATAAATTTAAGGGACTAAAGTGATAAAATTAAACTTAATTTGACCATTTTACCCTCCAAAAAGTCAAATTCCAGCCATATTTTTATCGAAAAATGGTCAGCGGGACCAAACTGAGACAAAAATTAAAGTTTAAGAATGCTAAAGTCAAAAAATGACTTTAAAAAATTAAAATAATTTTAAACAAAAAATTAAGAGACCAAATATAATATTTACCGTAATGTTCATATACCAAAATTTTATGTGCAACACATCCTCCCTATTGATACTCCGTATTCACAACATTGTTAGTTAAATGAGGCCCTTAAATTGAAAAACGGTGACGTGACCCACAACCATCGACCACCACTTTAGCACCACCGAGCGGTGGACGAGCCGCCAATTGATGCTTTGTTAAAACCCTGCAAAGGGCCCAAAACGACAGTCTCCCGATGATGACTGTCAAGAGGCCATTGGTCTAAACTAGGTTTACTTTTTTATTTTTTCTTTATAGTATATATTATTTAAAATATTACATTTCTTTTTAGATCTTAATATCAATTTAAATTATTTTTTGTATTCTCAATTTCATGTTTATTGCATTGGTTATTGAAATTTCTTATGAACTACGATTTATAATAATTGCTAAATACTTACCTGTGTTAATTAAATAGTAAAAAAAAATCCCATATAATTATAAATTCTGCACAAAAGACCATCTCTGTAAAAAAAAAATGTAGAGTTATTTACGCACGTCTGACATGCGAATGGGATAACTTTTTAATGCATTTTCAGCTTTTATCCCTTTTTTAACTGATTAAATTACCTCTTTATTATTTTTGGTTAATTGTTTATATTTGCCATTTTTTTGTTGAAAAAAGTATGATAAGTACTAAAAAAATAGTATTTATCAATGTTTATATGTAAAAAATATTATTACCTCAAATTCAATTGTTATACATATTTTAAATATGAAAATATCAAATTTTAAGATTATTTGATGTTATTTATAAGTTTTTAAAATCAAAATATATAATTTTATTTCTAAAATATTTTTAGTTCAATGTTTATATGTAGAAAATATTATTACATCAAAATGAAATTATTCTACATATTTTACACATGGAAGTATCAAATTTTTAATATTATTTATAAGTTTTAAAAATTAAAAGATATATTTTTTTTTGTTAATTTAATTTGTGTTGTATATTATTTGAAATTATATTACTATATAAATTACAGTAAATACAATTTAATTTTTTTAGTACAATATATTTAGGCATAAAAAGTACATAACTAAATCAATTTATTACATTAAAATTTACAAACAAACAATATAATAAATAAAAAATAAAAGAAAAAGAAAAAAAGGGTCGTCTTCCCCAAATCGTCAGCCACCCGCACTTCCTCCTCCCGGCCTTCACCTCCCGTGATATATGGGTTGGCTTTGAATGAAATTGATATTTACACTTATTGACGTATTACTAACTTATTACAAGTCAAACAAATTGTTTTCTAACTAAACTATCCTTATAAGTTATAACGGTAAAAATATATGTGTGAAGACGTACGAGGGTAATTAGATCATGAAAATATTTATTTGATCTGCAATAAATTAGTAATAAGTCACTTGAGGGTAAATATAGATTTTTATTCAATTTTTTTTGTTAATATCAGCAAATTCGATGAATTTTGACTAACGAAATTACTTATTTGTCAAAATGAAGCAAACCCTAGGGTGCTAGATGTAATTTTTCAAACCACAATGAATCTACATTTAATTGCTTCAGACCTCGAGGGGAAGAAGTGTAATTATACCTTTTAAAAAATACTGGGAGAGGTAAATTGCTAATTTATTTTTTTTTCATAAGAGGATAATTTGCTCGTTTACAATATCATATAGAGGTAAATTACACTGAGCCTATTTTCTTTTTTTTTTGTTCTACATCAACTACTTCAATTCTATCCATGAATCTTGTTCTACAACCAATTTTCCTACAACCTAACTGGTTCTAACTACGTCAAGACAGAAGAGGCTTCTCCATGTCATACTTAGTTTGCAGGTCGTTGATGTTGTCGTTGCTCATGAGAAGCCCTTCCTTTCTTTTAGCCCAAAGCACAAAGTATAGGCCTGTGAACATCAAGCACATACCTGCAAGACTGAAGGAGTGAAACTTTCTCAGTGCTTCTTCCTTGTCTTTACATATACTAGTATTTACGCACGTTGTTTCCGCAAGCATATAAAAAAAATCTCGAATTAGATTTGGTCGAATCAAATTAATCAAAAAACAAGTGTATCGCACTAGCTATGCAATTGCGCACTTTCTCTTAAATGTACACCAATCACACGGCAAGTGTATTGCACTTGCCATATGATTGATCCAAATTTAGTCGAATCGGGCCCGAACTAGAATTTCTCGAGGTTATAATTAAGAACAAACTTATGAAAAGAATAAACTATAATTATAAATTGTAATAAATTTGGAGAAATAAGACGAGAGAGAAATGTGGAGCAGTGGGTAGTTATATTAAAATTACTAATCAGATCAAATTTTTTTAACGAAAAAAATAAAATAAAGAATAAATTTAAATATTTAAAAAATGTGTCGCACAAAAGATTTTCTTTTATAAGAGTGAAGATAGGAAGAAAGAAGATATTAAAGGATTGTAGGTATAAATTTACCTTCCTATAGAAAAGGATTCTCCCAAGGTGAGAATGGAGAAGATAGCAGAAATGACAGTGGCGAGGGGGTTGAATATGGAGACTATGACCGGCCCTCTTTTATTCATCGCCCATGAATTGAAACTTACGCACATTCCGCTCACACTGCCCGCCTGTTCAAAACCATTCAATTATTCAAAACTAGAACAAGAGCTATATCCACAGGGTAGATTACAACAAATTCTATTCAGATTTATTATAATTACGAATACCCTCTCGTTCTTTGAAAAATTATAAATACCTCATGATGTTTGAAGAAATTATGTAATTCTTGGATGGAGATATGAAATTGTCAATTTTGCCCTTACTGTATTTTTTATTTTTTTAAAATAATTTTAAAGATTTATAACAAAATCGAACAGGGTGGATGGAATTTTTTTTAAAATTATAAAAGAATTATAACAAAAAATTTTAAAAAAAATAAATGATAATTTTTAATCCACAATGGCATTTTAGTCAGTTCATCGTAAAAAATGGATGAAAACTAACGGATTGAGCTAATTATTTTTTTCTATAAATGTAGTATTAATTTATTATTTTATATATACTTTATTAAATAATAAAATTTTATAACTATTTAATTTTAAATAATACTTATAGAAATTGCAGAAATATAGAGTGTGCCACAAATTACTAGTTTACTCTATAATTTTCTTGGCATCGGCCAAACGGATTAATGCTATTTCACTAGCCCATACACATAAACAAAAAGGGCAAAATGCAATCATATAAAAATGAGCAAAAAGAACTCTTCTGTGAAAAAAAATAGCAAATTAATTACTCCCCGTATTTTGAAAAATGAAGTAAATTATCTTCGAGTAATTTGCTTCATTTTTAAAAATACAGGGAAGTAAATTATTATTTTTTTATAAAAACTTTTTTTACTCATTTTACATATCACGAGAATAAATAACATTTAACCCAAAACGATGTTACCAATATGGAATAGGCAATCATCTCTTGAATAGTTAAGGGTCCAGGGTCCCATCCTTGATCTTCGACCCTCTGAACTACCACAGTAATCAACACACCTATTATTGAAGTTAACGCACACAATGACATGGGTGCAGGAAAATCACGCAAAGTTATAGCCTGCAAAAATGTTACAGAGATTTCAAAGTCGGGTTTATTGCATTTTATCCCCTATAAAATACTAATAGACAGAAAAAAAATCCCCTAAACAAAAGAAAAAGCAATGCGAGTCCCTCAATTTTAAGGGGGAAAAGAAAGACATGGGAAATTTGCAATTTTAATTCTGTAACTTAGGAGGTGGTATTTTTAATCCTGTATAAATTAATTTTTGTAATGTAGTCCTGTAACTTTATAATTTTGACAATTGTAGTCCTCCAAGTAAATTCATGTAGGATAAAAAATGCTAACTCCAATAAGTTATAGACTAAAAATGCTGACTCCCCTAAATTACAGGAATACATGACTAAAATTATAAATTAATTAAGTCATGTGCAAGTCACATGCAAATTTCCATCCAAATTGGCCGAAAAATGATAAAAATTGTCAAATTTTTAAAGTTACAGGGCTAAATTACAAAACTTAATTCATGCAGGACCAAAAATGTCACCCCCTAAGTTACAGAACCAAATTTGCATTTTTTTCAAAAACTCATTGCCTCCGACATTAGAGGATTGTGTCACCCTTTTTTTGAATTCAGGGGACTTTGCTATTAGTACTTTTACAGATGGAGTAAGTGCATTTAACCCTTTGAAAATCCTAACAAACATATATTCACGATGGGAAATTCTAATCCGGATTCAACTCGATCAAACATGAACCGATCATATACTTACCATGTGATTGATGCACAATCTTGAAAAGTGACTAATCACATAATAAATGTTATACACTTACTTTGTGATTGGTTTGATTCGACCAAACCTACTTCGAATAAGAATTTCCCCTCATGACTTGCTTAGAATCTACAAAACGAGCTCCTAATATCTGATTCGCACCTGTAAAACGACTTGGCTTGAGAAAACAACAACGGATGCAATCAGATAAACGCAGCCGAGCATCGTTTGCTTGTCGAAGAATACGTGCGTAGATGGAAACGAGACATCGAGCTCGTCATCTCGGACAGTGCTTTGCATTAGACTCAACACAACAGCACCAAAAACACAGAGTAATGTCCCCACAATCTTGGCTCTACTATACCTGCATGCTAACTCTATTTTCTCTAACCTGCAAAATAGTCATAGTCCTAAACCTCTTCAGCAATGCAAGTTTGCTTGTGCAACTAAAGGGAAAATGACATTTTTTGTCCCATAATTTAGGATCTTACTACTTTTGGTCCTATTGATTACAAAATTCTTATTTTTTATCCTATAATTTTTAAACAGTAGCACTTTTGGTCTCATGACATATTTTCGTTGTATATTTTAACGGAAAGCACGTGGTTTTAAAACATTTACACTTTTTGTCCCATATGTTATAGGTGTTCTCACTTTAGTCTAATGCACTTAACGACCACGTGGCCTTTTCCGTTAAACATCTAAGGGAAAGGTGTCATGGTACCAAAATCGCTACTTTCTTAAAGTTTTGGGACCAAAAGTGAGAATCTTGTAACTATTGGGATCAAAGTAGAATGACCTTAAATTATTAGACGAAAAATGCTATCCTCCCTACAATTAAAATTTCAAGATTAAGCCTATTTTATTTTATTAGTGAATGGAAGAAAGTATTGTCGAAATAAAATATGTACCTGAAGGCCCAGGACATGCAAAATATGAGTCCTGGTGCAAGATTGGGCATAGCTGTTGCCATTGCTGGGGAAGTTAGACTAACTCCCTTCATCAACAAAGACTGAAACAAAGTCACCCTGCAAAAACAAATTGTTGAATTCAAAGTTTATTTTTACCCATTTTGATTAACATATGTAGAAAATTTTACATTTGTAAAGAGCCCGGAAGATCCAAGTTAAGGAGTTTGCAACTTTCAATAAGTACATGGTGTACTAAATAATTACCTACTTAAGATATATTTTTTGGGAAAATCACATTCTACGTCTTGTAACTTGGGGTCTTTCCACTTTTGGTTTTCATTAGTTATGGAATTCTCACTTTTGATCCGTAATTACTAAAAAGTAGCAGTTTTTCCATCCGGTACCGGGGGGCCTTCTTCACATATATACAATAATAATCTCAATTTTAGAGCAAATTGGGAGCTCAGTTCTCTTTGAAAAGTGGTCACATGCCTTTCACATAATCACTTTTCGTCAAACTTAATGCCTAAACTAATGACAAGAACACAACTGTAAAAGATATGATGATTGGATAGTGGTTTGGGGCAGTGCAACTAAGCTTACCTTTTGCTTTGAAGTGATGGATAGTGGTTTCTGGTGAGAGCGTGATGGGATAAAATCCTAATTTATTAGAAAAAGACAATTTGTCTCTGCAAGGGCACAAAATCACAAGAATAATAGAAGGATCCGAGAATTGTCGATCAGGTTGGGTCGGACACGTGGGGGACGCACATTAGATCAACCAGACCCCCAACTTCTCTATATAAATACTCCATAGTCAGTGCTTTAATGCTACGTTGATGTCACCACTTTTTACTTTCTGGTCACTTCGGCTCTCCACCTCGCGAGCTACCTACTTTTACGATATCAAAACTAAACACTGACTTGAGCAACAGAGGGTCTTAGTTGGGGGCCACCCCAACAACACTAACTATCTGCTTCTTTTCTCAGGGCCCAATCACTAGTTTGGGAAAGGTAGCGACCTCGAACCGCTTGGAGGACCAGCTCGCCCGATCAAGGAGGTCGCGCGAATTTCGACCCAAATCAGAGCGATAAGGGGAGGCTTCGTATGAACAAAAGACATATTGAGGAGATGAGGAAAATGAAAGGGAAGGGAGATGAATGGTTGGAGTATCGGAGTAGAGTTCCAGCTCTAACAATGACATGTGGTAGTGGAGAGGTTGAAGCTGTCGGATTCCGGCAAGTTGATGGAGGGTGCAACCCTCATGGTCATAAGTCGGTCGCTACGTTTGGTGGTGCAGGGGGGAGGAGTTGAGAGTAGGGAGTTGGGGCGATGGCAATAAGGCTGCGGATGCGTTTGGTGAGAACGGAGAGGGAAGATGCTTGGGGACATTGTCAGGAAATTCGTTTGAGGTTGTAAAAAATTGTGTTGTTTACATAGAATTGAGGGTAAATACGTAAAGTGCCACTTTTCAAGCATGTTATAAATGAAGTAAACATGGGATTAGATTTAATCCTACCAACACAATCAAAGAAAGTAAACTTGCTATAATTAATACTGGACTTTTTTATCATTAATTTAATAACAATTAATTTATTATATCACCTAAATAACTCATCCCATAAAGCAAACGCCACCTAAGTAATTTGATTTATTTCAACTCTGTAACCAGTGTTAACTCTTGATTTCTGACTCCCATAACATTTAAAAATAACATAAACTTTAAATAAATAGAAAAGAAAATAGAAAAAAATGCTTACCCTCCGAAGGAGAGTAAAAGCAACTGAACAGACAGCTTGTAACTGATTCTTTTAGGCCATTGTGTCCTGCAACACCAACATGAACGAACTATTCATAAAAAAAAAGTAAAAAATGATAGAAAATTCATAATTTTTGATTCTTCATATGTACATACATACATGCATGCATGTTTGTTAACACACACACACACACACAGAGAGAGAGAGAGAGAGAGAGATTTGCCTTTCAAAGAAAAGGGCGAGAGGAGAGAGCACAATAGATGTGGCAAAAGTAGAGCAAATAATAAGAAAAGATGATCGAAATCCCAATTTCAAGAGATGACTCAGCAAAATTGAATTTCCAGCATACAGAAATTGCACGACGACCAACCCCACAATCACAACAACATCTTCAATGGCGTCCCTCTTATTTGAATGCCATCCTACCATTTTCATCTCTTCTTTTCCAAGAGGAGAGATTCTTCGGACATGACAATTACTCTCTCTTACACCCTCTACAGATTGTTTGCCTATGCATGCATCAATGTCCTATTTACTTTTTCCAAACTTATATGGAGGTGGGGAGAAGGAGGAGTTGGTACGGCGTTGTCTTTTCAATTTTACTTTCACCTTGCCTTTTCTCATTATACAATCTTCAAATCAACCAACTACTTTAGACAACTTCAACTCCTGAATTAATTTTCTTGTTGAAAGAATCATATACACATATATCATCCAACAATTATCTTCTTCTTTTCTTTTTTGTTGAGAGGGAGGGGGCTGGTGGTTCTTGCATATGGGATTGTGGATTCTCAAAGACTGGATTGATGCAGATGAGTTTGAGATACAAAGGAGTATTCCTCAAAATGGATGGTTGAGAATCTTGAGAAAACATACCCTATTTATATTTGGTGTTAAATTTCTTGTTCAATCTTTGGATTCTCCAACCTAACCATATCACCTTGTTTAGGGAAAAAAAAATAGTGCATTAACTTGGTTTTCCTTCAATTTTAGTCCACTAACTATGATAATTACATTTTATACATTATATTGAAAAATGCTTCGATTAAGTACTCCGATGGTTGATTTCCCCAATTTCGCGGGAAGCTAGCATGTGAACGGGACATGCCAATAAATTTGGGGATTTTTTTTTATCCACGTTATACTAAAGAATGACTGACAAATGAGCTAGAGTTATTTTTTTTAGTAATCTATTTTTTACTCCACTAATTTTGTCCTGGTTTAATTTTATTCCACTAACTTTCACTATAAAAAAAAGGCCTTATTAGGATGGACTCTGGGATGGATTTTGAGATAGGTTGTCGTCCCATTTTATTATTGGAACGAAATTTGCAATGATTTTGGATTGAAACAATATCTGCCTCAAAAAGGCCCATCCCAAAATATTTCGGACAGTTTTATGATGGCTTCTGCCAATCGTCCCAAATTTTGGGACGAAAGTTGGGAAAACTTAACAAAGTCGTCCAAAAGTATGTTCAAAGGACGGGTAACTGAAATAAAAATTTGGACGGTCTTACAGACGGTTTGGGATGGAAATTTTAAAAGTTGTATTAGTTTTAGAACGATTGTTGGGACAATGTTTGGGACATGTTTCTTTTTTTAATATGGGATGCATGTCATCTCAAATTCCATCCCTAATTTTAATTAATTTTAAAAAAATAGTTTTCTTTTTTGTTTCTATAATTTTTTTAATATTATATTAGATTTATAATTGAAGGCACTATTTTTCATACAAAAGAAATAATAATTCACAAAAAATAATTTAAAATACATTATATTATTTACAATCAAAATTTCATTTTTTTTAAAAAAATCATTAAAAATTCTAATCTAACGGTTGGGGTGGAAACTGGTCGTTAGGCTTAGGCTCTGATGCATCCTCGATCGACTCCTCTATAGATTCCTCGACTGGGCTGGCAACAGCCAAGGGGGGGGGGGGGGGATTTTCGACAGCGGGTCAAGAAACAACATTAGGATCCCATCTTGTCACAGATCACGTAGGAAGCACCAAGTTTAGGTGGTCAAACCACCCAGACACTCACACAGTCACGTCGCCTACTACGCCCCGAGGGTGGTGGAGCAGACCCTGGAGCCATGCTTATCATAAGTGATAACTATGCATAATTAAAATATTATTCAAAACATTTATGTCTTAACATTTTGAAAAAGCACAATATGCATCACTATCACAAAAATACATCGAGACAACACTAATTTTCATAACAACATATAATTAACTATATCACAAACATGTAACAGCTATTACAACCTGAAATGAAAAGAGAAATCAGATCTTGAGATTGATCAAGAAAATGTTACAAGTATTGGGATGCTACTGCAGAAGGCTCCACAAACATATTCATGCACTGATGAAGTAATAACGCAATATACGTATAAATTAGCCTTGTGATTTTAGGTCAGCCTACAGAAGACTAGATTTGTCGCGTCTACAGAATATTACTTTAAAGAGAA
This sequence comes from Sesamum indicum, assembly GCF_000512975.1. Taxonomy (NCBI): domain Eukaryota; kingdom Viridiplantae; phylum Streptophyta; class Magnoliopsida; order Lamiales; family Pedaliaceae; genus Sesamum; species Sesamum indicum. The sequence continues at coordinate 10,948,070 of NC_026150.1, forward strand.
GACCAGGAAAATAGAATAGGGATTGTACTCATTCCAATATATTTGAATTCATATATTTTATTAGCGATAATTTTCTTGTGTTTTAATCTGCAGACATGATAAAAATTCGCGCTCACAGATATATAAGGGTAGTTTGGTGTATAAAGATTTGTTTGGCTTGAAATAAGTCAGTAATGTCAGTGGTAAATATAAATTTTTATTTAATTTTTTTTGTTGATATTAGCAAATTTATTGAATTTTGAGTAACGAATGAATCATATGTTTGACAGAAGTAAAAGATATAATTTTTCAAATTATAGAGAATTTATATATAATTACATCAAATCTACAAAAAAAAATAATATAATTATCCCTAATAATATTGATGATACCTCCATAGGCATTTCTTAGGCTCAAATAATCTATATATCCAACCTTTGGATGAACCCCAAGACAATGGAGGCTCATCACTAAATCCATGCTAGATAAAGACTTTTAGGCCTATACTGAGCCCACTTGGATTAGATCAATCTACCAACAAATTAGAGAAAATGAAGGGGTGCATAACAATTTATCCATTGTGATATTGAAAATGAGCACTTTATTCTTCTTATGAAGAAAAATATAGCAATTTATCCCTCTATATTTTGTAAAAATGAAGCAATGTACCTCCTTATACAGAGAGATAAATTGCTTCATTTTAAAAATTATAGGGGGTAAATTGTTGTATTTTAAAAAATACAAGGAGGTAAATCGCTATTTATTTTTTTATAAGGGGATAGTTTGCTCACTTACAATATCACAAAGGGTTGCGTGCATTTTTTCCGAAAATGAAGTGGTTCTTACAATGTTGGAATAGCCTCCTATCTCCACTTCAACCAACTTCTTCAATTCTACACAAATAGACATTGGAGAATTTCCCATATTTTTATTGACTAAATATGTTTCAATAATGGAGGATATAGGTGTGTATATAGTTTGGAAAATCGATAAAACTGCACCAAAATTGAAATTTTAATTATCATCAGTGCGAAATGTTTGAAAATTTTGATTTTCGGTTCGAACCGAACCAAATATCAATTATTTATGTATAATATATGTTGTGCTATTTATGTGGTATTATATTGTATTACATATATTATTTAATGGGTATTGTATATAATATGTATTATGATATGAATTTTCATTTTTTAAAATAAAATTTAGTTAACCAAACATCAAATCGAATTGCCAAGATAATTTAAGTTACTAAATCCTTTTGTATTTGGTACCCAAATTTGGTGTTCGAAATTTTGATTTACCAAAATTTTAATTCGATTTGAATTCATTTTACCGAATGCACATCCTAATGGAGAACATGAAAGATAACCATCCCATGTTCCGTCCCCTAGCCCTATAGTTGCACCACCTACCCTAGTTAAACCTAGCAAGTCATATATCCATGATGCCTATGGAGGTAGAACAAATTTAATGCAGTCAAGTGTCCCATATTGGTAATAGATGAAGAGTTTGAGCGGTTTATAAGCACCGTTGTGTCATCTCCCTAGCAAGATGTCTTTTTAGAATAAAAATTGTGAAGCACATATGAAAACAGAGCAAGCAATACCCTCGTGTAGACTAGATTGGCTTATAAGCCCCAATGCTTCCTTTCTAGGACAAAATCTGCAGTTCATACTAATCTAGAGCGGATAATACGTCGCACAATATGGTACAGTTAAATCACAAGCCACGTCAAAGTCCATCCATCACAAATCGTCACAAGCTTTGCAACGGCACAATTTGGTCACAAGCTTTACAATAGGATTCTGACTGCATTGCAAAAATACTAAGACTAACTGTTTAATCCATATCAAAACGCCTTGCGCTACATATTTTTACTAAAAGCATCCGTCCATCGTCACAATGTAAATTTTATTTTTTCACAAATTTTAAAGAATAATTCTTGCAATATTTTTATAATTAGAAAGAGAGTCCAACAAGTAACAAGATTACAACTCCAATTAATTAAACCTCAAATTTAAGGGTGGATAGGGTGTTAAATATTAGTTAACCCACCCCAGATCTAACATATCATCATCTCCATATTTAAATAGGTTTTGGACTTCTGATACAATTTTCAAAGAGTTTGGTAGCATAAACAGAATAACTTTCATATCTATAAACAAATAGTTTTGGACAAGTCATAATTACATCATAATATTCACTAATCAAACATTCTTATCTTTGATAGAACTAAATTGGGAAAAATACAAGCAATCTGTGATATTGTAAATGAGTATATTTTCAAACAATTTACACCACAAAAAAAATTGAGTTTTCGCTACACAACAAAAAATGAGCTAATGAATATTGGGAAGCTGTGGTTTCTTTTGTTTTTTTTTTTTAACTCACGCGCTCCCAGTGAGTTTTGAACCCAATATTTTTAAAATGAAATGTTGAGCTTCAAACCATTGGGATGTCATTTAAGGGACAATGTTGCGAAAGTCGTAGTTAATTGTATTTACTATGTTTTTTTTTTCTTTTTGACTATAGTAATTAACCATAGGGAAGAATCATATTTTTTCTAGTGTTACCCCCCATATTTTTTAAAATATAGTAATGTACTTTCCTGTATTTTTTAAAATGCTTAATCATATTTTGTTATCCGAACTACAACCGTTTTCACTTTGGCATCTAAACTTTTTTTGTGTCAACTTACCATCTCAACTTTATAAAATTTTGCACTTTATCATATATAATTATTTTTAATTAAGTTTTTTATTGAAAAATATTACGTGTAATGCACATGCGATATTTAACAGTTATATGATGTGATATTTTTCACATATGCACAACATGTAATATTTTTCCAACAGAAAAATCAACAAAAAATGTGTTCATATATGGCAAATTAATTGCAAATTTCACAAAGTTGAGATGATAAATTGACACAAAACAAAATTATTGGCAAAGTGTAAAACGAATATAATTTAGGTGACAAAATATAATTTACCATTTCTAAAATAAAGCATTAAATTTTTTCATTTTAAAAAAATATATATAGAGAGAGACTAAATTATTTTTTTTTTCATTAAAAAATAATTTATTTAAATGCAATATTAAAAAGAAAAAAAGAAAATTGCATAAAACCCGAATTAAATTTCCTAAAATTGTTGCAATCCCAGTCAAATCGTCTTAGTATTGTTGTTATGAATTTCCAAATAATAGAGCCGTGGAATCCGACGCAATCTCAACATAGTTCCTTCCATTGACGTACCTCCTTATGTTTCTTTAGAATAACATAAAAGGCAGGCATCTATAGGCGGGTGAAGCTCACACCTGACGTCTCCACTCACCAGTTTTTAAAGTTAAATACAACTACTTACGTTTGATTTGACTTGTAAATGTGCCGTCATGTCCGACAAGTATGAAGTTATGAGTTCAAATTCTAATAAATTATTGCCATTTATTATTTTATTATTCTTTGTAATTTGATTCTTATATTCATTATTGACTATTATATTGATCGATTCCATGACAAAATAAGGTTATATGTTCGGATCCCGGTAACAAATATGAAGTTCTTGTTTTTATTATCTTTTTTTTTAATGAACAACTTTGGATTTGAACACAAGACTTCTCGTATTGAAATCTTGAGCCCAAATTAATGGGTTATGAACATAAAGTTATGAGTTTGAATCTCATTAAATGTGTGTATTTTTCTCATTTTTATTATAATTTAATATTTTATTGAATTGTTATGATCGTTGTTTTTTTTTTCTTGGAGATGAAAGCAACGAACTGTTATTTATTAAATAAATCAAGTACAATTATCAATATCAGACAATTATATCTAATCAGAACCTACTATTAAAGTAGAATAACATCCCACACATTGATGGAATTTGAACCCTTGACCTTAGAATCATGAGGCCTCTAAAAACTATGTAAAACCGCACGAGGTGCATATAGTTGAGAAGAAACATGTACGAACCACTCTAGACAGGCCCAAAAACCTTATCTCAAATATCATTTGTACTTCTTTTTATAACTGAAGAAGCATCAAATTATTGTTTTTTATTCTATTATTTTTTATATTTCTTTGCTAAGTTGACAAGACTGAAGTCCCAAGGTCATGAAGTCGTGGGTTCATATTCTATTAATATATGAGTACTGATCTACTTTAACAGTAGTTGTTGGTTTACAATAATACGTATTATTGGCCTTACACGAAATTTAATATTTAGCCATGATGATCAATAAATAGCTATAAAAAATAGTCATTGATTTAGGTCACGCAACAATTATTAGTCGTAGATTTTTACAAGTGTGGCTAAAATATTTGTCATGGTTAAAAGTCATGGAAAAACATTTTCTACGGCTCATAGCTATGGAAAAACTAGTTTGCATGATGGATAATCTAAATTTTTGCATCAATTTTTGTTTTACAATAATTAACAATAATTATTTACCATAATTTTAATCTATATCTAATAAACTTGTAGTCGATAGTAAATTCTCTTCAGGTATGGTTAGTCATAAGTATTTGATATTAATAATTAATATATTGATTATTGATTGTTGATAATTAAAATTCTTGATGCATTGATTTACACAAAAAAAAAAAATCCTAATCACCTTTTTTTACCCCTCTTCAGTATTTACTTTCATTATAAAAATATTTATTTTGATTTACTGAATTAAACATATTTAATTAAAATAAAACATAAAAATTAAATAATTAATTTTTTCCCCTCAAACTCCAATTAATTGTAAATTATGACTACTTCCATAATTAATTTATTGACTTTAACCCTCCACTTTTTACAGAAACTTAGTCCAAGTAAGTGGATAAATAAGACTTTGAAGAGAACTGGTGGTGAGTAGTGATCAAAGAGTGGTAGGCCCTTCAAATTTCAATTGGGGAATTAGGGTTCAAACAGCAATTAGAGTACCATGGCCCACCAGCCATAGTTCAATTGGTGAAATTGAAATTCCATATTTTTAAAGTTGTGGATTTGAATTTCACTAATTTAATAGTAGTTAAGTGTAATTCTACTTTAATAATAGGTATTAATTAAATTTAATTATATGATATTGATGAATAATATATGATTGTTGTTGTTGTCGGTGGTTGTCAAATATTGATATTTGGTATTAATAATTGTAATCAACTTATATAAAAAAAAAAATAGTGTGTCGCTTTCACTTAAAAAGTAAAAAATAAAAATAGTACACGTGAATAATGAGATGATAATTGGGATAGTTTTAACTCAAAGCAGATTTGACATAACCAAATCAAGTACAGAGCAAGTGTACCGCATTTGCTATTTGCACTACAACAACTGCAATATTTAATCATGGCTAATTGTCATAATTAATAACAAAATAACCGTAGCACATAGTCATTGACCATGGTTATGTAACGGTTATTGGCCGTGATATTTGCCATGATTTTTTAATCCACAGCTATTAAAATTGTAACCAATAATCTTTTTTTTTTTCTAGTAGTGATTGGTCACTTTTCCTAAAATGTATATCAACTACACGATAAATATATTATATTTACTATATAAATAATTCAATTTTTATCGAAATAGATCCGAACTAAAAAAATTTAATGAAATTGATAAGGTCATGATGCCTATACTATATTATTAATAAAATATTTCTTTAAGAAATGAAAGCGAAAGTAAGAAAGAATTGTACCTATAGTGTCGCACTCATCTAATATCAACATAATTGAAATTTTAATAAATTGAAAATTTTATGTATGTCGAGATGTTATATTGAATATATAATGATCTGAATTATTTGGTTCGATTTATATAATTATTGAATAATTTTGTTATTTTAATTTCATATTAGGTAATCGAGTTTTTTTGTTTATAAAAATTGGCTAAAATTATTAAAAATAGTAATTAGAAATAGGAAAGTCGAAATTGAATATTGATGGAAGAGAAACAAATCGCATCGATGAAGGAAAAGAATATCCCAGCAAGGAAAGAAGAATATTTCCCTTAAAGGAAAGTCTGTGGTCAAACTTATCAAATTTTCGTAATACGGTATATTACTGAAATACCCCCAACAGACATATCGTAGCCATGTAATAGGAGTTGGTAAGGGCTGGACCAAGTGGTACTTCACCTTCACCTACTCTAAATAAAGTAACGTGTGACAGCGTGTTGAATCGGACCCTAATGGTACAAATAGAATCGATCTCACTTTTTGACGACACTGAATAAATTATCGAATTTAAAAAAAAAAATGAATGTTGAATTGAAGGAATATTGAGCTGATTTTTCGATTGGGTTTCGGTATGTACCCAATTTTTTATTTCGATCGATTTATTGAACTGTCAAATACTTTATTTTATATGAAATATTTTAAAGTCGGACGATAAATTTTGACTGGAATAAATGAATCAAAAAAAATAAATAGTCTTTGAAATTTTTGAATTTCTTGGTCAAATAAATACATATATAAACCTAAACTATAAAAAGTAATTATTGATCAATTAATTTGTGATTTAGTAACTAGAGTGCCTACCTACTCTCATCAATGACCAAGTTCTTAAAAGTCAAATTAGACTTTTATTGCAAAATAATATTGCAATATGTGTTATATTTAATTTATATAACACGTACATATCAAATAAAATATGGGATACATATTATAAAAAAATATGATTTTTTAATACGATTAATTACCATAATTAAAAATTAAAAGCTATGATCATTAATAATAATTAACCATACTTGTAAGTAAAATGAGTTATAATATAAAATTACGGGAAATGTTTTGGCCATCACTAAAAACTATAAGCAATTATTCAGCTGCATAGTTAAAATCATCACTAAAACTGATTAATTATTGTCAAAAACTTAAATTCTTATATTAATTTATTTAACGTACCGTATAATACTATAGTCGATAATATTATTTATTCTAATTTTTAAATAATAGTTATTTTAATGTAGAAAATAATCAATTTATTTTATTAAGATTATAACACTATTTTATAATTAAAAATAAAAATATCATTATTAATTATGTAGTGGCCATGTCAAAGCACTATTGAAAACAGTCCCCCAACTAAACTACAAGTCTAAAGTCTAAATTTAAGTAGACTTTCCATGGAAATATTTCTCCTTTCTTCCCAAATCCACAACTCCCACATTTTCTTCGTTATATATACAATGTGTGATTTATTACGTCATTTAATATAAAAATAATTACACTCGTCTTTTTTAATATTTGATATAATTATACGTAAATCTCTTGTGGTTTGTAAAATTACATTCAGCATTTATAAAATTTGCTTTCATCTAACAAATAAGGTCATATGTTAGTTAAAAATTCATGGATTTTGTCTATATTAACAAAAATACTGGATAAAAACTTATATTTATCCCTGTTGGATTTGTTGTTGATGTATTGTAAGTTGAATAAACTTTTTTATGATCAAATTATCCTTATATATTTTCACACATTAATGCATGTAAGGAAGTATATCTTTACCATTATAAGGTTATTTTAGTTAGAAAAAATTTGTTTGACCTGCAAAAAATCAGTATAAGTTAATCGATGGTAAATATCAATTTCTGTTCAGTTTTTTTTTTTTACTAATCCCAACAAATTGAATAAATTCTAACTAATAAAAAGACATATTTATTATATGAATGCAAACATCAAGTGTACTAAATATAATTCTTTAAACCGCACGGAGTCTACTTGTAACTACATCGAACCTCAGTAGGGGGGAGTGTAATTATCCATTTAATATATTCAAACTCAAAAAACTGATTCGATGCATCGATGTTTCGAATAAACGAATATGTTCAAACGTGATATAAAAATAAAAAATCATTAGAAAAGTAGATATATATATACCCGTATTTGTGAAAGTCAGATCGACAACTTCTTAGAGTAATAATGTCTCAATCTTACCTATCGAGTAAGATCTCGTTAGCCGTAATTCCCACACTTCACCTAATCAAAATTGACTAATTTTATTTACCTAAACTTCTCATCATAAATAAAATTAATAATAATTTTTTTTTTAAAAAAAAAGAAAAAACTAAATAAGTGGTTCACCAACCATTAAACACTCCTCATCAAACTTCAAACCCCTTCTTGGAATCTTAAATCAATAACATCACATCAAAGAATCTTCCTAACTTTTATCGCTCCATTTCTTGCCCATCGATCTTATCTACATAACCTAAGTCCAATTATATAAAAAATTATTTATTTTAATTATATTTCGATACTTATTAATATAAACATCGATGCCCACGAAAAATAAATAAAATAAATATTTTTGTTACCATAATTATTTATTTATTTTGTTTCCATTAGCTACTAATAAAGCTTTTCGGGCATCATTAATTCAAAAGCTCCGAATTCCAAGGAAGAAAAAATACACTAACTACCACACCATGTTACCGTTTTTCAGTTATATTCATCGTACCTTCTTCTCTCTATTCTTCTTCTTTTTCTTTCTTGTTTCTTTCCCGCTCTCTTCCGCCGCTGATTCTTCCACCAAGTTGGCTGCCGCCGCCCCCGGACCCGCCGCAGATGGTTTCAGTAACACCACGTGGCGGGGCCTCATGCGCTTCCTTGATGCGGATAAGGGCAGCAGCGTTGACGGCATGGCGGAGCTCAAGCGCTACTTCGGCCGGTTTGGGTACCTCCCGGTCCCGCCGGAGAATATGAGCTTTACCGATGATTTTGATGATGTGTTCGAGGAGGCTTTGATTTTGTACCAGAGGAAGTTGGGTTTGACGGAGACGGGGAGGCTGGATTACGACACGATGAGCGTGATCGTCTCGCCGAGGTGTGGGGTCGGGGATTTCAGCGGCGGCGGAGGGGGAGGAGGAGGAGGGGGAGGGGGGAAGAGGTTGAGGACGACGGAGCGGTTTGCGTACTTTTACGGGGAGCCGAGGTGGGTGCGGCCGCCTCCTATGGTGTTGACGTACGCGTTCTCGCCGGGGGACATGATCGACTACGTGAGCCCGTCGGAGGTGAGGACGGCGTTCCGGCGGGCGTTCTCGAGGTGGTCGGCGGTGATTCCCGTGAACTTCACGGAGGCGGAGGATTACTCGTCGGCGGATATAAAGATCGGGTGGTACAGCGGGGACCACGGCGACGGGGAGGCGTTCGACGGCGTGTTGGGGGTGCTGGCGCACGCTTTCTCGCCGGAGAACGGGCGGTTCCACCTGGACGCGGCGGAGAGGTGGGCGGTGGACTTCAAGGCGGAGAAGTCGAAGGTGGCGGTGGATTTGGAATCGGTGGCGACGCATGAGATAGGTCACGTACTGGGGCTGGCGCACTCATCGGTGAAGAATGCGGTTATGTACCCGAGTTTGAGTCCGAGGACCAAGAAACTGGAGCTCCGAAAGGATGACGTGGAAGGGATCCAGGCGTTGTACGGGTCGAACCCGAATTACATTTTCGACCCTCGGTTAGCATCCGACGTGTCTTCGGGTCGGGGCATGGACTTGGAAAGGAGAAAAGGACTGATGAAGTGGACTGCCACAATAGTTATGGCGGCTTACTTCTTTTCTTTGGGATTATGATTTTATATTTTAACTTTTTTACTGTTTGGGGTCTCACGAATTATAATTTAGATTTTTTTTATAGTAAATTACATCAACACTCCATAAAATTATGCTTAATTACACAGACACTTCATATTTTTACAAAACTATACATACACCCCTAAGAGTGTGTGAATATAATTTAATTCAAATGGTGTTTGTGTAGTTTTTACATTCGAGAGTACATCAATATGAATTAAAATTATAATTTCACAGGGTGGAATTATAATTTAATAAAAAATATGGGATGTTTGTATAATTAGGCTTAATCTCGAGATTGTAATATACTTTAACTTTTTTTTTTTAATTTTACTTTTTAGTTTGACCTGGTTGAGATTGTTAGAATTGTAAAGATACTTACATAGGAAAGTAAAGAACATTCTTTTACTTCCATAATGGTCAAATCTTCCTCTTTGTATATATGGCGAGTAGATCATATTTCATATTATACCTCATAATGTTTGTTATAATATTTAGGTCTCTTTTACTTTTTTTTTTTTTTTTAATGAATAGCAATTTATCCTGAATATTGAAAATGAGCACATTACCACCACATGAAAAAAATATAACAATTTATCTCCCTATATTTTTTAAAAGGAAGTAATTTACCTCCTTATACAGAAAGGTAAATTGCTTCATTTTAAAATCATAGGGGGGTAAATTATTGTATTTTAAAAAAATACAGAAAAGTAAATTTTCTCTTTTTTTTTTGATGGGATTGTGGAGAATTTGATAATTTTTTTATGATTAATGTCGGGATATTTGATATGATGATAATTTAATATCTTATTTACGTTATATGAATTATTGTGTGATAATTTTATATTTTTTTATTATTTTTATAGTTATGGTGTGGAATAAAATTACCCCATTAATAATATATAATATAAAATATATATTTAATAATAATATAATATACATTTTCTCCCCTCCCAGATGCAAAATAACATTAGGGACAAATTCGTAATAGATAAAAAAAAAAATTGAGGGCAATATGGACAAATACAAAATAATCAGTTGAGCCCATGTAGATTGTGGTAAAAAAGATAATCAAATCACTCCCAAGTCCTAGATCCTAATAGTGTGTTCTAAATACCATAATCCCTCGAGCTCACTCCCGGAATCAAACCCAACCCGTGCCCCGGCGCACTCAGCGTCAGGGACAGCCGTGGCCTGCGACATCCACGACGATTTCCAGCCAGACTAACAGGTGGGTTGCTAGTTGCGACAACTTGTTTTCTTGTTTCCCTTTTCCCCTTTGTAATTTGAAATGGGTACATAAGAAATGGCGGGTTTGAGGAGGCAATCAAATTGTTTGAAGAAATGCCTGAAAGGGATTTTTTCTTGATTGCACTTCTTATTATCTCTATTCAGCTAATTTATTTGATTTTCTTGCAAACTTTTTGCGCTAAAAAAATTTAGTCTTTTATGTAGAAATAGGTGTTAGGCTCATAAATTTTTCACAAAATCAGATCATTCTCTTTTTCTACATGATAGTAACAATTAAATTCTTTTATTAAATTTGAGACATAGAAGGTCGAAGAACTCGTCTCGTTTAAGAATTGATTTTTTTCCCCTTAAATTCTTCCTTGTTTTGTTTACATTAGTTGTGACGTAATGTTGTTTCCTGCCTCAAGTTGAGCTTTTCTGATTCAAAGTTGATTTGCTATAAATCAGAGCCACTTTAATGCGTATTGCTGATGCAATGGCCTGAAAATGGCTTCACCTTTTTCCGGTATTCCTTTGGCTATAAATGGATACAAGACTATGGAGATTTCATTCACCACAATGTTGTTTGGAAATTTTGCGAGCACGCATGTCTTTGCTTTGTCTAGAAAAGAGCTTATATTGAAAAACATTAGGACACTTGTATTAATTATTTAATTCAGTTGGAATTTACAGATTGCTTTCACCTGTTAGAGCTCGAGCTAAAAATGTTATACTCGAGTTTGAGCGGATATTTTGGCTGAGCTCGGTTTGTTTGCACCCACATTGTCACCCTAAGTTTCACTTAAACACACGGGGGTGGAAAAAAGCAGTGAATGGACATATTTGCCCCTTAAATCTATTAAGAAATAGGAACGGAAAGTAGGTCGGGTAGACCAAAGCCTCAGCCAGAATGGACGGACCTGCCACATTCGGGTCTAAATTATTAGGTCCAGGATGAGTTTTAATTTTAACTTTACTTTGTACGTATATTTATGAAATAATTATATTTTTAACATAATGATGGATTATTATATATTTATAAAGAATAATCTTAAATTTGTTTGAGAAATATAACAATTACTTGAAAAGAGAAAATAAAAAATAAGTGAGTTTTGGAGGTTTAAACCCACCAAGGTTGGGCTGTCTTGAAATGCACGGAGTCCAATTAAGTTTAAATGTGGCTGGTTCTAGGGGCCAGCCAAACCTATCTCAAACCCACCACGTTGTCATCCCTATTAAGAAACATGAATGAAGGTGCATATTGTTACAAAATCTATTGTAAAGGTGCAAAACGGCAAAAAACCAATTTAAAAATGCCAATTACTATATTATGTGTGTTTTGTGGGAAATTAGACCTCACACTCAGAGATGGAAAAGGACATTGGAAATTTCTTAAACTAGGGACCAAAACTCCTATTAATTGTTGGGAAAAAGAAGAATTTATCTAATGAAATTTAGCCAAATTTAATTTATTAATTATACTTAGTTTATGATTAATTATGATTTGGTAGATTTCTGTATTAAATTTATTTAAATAAGTAAGATTTTAAGGGATTTCATTGAATCTTATCTTAAAACTATGATTTGAATGAAATTAGGATACTGTAATTTTGTGTAGGTATCTTTCCAATTACTGTAATAAAAAAAATGGACTCCAATTTTTCTTTCCCTCACCCGTTCTACCGCTCTTTTTTATTTTCATAGTTTCTATTTCACAATTGAAAAACCCTACCATCTAATTCTCTTTGTCCTCACAATCGTCCAGAAAGAAGATAAGATCATCAACACCAGAGAAGAAGAACAAAGGGGAAAGGAAAAGGAATTTATTTGATGACTTCTCTCTTTTTGTATCTATGTAAGTATCGGTGTTTAGGTTCTTAATTTGTATGTATTCCTGTAATTGTTTGATTTATGGTGTTACAAGCTTGAAACATTTTGGTTGATGTAATGTAAACTTTTGTGCACCTGTGGTTGCATTTTATTATTTGTGTATTCTTTGTTCGAATTAAGAATTTTGTAGCATGAGGAATGGTGATTCTTGATTAAAAAGGATATCAACTTGGGGGCAGGCATGTGAAACTCAATCATTCAAAATTCTGTTAAGTTTAATTTTTCTGTAGAAAATTCATCTATTTGTTAGTGATACCAAGTTATATTTGTGTGTTTGCTCGACTCATCCTATTTATGTAAATTATTTGAAGTCTGTTGTGATTTCAATGGATTTCTCACTTAAACTTTGGACTTTTGGTTGGGTTTTGTTTCTCCTTTTCCAATTTATGATGTTTTTGCTGGATCAGCCTTGTTTGGTTTTGTTTCGAATTCTTGATTTTTTAAACTTTAGTATTTTTAAGTGACTTTTTATTTGTGTGTATTGAGTTTTGTGTGAGAAATGAGAATATGTTAGGATTTGTACGCTATGTGATAGATTTTCTTACGAACATACATGACTAAAATGAAAAAATATTTGAATTAGGATGTTCTCTAATAATAGTTGTGTACATGAATTCACAATAGAATAAAGATGTGTTTGGATAAAGATGTTTTGTGATAACAAAAAGGATTAATATCTTGTGGTAGCTTTTTGAATGAAAATATGTGATAGAATGTATTTTCTAAAATTCCTGGTCAAATCCCCAAAAAAAAGGCTCAATCCAATATGATCTCACAATTTGAAATACTATGGAAGTAAAAATGACATTTTGAAAATGAAACCAACCAGACCTAGATATTCCTTAGCATTTATGGTTTAATTTAGGAGTTTCTGGTCTTGTTTGGTCTAAAGACACTTCAAGTATTTTTTGGGACAGCCACAGCCCAGCCATAATTAATCGTAATGCTCAAATTTATAACTAATTGGCATTCCATATATATATATATATATATGTATGTATATTCCTCTGGAGCAAATGTCTTGTGTTAAGCCATTTTGTAAAACCTTGGGAACTGAACTGATGTATCCTTTTGTCCTTTTCTTTCATAGAACTAGAAACAACTAGTTACATTTTAAATACATTGCAACATGATAAAATTCAACAACTTATGTCAAAACATAACAAACAGACAACAAATATAATGAGTAGAAGCTACTATAAAATAGGAAAAATACTTGAATAGGAAACCTTCTATCAAATGAAGAGCTTTATAGTTTGTTTGTTTGTGCGGAAAATTGATGTTGAGCGGAACCTTGGTAAAGAAAAGTGGATGGAAAGAAGTAAAATTTTATGTATATGAAATCCCTCTAAAGTCCAATTTTGTTTCCGTCCAAAACTGAGTGGGAAAAGTGTTAGTATAAGGTCGAAAAGACAAAAAATTGGTTTTACTTTATTTACTATAATACCGATAGACCCAATTTAACTGTAAGAAAGAATTTCTATTATTTTGAGATATTAGCATTTAAAAAAATATTCACTCTTGCTTTTGTTTTAAGATGATTAATACGTTTTCAATTTATTTTCCATAATTTAAATTGTTTTAGCGTTAATTGCTAGTACAAAATGAAAATAAAAAGGTTAATTGGTAAAATTACAGAAGTTATTCTTTCCTTCAGGTTATTTTTCTCGTCCAAACAAGGAAAAATATTTGAAATTTACTTTCTTTCTATCATACCAAATAAACTAAAAAAGGGTATTATTCTTTTTTCTTCTCCAATCACTTTTCCTCTTCCGGTAACTTGTCATTCCCTCCGATTGAACCAAACGAAACCTTAAGGTCCCGGACAAGACCTTGTTCTCTCTTTTTGCCCTTTCTGTTTTACCTTGGGCCTTTACCTGCTGAAGGTAATTGAAAAAGGCTTATCTAACATCAGTGTAATCTTTTTCTTTTTCTCAACTATTGACTGTCTTCCGATATGATTGGATTCTGTGTTTGGTTTGCTTCATGGATCTTATTTCATCTTTCAACATTTTTGCATCAGGATCTGCCACCTTAAGCTTTGGAAATCCCATGCTTGTATTGAAATCCTTAAAGTTCTACAAGCGCCTCTACTGTTCTTCAGTTCCTGATTCCGAAGCCAGTTACCTTACCAAACACATTGATTCTTTCCTCTCTAACAGTGTACTTGACTCCAGGACCCTTCTCTCTACTCATGCCTATATCATAACAACTGGTCATTCACATAATAGATTCATAGCATCCAAGCTGATAGCATCTTATGCTTCATTTAACCAGCCTCATTCTTCCACCAAAGTTTTTGATTCCCTCAGTTTCAAAGACCCTTTTCTTTGGAACTCCATCATCAAAGCTCATTTTTCAAATAGAAACTATGTGCAAGCCCTTGATTTCTTCTCCAAGATGCCCTCTTTTGGCAATTTGCCTAATCAATTTACCATCCCTATGGTGGTTTCAGCCTGTGCTGAACTTGGGTCGCTTTGTTTTGGCATGAATGTCCATGGATTGGCGTCAAAACTGAATCTTTTTTGTGGGAATTCAGCTGTTGGGGCTTCATTTGTGTATATGTATTCGAAATGTGGGGTTGTGGATGATGCTTCTTTTGTGTTTGATGAAATTGCTATGAAGGATGTTGTTGCTTGGACTGCGATTGTGATTGGGTATGTGCAGAATGGTGAGAGTGATAGCAGTTTGCAGTGCCTTTGTGAGATGCACAGGCTTGGTGGTTATGATGAGAGGCCAAATTCTCGGACATTAGAAGGGGGGTTCCAAGCTTGTGGCAATTTGAGTGCTTTGACAGAAGGCAGGTGCTTGCACGGATTTGCACTTAAATCTGGAATTATGTCCTCACATATCGTTCAATCTGCGGTTTTGTCAATGTATTCTAAGTGTGGAAGTATTGAGGATGCACGAGTTTCATTTTGTGAAGTTGTCAACAAGGATCTATTCTCATGGACATCATTTATTGGCGTTCATGCAAAGTTGGGGTATGTTTGTGAATGCTTTCAAATATTTTTTAAGATGCAGGCTAATGGGGTATACCCAGATGGAATGGTAATTAGTTGTTTGATTTCTGGCTTTGCTAATTCCATGAAGATCTTAGAAGGGAAAGCATTTCATGGTTTTATAGTAAGGAGAAATTTTGATGTTGATCAGATTGTTCGTAGTTCATTAATGGCAATGTATTGTAAGTTTGACCTCCTGGCTCTTGCAGAGAAGATCTGTTTTGGAGGTCATAATCAGGAGAAAGACTGTTGGAACTTGATGATTGTTAGCTATGAAAAAGCAGGATTAGAGATGAACTGCATAAAGTTGTTCCGAGAGATGCAGCATGAAGGAATTGAAGCTGATTTGAACAGCGTGATATCTGTGGTTTCTTCCTGCTCAAGATTGGGAGCGATCCATTTTGGTCAATCTGTACATTGCCATATTATCAAAAGTTTGATGTTTGAGAAGGTTTCAGTTGTAAATTCACTTATAAACATGTATGGGAAATGTGGGAATTTGACCATGGCCCAGAGTTTGTTTCATCAAACAAGCCAGGACATTGCTACATGGAATTCTCTTATCTCATGTTATGCTGACAGTGGACATCCTTTTAAGGCTCTGATTCTTTTTGACAAAATGATTTCGACAGGCCTGAAGCCTAACACAACAACACTGGTAACTTTGCTGTCTGCATGTGCTCAGACTGCATCCTTGGACAAAGGAAGAAAAATTCATGATTACATCAGAGAACAGGGATTTGAATATGAAGTTTCTCTTGCTACAGCCCTGGTCGATATGTATGCAAAATGTGGACAAATTGATTTGGCGAAAGAAATCTTTGACTCGATGAATGAAAAGGATGTTGTATCTTGGAATGTGATGATATCCTCTTATGGGATGCATGGACACGGGAAATCTGCAATTAATGTTTTCCAACAAATGGAAGAAAATGGTGCTAGACCAAATGACCTTACATTTCTTTCAGTCCTCTCAGCCTGTGCTCATGCTGGATTGTTTGATGAGGCCAAGTCTCTGTTTGATCAAATGAAAGAATATTCCATCATACCAACACTTAAGCACTATGCTTGTATGGTAGATCTTTATGGACGATCAGGTCGTCTGCATGAAGCTGAATCTCTTGTTTCATCAATGCCTTTTGCTCCTGATGGGGGCATCTGGGGTTCTCTGTTAACTGCTTGCAAAATGCACAATAATGCTGAGATGGGTATTAAGATCGCAAAGCGCGCTATGGAAACCGACCCAGAAAATGATGGGTATTACATATTAATCTCAGACTTCTATAGCTCTGTCGAGATGTGGAAAGAGGTGGAAGAAGTTAGAAGGACAATGAAGGATAGAGGGATAAGGAAGACAATGGGCTGGAGTACATTATAACTAGCGTAATGGTAACAAAATATAATCAGGGAATCCTTGCAGAACTTTAGATCATAAAAATTTGTCAGGATTATAACAAATTGAATTAATCTCCATCTATCCGGTTGTCTTGGTACATGGCAGCAAGCATTATATTCAAAAACAGCAGATGACTATGAATGCAGTTGTATTGACATGATGTTCAGGTATTATTTTCACCCCTTGTCATTGCATTGAATCTCTTTTTGCTGTTTCTGAATGATGATATCTTTACTTGTTACTGCTCTTGTCAACCTTGTATGTTTAATTTCGAAATTTGCCATCTTTTTGCATTATGATGAGAAGTCTCGGTAGCTTATCTTCAGAAACGTGCTTAAATTTGTAGGCAAAAGAGTGAATTTCTCTGAGTTACCAAACGTGGAGCTAAATCTTTTTAAATTATGGCACTTGTTGCAGCTATATTTCATGAGTTCCAGAAACCTCTTTTTGCTTTGTGCTTTGTTGACTTTGCAAAACTGCCAGATCTTTTCATTAAGTTCCCATGGATTCCAAATATTTTCATAATTTTATCTGCAGTTTTCTTGTAGATTTGGCGACTGCAATGATTCGAGGCAAAATGTCCTAACAATTGTGTGGTTGTTGCCTTCTCAGCAAGGTATGTTCATAATGCTTATACCTTTGCTCCTTGTTTCTGTGATCTCTGTATAATTTGCATTTATTGCTAGTTAACTATATGAGAAGATGATTCCATCAGCTTTCCACTTGCACGGCTGAAATAATGTGACTGGTTAATGTTCTGATAGTTGAGGGCTGCCTCTTAATTGACCTGAATCTGGAGATTGAAGATGCAGACATCCTCATACTAGATACCAGAGGTATGGTATTTTCCATGTAAGAATATAAGGAGCTAGTATTCATTGATGAGCAACTTGTCTTTGATTCAGCCCCTTCAGTTTTGCTGTGCATTAAGAGATTAAAAATTATGGTTGTTTCATTCAGAAAGTTAATCAACATATGACATTTCAATTATAGTTGGATGTGTTGTTTCCTTCAGTAGTAGCAAAATGAAAATTGTGATTTCCCTTTACATCTTCTCTGTATAAGCATGCCGAACATTAGATGCATCTCTAATGTGAATTTGACCCTAATAGGAGTAAATTTTGCTAGGAGCACTTCATGTAAAGGTAATTATTTATTGTTTTAACAAATAATCCTTAATCCGATCAACCGAACACATACCATCTGATAAGTACAAACCATCTGGTTTAGAGAAAAAAGAAATTCTGGCTATTTAATTTATGATAATTTGAGTGCATGTTCACGAACCACTTCACATATTCTCGAATATCCCTGTGAAGACAATTGAGGAAAGATGTTGATATTTGGTTGCCCATGTCGTAGATTGCTCATGTCCATTGGAAGACGGAACATGCTGGTTCTCAAATTCATTGAAACTCGAGATCTTCTACAAAATCAACTCACGTCGAAAGTGTAGCTGTTTGGTTCTTGCTAGAAATAGAATAGCTTAACAATGTGGAAATCTACTCATCATCTCCTAGTATTTCAGTTATGGTTCCAGTGGAGCCAGTGATGCTGCAGATGAGAGTTGTGAGCAAGTTTATGAGAAGTCGAAGAAGCGGTTTTGCTATAAGTTGCAGACTCTTTAGGTAAGTAGCTTCAAATAGTCTGGAAACTGGATATCTCTTTGTTCCTATAAATTCCCAATTCTATGACATAATTAGTCGAAAACGATCTCGATTTTTCCTAGTAATATCTGCTCTTATGTTGAAAGAATGTATGATTATACCGATTTCTCCTAAAGTTGGAGCATAATACAAACAAATCTATAGGTTTTCTGAAAAACTATACAGTGATCTTTCTTTTTTAAATTTGATGGGATGTGAAATTTGAAATATAGTCATATGGGATGTTACTATAATGTTTTTTTATAAAAAATTAATGGATATTTTTTATATTAATATGCTCAATTTTTGTGTCCATTTGCCTAATTATGCTTCTTTTTCCCATCATATCAGGGAAGAGGAAATCCTAAAATCAAGTTAGTCAAGACTATATATGTACTTTGTTACTGTTATTATTGTGATGATGATGCAAATAATATTATCTGTAGTTGGTTCTAATTTTCCAGAAATACAAAAATAAACATGTGCTTATCATAGTGAATTCTTGTATTTTCCTACCTAATCAGAGTTCCTGCGCATGAAAGCCAAAAGATATTTACATATTTTATACTATCTTATCAACAATACATTCACAACATTATAAACTTTAAATCATTTATACGTCTTACTCCCTCTTAATCAAGCCCATGCTTATGTTTTAAGTTCCAATTGTGTGTGATCAGGAATGGCAATGGGTTCGATTTAGATCTGAAGTCGGACCAAGCAAGGTGGCTTTTCAAGATATAATCGGGTCTCGAGGTGGATTGGTGATGTATATGGGTTGTTGATGGGTTAACTCTCAAGTTCATTATAATTGATTTAATTACACTAATATTACTAACTACTTTTACATTTCTAACTTTTCACATTTTTATGAGAAACAAACATTTCAAAATTTAAATTATTATTTTTTTAAATTAATGAGAAACAAATTAAAGGAATGTGAAGAATTTTATAAAGCAGTCAAAATTTGCAGTTTATATGTAATCATTTAAAATTCTTTTTTCCCCTAATAAACTGATGTTATACAATTATATTATAAATTTTAATGAACGTATCAAATGTCAATATTTAATAATAATTTATAATGAACTAACATGTATTATTATTATTATTGTGATTGAAAATTCACAATTTAATTTTAAAAAGAATCATGGAGAAATTGATTGCACAATTATTCATCTCATGATTTGTTTCGAAAAGAGCTGTATTTTTTAATGTGTTACAAGTTTTTTATTTTATATTTAACAAATGAATTTTTTATGTAACCTGATTACTTTTCATAGAGAATTAATAATACAAATTTAATTGTATTATATTACATTATAAGTTGATTTAAAAATATTGTCATTCTTATTGTTATTATTTTAAATTTTATAAATATTTAATATAAAAAATAGGTATCATCGACCCAATTCGACTTATTTGCTACCATAATCATTTATAACCTATTAATTCAAATACATTTTAAACTCAATCTGTTTGGACTCAACCGAATCCGCCCATTTGCAATCCCCAATTTTGAGCTTTGATATATTGGACCCTAGTTTGATCCGAATTTAATATTTTTATATTTTTTACATTATATATAGATATGATACGTTTGTACATGTATGAAAAAAAAATGTGTATATGATGTTTATACTTACATAAAAATATAATAATAGAAGTAATATTTTTATAAATTAAAATAATGAGGTAAAATAATCAGCAGTTTTAATGATCATATAAGTAACAGTTTTAATGATCATATAAGTAACATATAATTTGAAAAACTTAATATTTAGAGCCTGAGATATGCACATATGATTAATTTACAAAAATAAGTATCTATTTTTTAAAAATGTTCTTAAGTGCTTCAAGGTGGTATTACTTTTTTTTTTAAGAAAAATCACTTTTTTTAATATTTCAAAATTTTCAAATCAGAATTTCTGGTTTCCGAGCAGGTTGGGCTTTCAAATTTTGACAAATACATCCTAAATCTGGCCCGTTATTGATTTCAATTTAATTATGTTTCAATAATATTTTATAAGATTAATTATACTTAGATCCTTCCTAAAAATGTGAAATTACACTTTTTTCTAAAAAAAATTGAAATCTCACTTACATCTCTTTCGAAAACTCATTGTTTACATCTTTTCCCATTTCGTTATAATTTAGACGAAAAATGTTGATATTAACAAAAATGAATTACAGAAATCTTCAATTTTGCCCTTGTTCAACATTATCATGTCATAATTTCGTACTTACAAGAAGAAAAATGTAATGATTGCCTCACTCTGTATACACATGTCACATTTATCCCTTTGTAAGTACAAAAATATACTTGAGAATGCTAAATGAGGTGAAAAATTAAAAACTTATGAAATATTTTCTGCTAACTTTAGCATTATTCGTTCAAAAACCCTAATAGTGAGGTCATATATAAATGAAAAAATTTCAAAAGGAATATAAATACAACTTCAAAACTTCTTTCAGGACATATTTTTAGAAGGGATTTAACTGTAATTAACCTTATTTCATAATAAAGTATTGTCTTAAATGTTGTTAAACATGTACCCAAAGTTGATATCATTTTCAACTTGATCACATGGTATACATTGATTTGAAATATGAATTAGAGGTGAGTAGCTATCATAGTAGCATCATTATCTTGGTCAATAAAGCATCAATTTCACATAAATATTTATGTTCTTGGAACCAAATTTGGTTCTTTGATAGTGTGATTATGATGTTGGGTCCATGTGATACAGTCCCTTAAACAACATTAATCAATTAAGTGCTTCTTTTAAGGCAATCATCATGGTCAAAAAGTTCTATGTTGTGGGGCCACATTTTTAATGATTTTGAGAAATTGATTTCCAACATAATTATATAGATTAGGTCAACAATATTCCACTTTGAAACAAGTATTTTGGATTGAAAATTTTATTTTGAAGTTTGTTGTATTTTTTTATTTTATTTAATGTGTATATATTATGTATACAAAAATTATATTATTTATTTTATCAAAAAAAAATTACGCACATGATGTACATATATTAATTGAAGTAGAAAATGCAACATGGTTTAGAATGTAAAATTCGATTATTCGTATAATATTTAAAAGCTAGCTCCAGCCTGTTACTTACCTAGAAAAATATTTTTGTATTTAACTAAGGATTAAATGCAACCTACCCTTGTGTAAAAACACTATAAGGTAAAAACCCTTTCGGAGAAAAATAAAGCTTCTGAATTTAAAAAAAAATAAAAAATGATCGCGTGCAGGAGATAGTGAGGTTTTTTTTTTTAAAAAAAGAAAATTTATCATTATTATTTAATATAGGAGGATTTGTGTGGAATGCAATTAACCCGGGAGCTAATAGAGATGTCTATGTTTTTTTTTACTTTTTTTTGGAAAAATGCAAGCAACCCCCTTGTGATGTCGCAAATGAGCAAACTACCCCTTATGAAAAAATAAATGGCGATTTACCTCTCTGCATTTTTTAAAATACAACAATATATGCCCCTATGATTTCTAAAATGAAGCAATTTACCTTCCTGTGTAAGGAGGTAAATTGCTTCATTTTAAAAAATACAGTGGCAGCAAATTGCTATATTTTTTTCATATGGGGTAATGTGCCAATTTTCAATATCACAATGGGATAAATTGCTATTCAGCCTTTCTTTTTTCTTCTCTATATCTATGGTAAAATTTTTAGATATTATACAACTTTCTACACAGTAATGAAAAATATTGCTATTATATTTCAAGTCTAAGTTTGTGTAAATAACATAAATGTGGAATGATACATGAAACTATTAAACAACTAGACATTAGTAGATTTTTGCTAGAATTTGAACTCCAAAATCATGGCAACTATCATAAAATTCACCCTAAAATGCATCAAATTTTGGTAAGTTCGTTCTAAAACTTTCAACCATAAAACTTGTCATAAGTGATCATTAAATTAACACTCGTCATAAGTAACTAAGCTTGCAGCCATCTACAACATTAAAGTTTCGTTTCCAACACATGTTTCGAGTTAATAAATATAAGAAACTTTTAAAAAATATTTTGAGAACGCTATAAAAAAATGTAAAGTAAAAAATACATATAAAATAATCATAAAAATAATATTTATAAGTATTATCTTTCTCCTTAACTTTATTTTAAATATATCTATTTCAACTTTGTATCGTCTATTTTAATTTAAAATAATTTATTTTCATGTAATATAACTATAGATTTTGAGTTGTTATTTGATGTCGATGCTATTGAAACTAAATATTAGTATGTGTTATAAAATATATTTTTTTATTATATTGATATATATGCATATAATATTACTAAATAGAGAATAATATTATATATATTATCATAGTATAAAATATTATGCGTGACATCAATAATTTATACATTTGTAGGTAGAAGCATGAGATAAGTATTTCGCTAGAAAATTAAAAAAAAATTAAAAAGTTTCCCAAAAAACCCAAAGATTTTGTAGAAAATCAAGAAAAATAGAGCTTTTTTTTTTTTTAAGGAAACTAAATAATTTCGAAACTACCATCTTTTTTCGTTTTCATAAAATCGAAAATTGAAACTTTTTCATAGTTTCAATGAAAGCAAAGGAACTTCTTAAACCATGTTTCCAATAAATATACCTATGACATGTGTTGCTCTATTTAAAGTTTTTTTTAGGAAAACGATCTCCTATCACATTTTTGTATTACATAACTATGTCATACCAACGAGTGTATCACATGTATCTCTTTTCTAAATTACAGTTTAATTTAATTTTCAAACGTGACACATATCAATGACATAGTGATGCGACATCTGTATATGATACTAAAGTGTGATAGAAGATTCCCGTCGTTTTTTAAATTTGTATTTAAGCATCATTATAAGTTGAAGTAAACACTTTGCTTTGTCATCATTGAAATTAATACAAGTTTATCTTATACAAAAAAACAAAAAAAAAAAAAGAAGAAAATAAATATTAGAGAAATCCAAGAAAAATAGCAAACTTCATATTTGGTGAGTATAGTAATTTGATATAAATTTTTCCTTTTTTTTTTGTGCTTTTTCTATTGTCACAATCAGATTCTCTAAAATGTATATTCTATTATATTTGAAGTATATTCTCTTTTATTCATCACCAATAAATTATTAAAGAATATCATATATATTAAGTAGAAAAAATATGAACTGTGTGGATATTAAAGACATTTGCAAAATACTATGTTGTAATTTTGAAATTGTCACTAAAAATATATACTAATTAATAGTAATTTTGATCTTGTCATAATATAATATTAATAAAAAATATATATTAATTTATTATTAGAGATAATTAATGACTTTTATAACGAAAACACAAATATGTATTTGTTCTCTCTCATTAGATTGTTGCCATACTTGTGTTATTGATTGTGTGCAGTGACAATTTTATGGACAATTTTTTTTTATCTCTAATTAATTATCGTTACTGACAACTTTTATGCAGTTGTATTACTATCAAAATTATGAAAAATCAATATAGTGACAATTTAAAAATTCTTGCCATGTAATACGTATAACATTAGTGATAAATTTATATCACAACTTAAATTTCCGTCTCTAATACTATTATTTTTAGGGATAACTACACTTTTTCCTCCTTTGAGATTTGGTATAATTATATGTATACCTCATGTAGTTTGAAAAATTACATCTAGTATCCTTGAGATTTGATTTGTCTAATAAATAAGTTCCTCAGTTAGCTAAAATTCACCAAACTTGATAATATTAGCTAAAAAAATCAATAAAAATTCATATTCACCCTCGATTGACTATTATTACTAATATATTATATGTCAAATAAATTTTTTTATGACCAAGTTATCCTTATACATGTTTACAAGTTAATGCATGTGAGAAAGTATATTTTCACCGTCATAAGTAGCTTAATCAGAAAAGTTTTGTTTAAAGTTAGTAACACTGCGAAAGAATTAAGTTTTTGCTATAGTATAAATGATCCTAGTTTAAAAATCATAGTAAATCAATAGTATTAATCACGAGGGCTAAACAAAACTAAAGAAACAAACTTAAATTTTTACCATGATTAATCAATATTTGCCATGGTTTTTCCATGATTTTGATCACACTTGCAAAAACAACAGCTGATGGCTGTTGCGAACCCGTGGTTGATTTGTATTTACCACGATTTTCTTCTTTTGGATTTAGTAATTAACCGTAGCGAATTTTTTTTTTCTAGTGTAATAAGTAGATCGATGGTCAATATCAATTTTCATTTAATTTTTTTGTTAATATCAACAAATTCAGTGAATCTTAGCTAACAGAGGAACCTATTTGTTAGACGAAAGCAAAGATCAAGAATACTATATGCAATTCTCTATACTAAAAGGAATTTACGTGTAATTACACCAAACATCATGAAGCGAAAATGTAACTATCCCTTGTCATTATTCGTTTCGTAGTGTCACACAATAGTGAGTTTACAATGTTTAGTACAGTAAAAATCCATACTATTTATTATTTTTTTCGCAGTAGCATAAGAGTTTTCTACGACTATAATCAACAAAGTACTTAAATAAAACTCCAATTATTATACTTAAGTGGGATTATTATTGTTAAATGTCTCCATTTCTTTTTAATATCATATATTCCTGAAAACTATGTGCACAAAAGTTTTTGTCATTGGAAAATTGTGAAATTAGCTATTAATGGTTGTTGCACCTGGTAGGGAGCCATAAATTGCATTGACAAGCCTTTACTTTGAGTCACCTACTCTGCAATAGGGGTATTGAATGTATGGGTGGGGTATTGCATCTTCACCAACCAAAACAAACTAAAGGACCACAACTTTCCTCCAATATTCCAACATCAATGGATGGAACCTCTTCTTCAATTTGTTTATTACTTTAAGGGGTCATTTTTTTTGAAAAAGTTGTGAGTTGTGTGCAATTTTTGAGTTTTTGTTACTCTCAAAAGTCATGACTTTTTACAATTATAGGGATGGAGGTGGGCATTCGGTTCGAGTTTTTCAGGTTTCAAATCGACCCGATTGGTGGTTTTGAATTTAATGTGTAGGGTAATTAATCGAGTTCGGGTAAACTCGAAACCCCCCTGAATTATATCGAATGGGGTATTGAGTAGAAAAATAACACTCGAAAATCTGAACGGGTACCCGACAGTAATTAAAAAAAGAATAAGGAAGTGTACTGTAGAGTAGACTTTGCCCTAAATTTTCAACCCAAGCCAAGGTTTAGTATGGTTGTGGTTTTTTAGTTTCTAAGATTAGTATTTTCAGCTATTTGTTGGTTTTTTTAGTTATAAATATTAGCTCCTTTGATTTTATGCACATATATTATTATGTTTTTCTTCTCTTCAATAGATTTGATTGGTTCTTATTTTTAATTGTCAAGAACAAGTAAATATTTAGTAATAATAATGACAATTTCTTCATAAACGATCAACAACTAATCCTATTTTCGAACCCAATCAGCTCTGGTACCCGATTTAATAGGGTTCATTTTCGTACTTATCGAGTAGTTGAGTATCTGGTCTGAATAACCTGAATCCGTAGATAGGATCGATGCCCATTCTTATTCTTGGTTGAGTTAATAAGATATTTGAGAGATTATAATTTCTACAATTATTTGATAATTTTTTAAGAGCTTACGAGATTCTGGAAATAAGATGTTTATGGTCTTATAAACTCTTGAAAAAAAAAAAAAGGTTCAACTTATTTTATAATATTTTGAAGTTTAACATATTGAGAGATTAATATTTTATTAATATTCACTTTTACCAATTATATAGTTCATTCTTATTATTTTTTTTGCCTCAAGCAAAAATATATGTTACATGATTCTAAAATCTAATAATTTGATGATTTTTTTGTCATTATTATAATATAATGAGCTTATTATTTCGAACACCCTAATGTTTATAAGTTCTAACATCTTATTTATCCAAAATATATATTCGTTGAAATGTGTTTATAATGTACAAAAGAATTCATTCTCACTATGAAACAACAAAATTGGTTCAAAATAGATAAATTTAAACACATTATTTTGTAATAATAATAAATTCAAATGACACTTAAAGAGCTAATATTATTTTGGTGGAGAACTAATCAATTTGACTTATAAAGGGAGTTTTTTCTTAAATAATTAAATTTTACTAACAATCAATGGAAATTTTTATACTTATAATTTCATTTTTTAATATAAAAATTGAGAGAGATGTTTATTATAATTAAAAATAATAATTTATAATTACATTAGCTCGTGTAAGCTCGGTTCAACTCGATAATTACATAATTACTACAATTAATTATAAATGAACTAATTTTGAGATAATTGATTTTGAAAAGTAATTATCACGTTTGAATTTATAATTTCATAAATTAATTATACAGATGTAACTTGTATATAAATTTCAAAACTAACATCATTTTTAAATATGACAAAGATTATTAAAAAAATGTTTAATGAAATAATAGATAATTAAATAAAAAACAATGATAATAAGATTAAAACTATATACACTTTAATAATCATTAATTCCAAATGATGTTATTAGAAAATGGTCAAACGAGAAATTTTAATTTACATTGGGTTTGATTAGACTTGAATAAATTATAACAGATACAATATATGTTATTGGGAATTTATTCCCAGCAGCGAGTCCAAAAATCACTAAGTATAGGGTGGTTTTGTAATATTAATCCCGTATTTTTTAAATAGCCAATATTAGTTCTGCAGTTTATATAATATTGGTAACGTGACTGTTGTATGATTTAAATAAAATAATTAATTATATAATAGAATTGGGCTAAATTTGATTTGATTAAAAATTTTGAAAAACGGAATTACTTCCAATAAGACAAAAGATTGAAATTAAAATCCCTATTTTGCATCCGAGTTAGAGATGAGTTAGCACTTAGCATTATAGGATCAAAGATATGAGAATTTATTGATGTCACCTTTCATTTATTGACTTTCCTTTTTCTCTCCTCCTCCTCCTCCTCTCCTCACTCTCCACTTCCCCATCAATCGCTTTCTCCTTCATTTCACACTGTACAAGAATAACAACGAGAAAAGAAAACCCTGATTAGGGTTTCTGGAACCACGGATTGTTGTTAAATGTGTTGAATCTGCTCGCAATTTACCAACAGTGCGTGTTTTGACAGGTGAAAAAATTTTGATGTGCGTAATACTATGAAAAAGGGGGAAGCAAGATGGTCGTGGCTAACAAGGCCTGGAGGTGTAGCGGGGGCGTGCTGGTGAACAATCTGGCTGCCGAAATTCTGCAGCAGCAGAAGCAGAAGCAGCAGCTGTCGCCGCAGCAGCTGCATTGTTGGAATTATCAACCGTGGAGGCGGCGGCCGGTGGTGCCGTGGACGGCGGTGTGCGGGCTGCTGCTCTTTGCGGTTGGGCTCATATCTCTGTTTACGGGACACGTGGCATCTGATCTAGAATGGTACTCACAGCGCCTCGTTAAGCGGACTTGGTACTATAAGAGGGTATGATGAGTATGAAGTTTTCTCGTTTACCGTGTCTTTCTGTGTGTGGAGGTGTTATTTAATCTTACTATGTGCGTTGTGGGTTTGTTTCGGGTGTGAGCGAAATGTAGGAAAACTGTGCATTGAGTTTTGGGTGTAAGTGGAAGTTGAATGTGGCTTCCTTCTGGAAAATTTGAGTCTTTACAATTGGAGCGTCTTTTATGTTGTTATGGGATTTTAGTTTGTTCTATTTCCTATAGTCTCTTCTTCATGCTTGCTTTATAACTTTCCATTTTAATCGCTTTATCTTTTGTTACTTATTTCAATTTTCCGACAGTTTTTGGGAAAAGGCTGATTTTACGATTACAGTTTGATGTCAATTGCCTAATCAGACCTTTCTTCCATTTTGTTTTGTTATCATTGGGGCATGGGTGTGGGTATAACAAGTCCGTGTGCATTTCTGGTGGTGTATAAGTTGCCCTGCCCTTCTCTATCAGTGAGTATGCCATGTGAGGGATTAGGCTTACACATATGGAAAAACACCTTTCAGATTCTGAAATGAGGGACCAGTGACTCCAAGGAATTATAGTATGGTACCGACAGAAGTGGAATTGTTTTTATGGGGCAAATGTCTTGCCTCAGCAATTTCTGTAAAATATAGGGAACTATAATGTGTAATAGATTACTTTATTCTTGTTTCTCCTCTGCAATTTCAGTTTCATTTTTCTTGATGATTGAAATCCAGGCTAATATGATTACTTTTCATGGTTCTTTGTTTTTGATGGTGGATCGAGCCATTGCCTTCTCCTTCCTCTCATGTTTCAGTTTTTCTCTTTTTTACTTCAGATCCACAAAGTAGAAAAGTAATATAATAGTGTAGAGACGAGTTGAGTAGCATTAGTTTGGAAAGGGGTGTGGGACTGCTGCCCTCCTGCATCATGTTGATTACCATTAATACGATCCTTGTGCAGTGGTTGCTACTCAATATTCTTGGAAAAAACTTTTTAGGATAACATTCTTCGTTGCAGGATTATTCCATGTACTTCACGGGTACAATATGACATTGAACTCACTAAGGAAGACAATAGGAACTAGCAACCCAATCATCAATGTTACACCTAAGGCTTGATTCTTAACGAATTTTAACTAAAAAGTTTCCAAAAGGCAAGATAACCATATTCGTTACTGAAAAACCCTTTAGCAGGAGGTATATTTGCTTATGGTTCCATACACGTTTATTAACTTCAATTATATAGCTCTTTATTTTATGCATTGCAGGGCTTTGATTGTTGGTGTAAGTTTTCCATTTCTATTTCAGTGTTCAAAAAGTGATTTAGTTGTATTGTACTTTACAAAAGTGGATATTGTTTTAGCAGGTCCAGAAATGGATTGCAAGACTTGAACAGACAAATCCTTGCTCAACTAATGGGCATTAGATTTTCTCAAATATTTTGGGACATCTTAAGGTTGATTGTTGATGCTAACACTTAATCTTATTTAATAGTTGATTTATTGCTTTTTTGCAACATTAAGAGATGAAAGAGAGGAGGAGCTGTTGTCTGTTAACGTTAAGTGGGTATCGATACTTCTGTATATCATCTGGCTCTTGGTCTACATATGATGCTTATTTGTTTCAGTCCATTCCAGTAGGGGTATGACACTAACTATAAATTTGAGATGCTGATGCAAGATGTATGTTGTCTGTTTGCATATTTCATTCTTATGGCACTTCCCTTACACAAGATGTATCTATACCATTTTATTTGAATATGTCAAACTCACATGTTTCTTGATGTTAATGCAATGTAGGATAGCAGTTATCGTGCTCCTATTGATATATGGAAATCAAGATTTTCAAACTTGTATTATGGTTGCAGTGATAGAGGCCCTCGTTTTGCGCGTAAGTTAGCCATCTTTTCCATCAAACATCTTGATTTGTGTAAGATGAATCATCTTTGTCATTCTTATCATCACGTTCTCTTCTTGTCTGAACACAACTACTTTTTTGGTTAAAACCTTTGACTTAAATTATCGTCTTCGTCCATACTGTAGTAATTTCTTTGTCGGTATGGTGTTTTAATGCTCAAATAGGTTGTGCATGAGCTGTAGCAGTTGAATTGCAATTTTAAAACTATTATGTTGGTTCTTTTGTGCTATACCAGATGTTGAGATGTATTGGCTTTGCATAAGAAACTTAGATGTTGTACCCGGGTATCATATGGAAAAGCAATAATATAGTTACTGCTTTGTGTCAATTTGCTGTCCTGTTATGTGATATCTGTTTCTCAGAAAATTTCACTTCCATTTCAGAAGGGTCAAGGTTTTGCAATTATAAAAAATGACTTCAAATCTGGTTTAAGACTCATAGAGCAACCAATATATTATTTTTGTGACTCAACTTCACATCTCTTGTTAGTGAAATAATGACCCAACACCATTAATTATTCATGTACAGCTGCTGTACGTGAACGATTTTCAAATGGCTACTTGCTTATTGCGACTAGTGGGGGGCTGAACCAACAAAGAACAGGAGTAAGTTTTTCCTTGCTCATCTCTGTGTTTATTTTGTAAGTCACCAGATTTAGCAACATGCACATAGTGTTTGTCTTCTTTCTTTTATACATCTTCCTGGGTTTCTTTCTATCCTTTCTGTATTACTTTGAGTTCTATAACTTACTATCTAAATTTGTTAATTCATTTTTTATCTTTAGATAACTGATGCTGTAGTTGTTGCAAGAATCCTAAATGCTACTTTGGTTGTGCCAGAGCTGGATCACCATTCATACTGGAAGGATGAAAGGTTGGTTGAGATTTAACAAATTCATTAAAGTAGAAAAATAAATTTCAATTATCTGGATATGGTACACAACCCTTTATGATTAAGGAAATGCCAGTTTAAAGTAATATTTATTTATGACTGGGTGTAGTGTTGTTTCAAAGATCTTGTCATGGTAGTCTGTAAACTCTGTGGTGTAGGAAATGTACATTTAAGATTATGTTTTGAATATTGTGTTACATTATCACTTTAAAATAATGTCTTCAGTATTGGACTATGTTTTGTTTTACTTACTAGTATCATCTTTTCTCATCCAGATATTATCTTTTATGCAGTGATTTTGTCAACATTTTTGATGTTGATTGGTTTATCTCTTACCTTGCAAAGGATGTACCAATTGTTAAAAGGGTACCGGAAAAAGTGATGAGGTCAATGGACAAACCACCATATACCATGCGTGTTCCGCGAAAATCAGAGCCTGACTATTATCTGGAGCAAGTATTGCCTATTCTACTGAGGAGACGTGTAAGAGGAAAATCTTTTGGGATATTTATTCCTTTGTTTACAAGAAATCCCACTTTCATCCTCTTTCCATGTTTGTCATCTATTCTATCTATTGGATCCTTTATTACATTTTTTCTTCAGTGGAGGAAAAAAGGTCCATCATCTAGGAATACCATTAGAGGGAAGTAGAAAAATGTTATGTTGGTTGTTATTGTCTGTTATGCACCTGGAATGCGAATCCTGCACCCCGGTTATTGTGTTTACCCTAGTTTGGGTAGGATCAAGAATTATGAATGTCCAACCAACTCCTTTTCCCTATTTTGTCATGCATCATTATTGGTATTAACATTCCAGAGATTAGTTGAACTTCTAGTTTCAACTAAAGTGAAAGTTATGCACTAAAATTGCATAGAGCTGTGTTAGATAATGTTAATATGGGACAACATTTGAATCTTAGGAATTGACGCTAAAACATGGATGCTCTGTATGCAATGTTGTAGCATGACTTTGAGATTTCAGGTGGACTTGCATATGTATATGCTCTTGAATTTGAAATTATCCCCAGCTACTCACCACTTTTGGAATTCCTTTACATTCCTGATTTTGGTATATAATTGAGAAATGATAAATTTTTCTTTCAAGTTCTCTTTGAAACAATTATCAAAACCATGTTCTTTATCATTCGTTTTTCTTTCTTGACAAAGTAATCATCCCCTAGGTAAAAGTCCTTACCTGCACAATTCTGCTTACTATTTTCACAGTCGTGATAAATTTGAAGACTGGAACACATGAAAATTCTTAAATCTGATGCTTGTTTGATGTGTAATGTTGAGTATGATAATTAATTGCCTCTTGATTGTCAGCTCCTTGGGAGGCAAACCTTAAACTAAATAATTGTGTTTAGAAGTCGTCCAACTGCTGTGGCGAGAATCTCATTTCTGACCTGGATTCTATTACAGCAACTTCTGAAAACTTATGACTCCTATTTCTTTACTTAGGACATCCCAAAAGAAGGTTCGATTTGCTAAAATTGAAACTTTCACCCCCCAAAAATGTCCTTATTTAGAAAAATGATGTGACACCACTGATCTCAACCACTATTTTTTATGGCAATAAGGTAAACATATCACTTTTCCATAGCTCATCTAAAACTTCATCAGCGTCAAACGAGGGTGTATTATTGGGGCGGGAATAGTAGGTTGGGTGCTATCTAATAGTTCTTTTCTAGCTGTATAAAATGTATTTGAAGTATTCAGTTCTTTTTTTGCTGAAGCTCTCTCCTTTGGCTTTGAAATGATCTCTTGATAATAGCTTTGCGATGGGGTGCAAGCTACTCACAAACAGCATTCATTGAGGAATAACCTATAAAACTTATGCAGGTTCTTCAGTTGACGAAGTTCGATTACAGGCTTACTAGCGACCTTGATGAAGACCTACAAAAGTTACGTTGCCGGGTTAATTATCATG
Organism: Sesamum indicum; assembly: GCF_000512975.1. Classification (NCBI taxonomy): domain Eukaryota; kingdom Viridiplantae; phylum Streptophyta; class Magnoliopsida; order Lamiales; family Pedaliaceae; genus Sesamum; species Sesamum indicum. The sequence continues at coordinate 10,981,014 of NC_026150.1, forward strand.
CTTTAAGATTTACTAAACCTATCAGGAACCTGGGTCAAAGGCTTGTCACACGCATGCGGAAAATGGCAAAGCGTTTTATTGCTGTTCACTTGAGGTTTGTAATCTTTTCTGTGTCCTAAACATTCCTCTTTTTTCTGAAGTTTTAACCTGCAAGCACTGGAAGAAAAATTTTGAAAATTGTACTTGATTTGTTGTTCTTGTACTACTTGATAAGTTGTTGAGATAAGTTCAAGAACTATTATTTTGCAAGACGTGCAGATTGTAAATCGGATGCCTCTATATGGACTTAACAAGGTAATTGGTTCACTGTTAAAAAGATGGTTTTTGTTTAACATGGAGAGTGGTCATGTATTGAAGTTTCATTTATTCCCTCTCAAGGTGCATAAAATGCATTGCTTATTGACGATTACTTTGAGTTCTACTATCTGCTTTTGACTATTTATCTGAGCATTTTCTTACCATCTGACATGTACCATGAAAGAATTTGCTATGCTGTTTCATTATGTAAAAGAGATGAAACTTAGATGGTTTTGATGTTTTTATGAAAGTAAAGGAGAACACCAGGTGCTCCCCTCTAGTTCTGGTTTGTTTGTTAATCCCGCAATTTTGAAGCTCTGAGCTCGACCATCAATAGCTCCTTGGTTCCCCACTTAATTCTGCTTTTGATTTTTGCTGGTTTAGAAATTAGGACTATTCATGATATATTCAGCATTTGCTTATATATGTAGTCATGAAAACTTTGCTATCTTCTTTGAATCTTGAAATGTGTGTTATTCCTATTTTTGGTAAATGTTATTGGTGTATTTCAGATAACCCGAAGAGCATGAATATTACCTTCACTGAAACAATCAATGCACCTTGTGTTGGTTTTGTTTGAGACTTATGACCTTGGTTCCTTGATGCACCATGGACTATAATGTGTCTTTTATTCTCCTTATCACCTCCTTCTACCGCCTTTACCTCCTCCAGACAAGAAAAATGAATACTGGTGATTTTATTGAAGAAAAGAACAAATAGCATTCATTTTATACATTGTCCTTGTATCTTTAGAGAGTTTTAAGCAATATGGTAGCTTTATATTCATAACGAAATAATCCTATTGCGCTCTGAGATATTGATCATCTTCAAAGTCAATTATCTTATGAAGACATGCAGTTCCGCTGATCTAATATATAAGAAGAATTAAATGTTGGGTTTGAAAGCATGAAGAAGATGTCTAATGAAACAATATATTATATTATGTTGTTCTTCAAACTACTGAACCAAAGCTTTGCTACAGGATGGCTTTTCCATATTGGTTTTACTTATTAACCTTTTAAACCCATTTTCATTATTGAATTCTCTCATAAAGAGTGATTATGGCTTTGACATATTTTTTTCCTTGTTGCAGTCTGTTTTTGAAGCTTATGCATTTGTTTTTGATACATTTTGTTTCGTTACTTTGTGGGTTGAGTTTGACAGGAATTTTGTCTGGACTAATTATTGATTGAAGCTGTTGAATAATGTGTTTGCTACCTGCAAACTATTAACAATCAATATTGAGTCTTCTTTTGTATTGGAACAACAAAGAAGGTCCAAGGTTCCTTTTCCAGACAGTGGAGTATTGATTTCTGAAGCAAGCTTTTCCATATGATCTGCTCTGTTGTGTTTGCTTGAGATTTTGGTATTTTGAAGAAAATGAATCTAAAGCTTCAACCAAAATGATTCACTAAATATTCCATAAATCAAATTTCTTGTGATTATTTAAATTGCTAGTCTCAAGAGCTTAATTGGTCTAACAGCACCAGATCATTTGGAATTTACTACAGAAAAAGCAAGGTAGCTTACAGTTGCCATTTGCCTTTTTGTCAAATGATATTAAGATGCAATTTGGAAACAGCAATTTCATATTAATTACAATAATGACAAGATATCAAGGGCATTGTTGTGAAGAGCTATTGGCAAATAGTTATGCAATGCCTGCCTAATGGCAATGTGAATGGCTGAACTTGAGGAGGATTTGATGTCTAAATGATTTAAAGAGAAAGAATCAGAACTCTTTTCCTGGAGATTAGGTCTCTGACCCCACTGTTAAAGAACCCAAATTTCCGTGTCAGTTGCGAAGAAAATTCAAAAATTGATATGCGCTAATTGAATGCTGGAGAACAACCTATTCTTTCCTTCAACTTGGAGCCTTACACACGACACAATTAGGGAGGGTAACCTGAACCAGCTCTACTTGGGGGGGGGGGTTCGGGAACTGTAAAAGGGTCTTAGGACGGGTCCAAGTTTTAGTTTTTGGACCTAAACCCTACCACAGACCTAACCTGGTTAAAATGTTGTACATTGCTTAATTTTGTTATGTATTTATGCTATATTTATGTGTATATTATATATATATATATATACTTGTCTATAGAACTTATATGTCAATCAAATTAGTAATGTAAAATTTGATAAATATAGTTTACACTTTTTATGCATATGAAAGTAACAAATATGTTGTAATTTTTAAGTTTTCAAAATGTGCATATAAATTTATAAATAATTTGTTCTTTGTTAAAAATATTGTTTAGAAAGTTATGATAATATTATTTTTTTAAAAGTGGATGTTAGGGAACTTCTTTATATTTTTAAAATTATAAAAGTAGGTTTAGTGGATCCAATTCGCCGAGTCTAGGTCTGGGTCAGGGTTCAGGTTAGGTTCTGGGTTTGTAAAGCTTTAGCAGGTTAGCACCTGGTTTTTGCCGAATCTGCTCCAAAACCAACTAATTGTCATCCCTACTCATACTGATCTGTATTTATTTGTACTAGATCCCCTTTGTATTTTGCAGTGAGCTGTCTTTTAGATATTGCCAAAGAGCTGTCCATTACAAGGAAGAAATTTAAAATGTACACGTACTGTTATCGATTTGGACCAACTTAGTAAATCTTTATTGTGATTTATATGTTTTCTTGATTAATATGAGTAATACGTAAAAGTAAATGCCTACACAAGTATCTTCCTTACTTTGATACATTTCACCTATCTGCATGATATAGAATGCAGTTGAAGTAAGACCAATGTAGTACACTCTTGAACAATCCAATTTGATCTTGAATCTGGTTGTTGTGGAAATCGAAAGTGGAAAAGCATTTGTCGATGTGGAGTCCCTGTTTTCAAGAGGGCCACTCTGTTGATTTTTTGATTATTTCCCCTGGAGATCCTCTCAGCTGCTTCTGGATGCTAAATGCTTCTAATATGGAAAAACATAAGATTACATTAATGTGATGTCAAGGTTGTCATATTGCAGCATGGCAGGCAGAAAATGAATTGAGAAAAATCTCTTCACTTTTCCCTTCAATATGTTCCTCCAAGCTGGATACTTAGTACAGTGAAGTACTTGTAACATGAACATCACAGGCTCTTTCTCACCTTGATGCTTGGAGAATGTTATGGTTCTTGTGTTGTATGTTTGCCTGCACACATGCTTTAATTTTCAATTACTTAACCTTGTGATATTAACAAATATAGTTTATAGTATGCATTTTATTTACTGTTTGATATGTGCAATGTAAATTGTAGGTTTGAACCTGACATGCTAGCATTTTCTGGCTGTTACTATGGTGGGGGTGATAAAGAAAGACAGGAGCTGGGTGAGATAAGAAAGCGGTGGGAAACTTTACCTGTAAGATTCTGGTTCATGAAAATATTTTTGGTTTTTCCTTACTGTTAAAGCATAAGTAGATGTGTAGCTAAAAAGACATAAATGTTCTGTTTCAGTGTGTTATAATTTGGAACAAAGTTTTGAGCTTTGTTGTTTCAGGAATTAAGCCCAGATGAGGAGAGGACACGAGGGAAGTGCCCTTTGACCCCTCATGAGGTGGGTTTGTTGCTGCGGGCCCTTGATTTTGACAATAACACATATCTCTATGTTGCATCTGGAGAAATATATGGTGGAGAAGAAACTTTGAGGCCCCTCAAAGAGCTCTTTCCGAACTTCTATACAAAGGAGATGCTAGCTGGTGAAGAGTTGAATTCCCTTCTTCCATTTTCTTCTCGTTTGGCTGCCATTGATTACATTGTCTGTGATGAAAGTGATGTCTTTGTGACCAATAACAATGGGAATATGGCAAAAATCCTAGCTGGTCGAAGGTAAATATTGAGCAAAACAATCTTCTATCAAGTTGGCACTTCAGGATGTTGATTCTGTTTTTAGCTAATAGAATTTTGCTGTAGATTAATTATTTACAGCTTTGTAGAGGTTAACAACTAATGAAAGCTGGAATGAAAAAAATTAATCTAGCAATTTAATTGACTACTAAGTGACAGTAGAAACTTGAGACAAATTTAAGAATTAAGATCCAAGCATGCCAAATTCATCTATGATTGATGCTCCTCCTGGAGGGATATTTGTTAGTCTTTAGTCAGCATTTGCATGAGGATTTTCCAGACAGTTGCATAGGATTTTGATCTGCAGTTAAGATAACAATTCTGGAGCTCTTGATCCATGTTTAGCACTCCATGTGGATTGATTGGAGGAAGTTTCAACTGGTTTACAAGTGGTTGCTAGGCTCACTTTGTTCCTCTTCCCCTTTCGCTCTGGGGGTGACATTTGATGTATATGCAGGTCCGGAACCATGGCAGAAAATGTAGAAATATTAGCCTATGACCTAAGACAGATGCCTCGGAGGCAATTGTATGTTTATATATGTGTATCTTTAATCTATATTAGATATTAGAACATTTTAGACCTGTTCATATTGGGCATGGTCCATGGAGAAACAGAACAGACACAAGTTCAGTGCCCCTTCTAATACAGCGTAAGAGAAGTTAATAAACTCTGCCTGGAATTAGCAGAGGAGGAGCTGGTGAAGTTAAAAAGATTTGTCTGTGGAAATATATGTTTAAGATTACTGGAAATAGCCACATTGATCTTCAAACTCGGTATCCCACTTAGTGATTTTTGGCCAATTTCTGTGAAGATAATTATTTCGGGAAATTTGCTTTTGTGTCCTGGAAAATTGAACAAGTGTCAGAAGTTTCGTAATATGCTTAGAAAGTTTAATTTTAGTCCACTATATTAGCCTTAGAATTTTTTATGGAAAATGGCATGTGCCGCGCAAGTGGTTGTTAAATCCTATTTTGAAGTAAAATTTTGGCATAGGAAATATACATGCTTCATTTTTAATGTACCCTAGATATTAACCCATTTTCTGAAGGCATTAATTGAAAATTTTAACCTTGGTTTTCTTTTTCTTTTTGATCTAAAACCTTGATTTTCCTTATTAATTCGGTTTGGACTTTACACATAATCTATTATCAAATAATGTCTTGCATATGAAATTTATACTGTCTGTCTATATTATTTATTTGTGTAGTTTTCTGTATATTTATATCTATACTGTATTGTCAAATTTAGTCTTACGTCATGTGTGTGTGTGTGTCTGCAGTATATAATTTACAATACATAATAAAAATACGTATGTCTATGCCGTATGTATGTATATATGTATTCACATAAGTTAACATATCGTCAACTTATGTCTCATATTGTGTATGCCGGTTCAAAACATCTACTTTACGGAGTCTATCTATATCATTTTGTTATGTACTTTTGTATTCATCTGTGCATTGATGTGAAAATAAACTTATACAACATGTTATTCCTAATATTTATAATGTTGGAATTATGGATTTCCTATAAACAATGTATGTGTAATATATGTTGCATTTATTATGTAATAATATATTAAAACTACTATATGAAATTATGTAAAAGGTATTTGCCATGTGAAGAAGATGGTAAACTTTTTGTATCTAATGCAGCAAATGAAGACAAATTGGATTAAAAATGACTTGATCCTCTCAAAAGAAATTGATTGAGTTTCCCACCAACACATGAATTAACAGCCAGCAGCGGTGCTAGGACATTTAAGTGAAACATATAGGCAAATAATATCATAAATACAAAAACAAATATTTACTTGAGAAATTTAAGATTATGGAGGAAACACTTAATAACAATTAATTATGTGAAGTGTTACCAACATGAAAGTTAGTATACTAGATTATAGTAGGACAAGTGGATCAGTGATCAAATGTCAAGAAAGTAATGACATAAATGTCTGATATGATATTAAGTATCTCAGTTCCCTCTCTTATATGTTTCCCTCTTTTCCATCCTCTACAAATAACCATCAGTCTGCATTCTCCTTCTAGCCTTTTCAGCGTGAAAGGGAAACCGGCTATGCAATCTCCACCAGCCTGACCTTGGACTACATGCAATAACCAATCATAGCCTCGTGACAGTAAATTGACAAAGGTTATCTTGGATAATCGTCAAGTACCCAATGTTGTATGTGTCCTGCAGTTTGGCAGATACCTGCCTGTTGGGTGGATAATAAATACATTGTATCAGGCTAATTAAGCAGATATAATAATTTAGTATCGGAAACTTACATCTGATTGGGGACTATGCCTGTCGTTTTTTCTTTTATAAGTGTTCTTATTTTTCTTCTTGTGCTTGTTTGCTGCATCATCTGCATTAGTCAAGTAAACCCTGCCAGGCAAACCTGGTTCAGTGAGATGAACAAGACCGGCCAGATATCTGTATTGTTTGATAAGCTGCAGTGTTTTCCTATTTTACTCTCGCATCTATTTTCTCTTGAGCTTGCAGAAAGAATTGGAAATGTAGGAATCTGCTGCACTTTTAACAGTAAAATGAAATTGTTACACACCTTGTATCTGATATTTTTCATATTATACAAAAATACTTTTGGAAACTTTTAAGCTAAGGAACAGAGTTCGTGGACACCTCCAACAGAAAAGAGGAATGTTCATGGATAACAAAGGAAGTTCAATTTTTTAAACTGGAGTGTCAATTCTTTTTTCTGGTATATGCTAGTAATCAAATGATTATCCAGCAGTAGCTGTGGGTGAATGCATACAATTCAAGTTATTGATTTAATGTTATTTTGTTAGGAAGATAATGCTGTAAGATACTTTATCATATAATTCACAACTTGGATTCATATGTACCAGAAAGAGGTAATGAGCATTTTAAAAGAGAACTTCAGGTGTCGTTAGATTCCCCCAATGGCAAATTCAAGTATTCATGTTTTACATGCACTCCATGATTATGGAAATATCTTCCTGAAATTGTAATTCTGCAATCTGTCTATAAGCTGATCATGGTCCAGTACTTATGAACCGTGTTCAACTCATTTCTTCAGCATAAATTATGGTATTTTACCTACATGCATCTTGGTGTCGGATCTGGCTAGATGGCACCTCAAAGGAATGTAGTCTTGTTGAGATTAAGCTTTAATAATGCCCTTTGCTCTCATATCGGTGCCGGATCCATGTACTCTCGGAAATCTCTAGATTTTTTGACACCAACCTAACATCAATCAAGAAAGTCACACCGAGAAACTAACATCTCAAGTTTCCTAACTGATGACACTAGGGTGGAAAATTTAATTCCTTCTGCATAAGGGAGTTTGGTTGTTAAACCACCATTTTCATCAAATTTTCCATTGTTGGCGTAAAGTGTTCTCTCTGGTTCTTTAGACTTTTATTTTTCTTACAGTACTTCAGCAGTGATGTGAATTCACTATCTTGATTTTCTTGATGCAGGAGATATATGGGTCACAAGAGGACAATCAGACCTAATGCCAAAAGGCTTAGTGCTTTGTTCTCCGCTCGAGACAAAATGGACTGGAATACCTTTTCAAGAAAGGTCAAATCATGCCAAAGAGGATTCATGGGAGAACCTGAAGAGATGAGACCCGGAAGAGGAGAGTTTCATGAATATCCATCTGCATGCATTTGCCAGAAACCATCCAAATTTTTGGCTATCAACAAAAACAAAGGACATAAAAACTTCGACAGGTTTCTGAATGCTTCTGCAGAAGAGTCTATGGATGAGTACACTGGCAATGAACAAAGCAGGAAAAGCTTGTTGAAACAGGACAAGCGAAGCAGCGGAAATAAAACCATTTCCATCATAGAGGATAATGATCATGAAGATTTTTTATCTGATTAGATGAAACCACCGACTAGGTAACTGCTCTAACTTGGTACAGATGTACAATGGCTACGTTATATGCCCTGCTGATTTCCTGTTCCACTTGATGTTATGAGGTGCAATGGGGTGAAAACAACTTTATATGGTGCACAATTTCTGTTCCAAACAGGGTGGGAATTCATGTATAGCTCACCTGTACCATCTCTTCAATTGTTCATATATATATATACATACATATATATAGTTTCTAAGTTATGTATGTTTTCACATGAATTCTTGTTTCTTATGTGTATGTGTATGTGTATGCTCCTTATCCTTTGTGAAGTATTTGACTACCTGTTCTATATTCACTTTTGTTTTCATTTGCTTCTTGTTTGTGCTGCTTTAGCACATGCAGTTTGGTGTTTCATGCAAATTGATATGTTCACATTCCCTTCTGAAATCATGTTGGTGTTGCAACCGAGTCATTTAATACCCTTAAAGCATGAGATCTTGAATTCGAGTCTCGTGTGAATTTATTATTACATTTTTTCTGATAACTCATCACATGCAACTATTAATTGATATCTTGATATAGTAATGTGATCATCATGCATCTCAAGAAACAACTTTCTAGCTAGTTGTGAAAATAAGCGTTTAATGACCTTGGCTTTGTTTGTTTTTGTTCTTTTAGGTGATTTTGATTGTCTATCTTGTTAGAGAGAGAAGGGGGAAGATACGGGTGGTTGTTTTGAAGAATGTATATTATATGTTCGTTTTGTATTTAGAGATTGGGAAAAGATAATTAAAGATAGGTATTTATATGTTTGATTTTGTTTTATTTTTTCTTTTTTCGTTGCAAGGAATAAAATTTATGACTCGGTAATATTTTATTTATATTTTTTTAATTTTAAATAAAAGTGTGTATGAATCATGTACTTGGTGTAACATAAAAGTATTGCAGCACCCAATGTAATAAATGTCGTACAAAACTAGTTTTTTTGAAATTATTACAACCACATATTTAAACTAGGTATGTTTACCAAAGATTCGCCCCAATGTAATACTATCAACAAATTTTGGGGATGATTACATCTGCACACTTTGACCTTGATTTATTTACATTAATCACTTAATGCCTTTTGAAAACTATATACGCTCTCTAGAAAATATCAACTTTATTTATATAAGTCACTCTTATTTTAATAAATTATACGCCTTAGAAACATCAATATTAAAATACAAATTATTCTTATTTTTTGACTGATAGAAATGGTTTTTGTAATTATGCAAAAGATAGAGATTTTGTAAAAGGCCATAAATTAGGTGTGTAAATTTAATTATCCCTAAATTTTACACTTTTCCTGTAAAATTCTTCACCCTATATACTGTATTTAAATCTGTTTTCCATTAGGTTTTCATACGTTAATTTTAGCTACAAAGTGAATGATGGATTTGTGGGGATTGCAAATTATTAGATGAATGTGACACTTTTTTCTTTTTTCTTTTTTTGCATTCGAGGACGAAAAAGCTTCATATTAACCAATATAAACCACGTCCTATGCAAGTTTGCATTACACATAAAAGTATCTAAGGATTTCATGGTTCTTTTTATCTCACATTTTTTGTAAAAAGATTCATAACTCAGTTTAATTTAGTTTATTATATACATTTTTTTTCTTCCCTTTCTCTTTTTTTCCTGAATTCAATCGGTTGCAGTTAGATTATAGATTTCAATTACTAACAATCAGTATATTAATTATTAGTATCAGGTATTTATAAATAATCAGCTACTACTATTATAGTAGATCAATAGCTACTATTATCTTGATGCAGATCAAACAATGTATAAGAATCTATTATCCACAATCCTCGATAATAATAAACTCAATGGCACGAATTTCAATAATTGGCTTAGAAATCTAAAAAATTATTTTGGGTTTCGACAATCAAGCTGTTTTGGATAAGTCACCTTCCATGGCCCTACCGGAAGGATCCCCCTAAAGAACATGTGACGTTTGAGTAGTGAGTTGAGGATGACTGGAATATCTACAATATCATGCTGGCCTCGACGACAAACGAACTCCAGAAGCAACATGATATGTTTGATAATGCCCATTGGATCATACTCTACCTACAAGAGTTATAAACGGTACCTAATAATCATATATAATATGCAGTGATGAAGGATAGTCCATTCATGAACACTTTTTTTGTGATGCTTAAAGCAGTAGCAAGTTTCAGTTGGCAAAACTGATGCTAGACTTTCCCAAATATGTATATCTGCATTTCGGAGAAGTACTTGTTTTATAATTTACAAATTTTATGTTACTAAATATAGTAATCACAAACATTCAACTATCATTATAATACAAATATATATATAGCATACAAATAGTAACATGAACATCTACATCTCAACCTAAAAAATGTCCTACAAAACCAATTTTTTGAAATTATTACAACCACATATATAAACTAGGTATGTTAGAAATTATTAATACCCTTGAGAATATTTTAGTAAGCAAAAATTATAAAAACTCCACTATAAGAGCAAAATAACACAAGTTATTTTTGGCTAGCATCAAATATGACCATTAGGGAGTTTGTAAAAACTTCTAGTAGATAAACAATTTTTTTAAAAAAGTTAAAAATTGTAGCATTATTAAAAGTAGGTAGTGTTTGTAAAAAAAGTTAAAAGCATAAAAGTTAAATTGGATAGTGTTTGGAAAAAAATTACTTCTCAAATAAATTTAATAGATTAAAGATCATTTTGTCCACATTTATTAAAACAATACTATTTTTACTTATATTTATACTTGTTGTTTGTCAATAATAATTATTTTTTTGAAAAAAATAATAAATTTTTATTTCAATTTAGTATATGCCAGATTTAAGTTTTTTAAAATATTAATAGAAAAGTGAATGTTTAATTTAATAATGCTCCCACTAAGTAATATGAATGTTGATTCATACACAAGAATTAAACTTGCATAATTATAAAAAAAATTATTTTATTAATTAATCATATACATTCAATTATATCTTTTATTGATATAGGAATAAGATAATTAGATAATATAAATATAAAAGTTTTAAAATATTTAATTTGGTTTTAAAATTATTCTAATTATGAAAAAATTTCTATATCAACTTTAAATGTGCAATTTTTTTAAAAAAAAAGTAGAATTAAATTAAAAAGGGATGATTATATTTACACCAACATCTATTATTCTTTTACACAAACCACCCCTGCCTTTTTAAAAATTACATAAACTACCATTGATAGCTATTAAAATCCAAAAATGCCCTTATTGTCCCAGTCAAACTTTAGTTTATTTTTATAGTGATAAAATTGCCCTAAGGGATATTTATTTAATTACCAAAAGATAGAGGGGGTATCAAAACAATGTATACTGGGATGAATAATATAATTATTTATTAATTTTTTTTAATTAAATCTCTATATAAAATTACACCTTTTAATAATTGAAATGTTAAATTATTTAATTAATATATTAATAAAAATTAGTTACTATTTTATAAATTTAAACTAAAAAATTATTTGTATAAATTATTTTAAAATCATAAAATTAAAATATTTATTTTTTTATTTTTGTTTATAACTATATTTTATCAAAATTAATAAATTATACATATATGTATAATAATTTTATACAATATAAATATATAAATATGTATATAACTAGACATATTTATATGTATATATATTTTTTTTGGGAAAGGTAAATTTCATAAATGGGAAAAGGAGATATAATACAACAGTGCTCGTACGATATGTTATCCCTCGACAGGCCAAGGGATACACCATAATCTATAAAGTGCACTAGAGCTAACAGAGCTAGGAAGATTTTTGCTAAGAATTCGTACTCCGACATCCTCTATGATTAAGCTAGCTAATGTAGCCGGTGACCTCGAAGTGTGCTCGAACTGTCTCATGTTGCGTTCCCTCCAAATGTAGTAAACGCATGCCCCAAGTAGTGCACGGTATGCCATGTTAATAATGTGTTTGCCCATCCACTTCCTAGAAGCCCATTCAATATCCATCTGCCACTGTCTATTAGGCCAAAGAAATCGAATAGTTCGTCTGATAATAGTCAAACAACGTCTACTATACTGACAATGAAAGAACAAATGCGTGTATGTCTCCAAGTTGTCCTCAGTACATAGGACCGCATCCTCCTAAATATGATAACCATTGCTTGTCCGTCGTTGCAAGCTTTTCCTGAATAGCGAGCCAGAGAATGAACATGTGTCGATGAATTTTTAGGGGTCCAGAAAGTAGTGAATACCAGCCTACTTCTGGACCCGGGGATCAAATAAGCGATAGAGGCCTTGTGTGGTGACAATATTGCCCGAGAACCGCCACAAAATTTGTTCATTACCTCCGTGAATGGCAGGTAGTACCTGCAAGATCTCCAGACATTCGAAGTCAGTGATAGAAGGCCATTGCCACTGACCCTCGTGAATGACAGCCCATAACCTACTGGATTCCTGCAATCCCGTAACAATAGGTCCATGGGGAACTCTCTGAAAAAGAGGGCCTAGATGGTGCCAAGGGTCCCTCCATAAATAAAAATTCCGCCCATCACCGATGTAGTAAACAACCTCCGATCGCAGCCATGCCCTTAACTGTATAAGTTTCTTCCAACACCATGAGCCTCTATTTTGATATATAGTCCAAATAGAGGAGTCCCGAAGTCGTCCTTGGTGTAACCATTCCACCCAAATGGATGTCCTGTCATAACGAATAACATCGCACAATTTTTTTACACATGAGGGCCCGATTCATGATCCCTATGTCTTTCAATCCTTGACCCCCCTCATCCTTCGGTTTACACACCTCCCTCCAAGAAACTTTAGCATACCCACTACTCCCCGTGTCTTTCCATAGGAACTTCCGTAAGCGTTTTTCAATTTCATTAATGACCGTTTTTTGGAGAATGAAAGCCGAAGACCAATAAATACCAAGGAATGAAAGCACAGATTTAATAATTTGCACTCGTCCTGCATATGATAAAGCCAACCCCTCCCATCCAGCAATACGAGACTCAATTTTATTCAGCGAGGGTAGGCAATCAGATATCGAAAGTTTAGATGATATTAAGGGGAGTCCTAAATACCTCATCGGCAGTTGTCCCTCCTGGAACTCAAGCATCGTCAGCAGCTCCTCTTTCATTCCTTGAGCCGCTCGGGATAGTATGAGATGACTTTTTGTGCATTTAACCGAAGCCCCGACCAATCACCAAAGCGATCCAGTCCGTCCTTGAATACACGTATAGAGTCCACCGTTGCTCGACTGAATAAGATAACATCATCAGCGAAACCCAGTTGGAAGATATTGGAGGCTTCACATTTCCAATGAAATTGAAAGCGTCCATCTTGCTCAATAATTTGGAGGAAGACCAAGTGCATCACTTCCATAACAAGGACAAAGAGGTTTGGAGATAGAGGATCACCTTGGCGAAGTCCTCTTGAGCCCACAAAAAAATCGTGTGTCTTCCCATTCAAGCCACCGAGAATGATGGTGTTGTAATACACTCTTCAATCCATCTCATAAATATGACCGGGAACCCGAATAATTGAAGTGTGGCAAGGAGGAAATCCCACTCCACAGTATCATAAGCTTTACGTATGTCCACTTTCAAGGCACACCGTGGAGGTAATCTCTTCTGATTATATCCAGTGAATAACTCTTGTGCCATAATGATGTTATCCCCAATACTCCTGCCAGGTATGAAAGCCGCCTAACAAGGACTAATAAGCTTGCCCAAGACCACACTCAAACGTTGGACCAGTAGCTTAGCAATAACCTTATAAATCACATTGCAGCAAGAAATGGGACGAAAGTCAGCTACAGTAACAGGGGAGTGTACCTTGGGAATAACCGCCAAGAACGTACAATTGACTTGCTTTAAAAGTTTCCCCGTAGCAAAGAAATTCAAGACAGCTCTAGTGACTTCATCACCCACGACTGTGCATGCAGCTTTAAAAAACCCCGACGAATAGCCATCTGGTCCTGGAGCTTTGTCTTCTGCTATAACAAACATTGCAAGTTTCACATCCTCAACCGTGAAAGGTTTGATAAGCTGCGAGGCTTCGTCCTCATCCACAAGATGTCGCGCCCAAAGGCGCAAAAATCGCAGATCCAACACTTTCCATCGTCGATTTCTGCCAAGTAAGGACTGATAATAGGAGACAAACTCCTCACTCACCGCATCAGGATCGGTCTGGGTGACTCCATGACCATCGTTAATCTGTTACACCCTCTTTACTGCACGTCGATGTGCAATCTTGCGAAAGAATACACGTGTGCACTGGTCTCCTTCCTTCATCCACTGCATCTTTGCCCTCTGTTGTAACATATTCTGTTCAAACGTTGCTGTATATGTATATATTTGATTTTGAATTATTATTTATTAATTTTAATAAAATTTAATTATAAATAAAAATCAAAACATTTTAACTTAATATTTTTTATAATTTATAAAAGTGTGATAAATTTTTAATTTAAACTTATAATCTAGTCATTAATTTTATTAATATATTAATAAATATTAATATTTTAATTATTAAAAGATGTAATTTTATATAAAAAATCAATTAAAAAAGTTAATAAGATAATATAAACATAAATTAAAAATTAATATAAATAAAAAAAATATACAAGGATATACTTTGACACCCCTATAATTTTTTACATCGCACAATTTTTTACACATGAGGGCCCGATTCATGATCCCTATGTCTTTCAATCCTTGACCCACCTCATCCTTCGGTTTATACACCTCCCTTCAAGAAACTTTAGCATACCCACTACTCCCCGTGCCTTTCCATAGGATCTTCCTTAAGCGCTTTTCAATTTCATTAGTGACCGTTTTTTGGAGAATGAAAGCCGAAGACCAATAAATACCAAGGAATGAAAGCACAGATTTAATAATTTGCACTCGTCCTGCATATGATAAAGCCAACCCCTCCCATCCAGCAATACGAGACTCAATTTTATTCAGC
>NC_026150.1:10996152-11101523 GCF_000512975.1 Sesamum indicum
GCATTTAACCGAAGCCCCGACCAATCACCAAAGCGATCCAGTCCGTCCTTGAATACACGTATAGAGTCCACCGTTGCTCGACTGAATAAGATAACATCATCAGCGAAACCCAGTTGGAAGATATTGGAGGCTTCACATTTCCAATGAAATTGAAAGCGTCCATCTTGCTCAATAATTTGGAGGAAGACCAAGTGCATCACTTCCATAACAAGGACAAAGAGGTTTGGAGATAGAGGATCACCTTGGCAAAGCCCTCTTGAGCCCACAAAAAAACCGTGTGTCTTCCCATTCAAGCCCACCGAAAATGATGTGTTGTAATACACTCTTCAATCCATCTCATAAATATGACCGGGAACCCGAATAATTGAAGTGTGCAAGGAGGAAATCCCACTCCACAGTATCATAAGCTTTATGTATGTCCACTTTCAAGGCACACCGTGGAGGTAATCTCTTCTGATTATATCCAGTGAATAACTCTTGTGCCATCATGATGTTATCCCCAATACTCCTGCCAGGTATGAAAGCCGCCTAACAAGGACTAATAAGCTTGCCCAAGACCACACTCAAACGTTGGACCAGTAGCTTAGCAATAACCTTATAAATCACATTGCAGCAAGAAATGGGACGAAAGTCAGCTACAGTAATAGGGGAGTGTACCTTGGGAATAACCGCCAAGAGCGTACAATTGACTTGCTTTAAAAGTTTTCCCGTAGCAAAGAAATTCAAGACAGCTCTAGTGACTTCATCACCCACGACTGTGCATGCAGCTTTAAAAAACCCCGACGAATAGCCATCTGGTTCTGGAGCTTTGTCTTCTGCTATAACAAACATTGCAAGTTTCACATCCTCAACCGTGAAAGGTTTGATAAGCTGCGAGGCTTCGTCCTCATCCACAAGATGTCGCGCCCAAAGGCGCAAAAATCGCAGATCCAACACTTCCCATCGTCGATTTCTGCCAAGTAAGGACTGATAATAGGAGACAAACTCCTCACTCACCGCATCAGGATCGGAAGGACTGATAATAGGAGACAAACTCCTCACTCACCGCATCAGGATCGGTCTGGGTGACTCCATGACCATCCTTAATCTGTAACACCCTCTTTACTGCACGTCGATGTGCAATCTTGCGAAAGAATACACGTGTGCACTGGTCTCCTTCCTTAATTATTATTTATTAATTTTAATAAAATTTAATTATAAATAAAAATCAAAACATTTTAACTTAATATTTTTTATAATTTATAAAAGTGTGATAAATTTTTAATTTAAACTTATAATCTAGTCATTAATTTTATTAATATATTAATAAATATTAATATTTTAATTATTAAAAGATGTAATTTTATATAAAAAATCAATTAAAAAAGTTAATAAGATAATATAAACATAAATTAAAAATTAATATAAATAAAAAAATATACAAGGATATACTTTGACACCCCTATAATTTTTATAATTACAAAAGTGCCCCTAAAGGAATTTCTGTCTTTAAAAAATTATATTAAAATTTGACCAAATCAACAGGAGCATTTTAAGATTTTAAAAGCTTTCAGGGATTATTTTATGTTATTTTATAAAAGACGGGTGGTTTGTGTAAAAGAACAATAGGTGAGGGGGTGTAAATATAATTACCTCAATTAAATACATTATAATAAGAATAAAATATTAAAAATAAAGTCGAATTCATTTACAAACAAGACAAAACAGTTAAAAGCACCCTAAGAGATACTACTTACTTTTTACCTAAAAGTACTTTGTTTTGATCCAAATTAAGCAAGAAATCCATATTTAAACGATTCACAATCAATAGCATTACTCATACTGAAACTTAAAAAGTCATTTTTTGGAAGATCCAAAAACTTACAGAACTTGGAGAAAACTTTGTAAACCCCCCGCCCCTTTAATTGACATAGACCTCAGTCGTCTAATAAAATGACAATGCAATACTACATTGGGACTAGTTAGCAATTTTAGAAATAAAAACTAACATCCCGAATACCTCAAAAATACTTTTTTTGAGAATCAAAAGTTGAAAAATATTTTTTCGAGACTCGCGCAATCATACAGCTCAATGTCCCAAACTTAGTCACTTTATTACCACGGCATAGAACCTCTCAACCATTCCACTCGTTCTTCTCATGTGCTTCGAATCTAAGGCGTCACATAATACAGCATCCCAATGTGCTCATTTCTCCTCTCCGAAACTGTTGCAATAATCTTAATTACATGTGCTCTACGTCCAGTTACGACCCTTCAATCACACTTCTTGAACCTACTGCTGAATGAGAATAACTACCTACCACATTGATATAATAGCTACCATCACAACAGGAGAAGTTCAGCAGTTCGCCTTAGGAGAGAATTTAGAAGATAAACAACCGGATTGCAAGTTGAATAATTAAGACTTCTCTGAAATGTTCAAGCCAACTGACACAAAGTACCATATACAACCTATTCAGGGGAATAGAAAGTCAAAGCCCTATTCTTGTATGCCAACTACACCAATATTGACATCTACTGCCTAAATTTTACATCCGACAATGTAAGAGAGTGAGCATTTGCATTCTCACTTATATCCTCTTTATAACAAATTAGTCTACAGAAACACTACAGGAGGACAACTTGGTCATTTGGGCCGCCAAAAGGAGCCGTTCGGACGCTGTTCCCTGTCAACCACAATTATTTGTTCCCTATCAATAAAAAAGATGTGGTCAGTTTCATGATTCTTTGCTTGAAGTAAATGAAGACAATAGCAAGCGAAATGCAAGACTTGCACTTCAATACTACCTCTGGCGGTGCCTTTATTCTGACTCCTGTGGCTTTTGTCATGCGAGGATGGAATTTTTGAGATTATCAGTGAACTTTGCAGCCCTTCCAGTAGCTGCATAGAAGAAGTTCAAAAACAGAAATACATGGTGAAATTGCAGAAGCCCGAGTCTTCATCTCTATATAAACAAATATTCACCAGCCACATGCTCCCAAAAATTATAAGCGTCAAAAAGAGAAGCCCTCTCTGAGCAGATACATTTGAAACTTAATCACAGTTCACAAAACTTTATGCATCAACAATGCCTAATTCAATTTAGGGCCTATAAATACATGTTTGGCCAAAGAACAATTTAGTTTATGCAGAACCCAGCTATCCGGATGCACAGAGAACTCCAATTATTTTATCATTCTTCATTTGGAATCTAAAATGTTCTCACAAAATCAATGTTAGCTTGCATAGCAAGTAAAACTCTGACGCAATGTAACTCATCAGATAAAATATTTTATTCGTATTTCGATACTACCTCTTTTCATAAACTTATGTGTTGGGAACTTTATGCAATTATAGGTCCATTTATTCACTTTTTGTGTTTTGTCTGAGTGGAGAAAGTAGGGCCTTCCAAATCTTGGGATACTAAGTCTAGTTAGGAAGCACTCAGAGCTTCACCTCTTTGTTTAGTTATATTCTGTTGGGTCAGGCAGTGTGCACGGTAAGCAGGTAAGATCTGACAGATCGAACACTTAGAGCACAATCACATTCGAAACACTTGCACTTGCAGAATTTCTTTGAAGTTTTATTGGGATTATCAAAAGTCCAACAAAGTATAATCACCAAGGAATAATAAATGAAGCTCAACGTAGAGATGTTGTGTGATGTATCAAAACCCTAAAATCATAACTTGCAATGATCATCATATTTTGGGGCACATATAATATGTTCCTTTGACATTGCATCAGGTATGCACATTATTTTTTATGAATGACCGATCTATATGTTTTCAACTCTATGGGTTTCCCTCCAAGTTCAGTATGCAAATACAATAATACTACCACAACACAAACAAAAATCTGCAGGAAATTCTCAATAACAGAAAACCCTTATCTGCCTTTTGGTCTGTGATTTTCATTTTGAGCAAAACATGGCAAAATACACTTATCTCAAGTTTACCCGTAAAGAAGCATGGTTAAATTAAACAGATTATGAAAAGAGAAAAAGTAAAAATTACCCTTGACGTTGGCTGGATACGGCGATTTGATCGGCGGGGTTCGGCAACTTCAGAATTTAATTTATCATTTGCTTCAATTTTTGCCAATTTTCCACTTGCAGGTGCAAGTTTCCCTTGGTTGGGCAGCTCAGATTTAGCATTCCTTGTTGCTGCTTTCTTGCGATTTTCTGGTGGAAGAGCTTGAGAAGAAAATACCACACTGCCACCAGAGATCTCTTCAACATTAGAAACAGATACATACTCAGCAACGTTTTGCTCACC
Organism: Sesamum indicum; assembly: GCF_000512975.1. NCBI lineage: Eukaryota > Viridiplantae > Streptophyta > Magnoliopsida > Lamiales > Pedaliaceae > Sesamum > Sesamum indicum. The sequence goes on from NC_026150.1 coordinate 11,000,409, forward strand.
TGATTCATTTTCATCATTGCTAATAGAGCCCTTTGCTACATGATCTGATACAGATGCATCACGTGCATTAGGCCGCGAAGAGGTTAAGTCATCTTTCTGTGCTAAAGTTCTACTTGGGATGCTTGGCAGTTTCCCAGACTTTAGAGATCTCGGTTTAGACTCTGGTACTTGTTTCTCCTTCAAATCAACCTTGGAATTACTTTTGAATCCCCGAGCCCCTGATCCTTGAGGCAAAAATTTAGCTAATTTTGCTGAATCATTAGGTGCATTAATCTTGGGGTTCCTATCAGAAACGTAATGCTTGCTTACTTCCATGAATTTTCTTTTCTTCCCAGGCTTAGGGACACCAAACACAACTCTTGATCCTTCTTTCCTATCAGACCTCATCGTCTTGACCGTGTTCGGCTTATTCTCCTCCTTCGTACTACCGATACTAAAAACTTTTTCATTAGCAGCCAAAGGCAATCTTATTTCTTCATTTATCCCTGTTTCTACAAAATCAATGGTTTTGCCCATCTTGCCCTTCGCTTTTATCTCAATATTGGTGCTTCCCAGCTTTGCTCGCTTCTCCACTGGTGTATCTCCCTGAAAATGAGGTGCATGAGTCGGAGCACAGCAAAAAGCTAATGTTTATTGAACCCGTGGTGAACTATATATACAAGCTAAATATAAGACCTGAGAAGTGCAATCCTCCCCTAGTCTGCACCATTCAACCCATTGGCCATCACTCCAAATTAAAGTTGGCCGTAGATGCCACACTTTGACCAATGATGTCTCTCCTTTGGCTGCGTAAAACCAAAAAATGCATTTGTGAATTACACATCAGAAGTACTGAACATAGACAATCAAACGCATCGGTCAGAAAAAAGTACCTGGAAAATGGACACTTAAAGTAGTTGGGTCTTTGTCATTCTTTTCTGCAACAATGCCTTCATACCAGCTGAAGTAACATGGATACAAGAGATATGAAGAATGAAGTAGAATTCAAAGTTATAGATCCAAATTAATATATATATCTGAAGCACATTTCTGCAGTATGTTATAAAGATTATTATAATACCGATGTTTTCAGTAATAGTATTACAACTAAGACTAAACTCCTGTGAAATAAAGATAAAGTAATGCAGTTTCATATAACAATGTTTCAATGGCATGGAGGTCACTTAAGATCAAGATGTAAGAACATCCTACAGGATCAGATAGTGAAGCAGTGTCCTCTTATTCAGAGCGGAATGTTTAGCTAAAAGAACTTTACACACAAGTTTCTTGCACTATGGAAACATGATTCTATTTGAGTCTTTCATCATCAATTGCATAAAATCCCTTGCATTGATAGCAATCACGAGCCAATAGGCACATAAACCAACAAACAAAAGGAAAACCATACAGAAGTTAATCACTTGCCCATATGTGCCAAACATAGGGTGTGTACCATTTAAAAGGATGCAGACAAGGTGCATGCATATGAAGAAATCGGATTGAAATTAGATCAGGTTTCAAGCATCCTGGTAAATCAAGTAAGAGCAAACAGTAATCAGAAAGTGATGTATTTAAAGATGAAAAATCTTGTGAAGTTGAAATAGTGTTCATCAAAATATCAAGCCCGTGCTTTCACATACACTCCCAAAAAACTATTAATGGGGTGATTTTCTGAGCCACAAAAAGAGAGCTGTTGTGATATGGTTTAAGATCTACATTCAGATCAAATCTGATGCTGAAACCTCTCCGTTGGATCACGCAATTAAGAGAGGGAATAAAGCCTAGTGGACCCTAAGAACAGGGATAAAAATTGGATCCAACTGAAAACCATTATTAGGTAGAGTAAAAGATTGATTAGAAGAGATATTTTAATAAAATGAAATAGATACCTTACAAAGTGACACGAATACTCCTAGGCCAAACCCAATATCATTATGCCACCCAAGTGAAAAAATTAAAATTTCAGCCACCATTTTAAACTCAATGATGTATCTCTAAGGAAAAAAGCATAAAAGGTGGATTCATGCATCATTCCTGTTTATTACGATCAGATTCATGAGTTACAATCATCAGAGTTAGTGCCGAATTTCTGACCCTATGTAAACAAGCAGCAGTATTGTGTCACAATTCACATGCTTGTTTGGTCAAGTCAATAAGGTTCTTCATTCAAAAGTAAAAAATTCTCTATTGCCCATTAAGGAATTGACAACTCTTATTTTGTCTTCTCATGCAATGTATTTATATCCTGTGATCATATTACTCCTATGACTATTGACTATTACTAGAAACATGTAACTTTCAACACTGTGTTTAATACAATCCTCCGTTCTTGCAGGAAATCGAGAATATTTTATTATTTCTCTAGGTGGTCTGTAACTTTTAATCACTCAATCTGAAGCTCCGCATATCAGTTGATCTGATCTAATCCACCCATCTTCCACCATCCAAAATATGTGGACGGATACAAGCCGATGAGGAATAAATAAGAAAGCACACAACCAATGACCATGTAAAATGAACCCATTCCTGATAACAGTGAAAGCTTTGAACTCCATGAGAAAATGAAAGAAGCCCAGCTCAGTGGCTGATTGTAGAAATTACCAGACAGGGAACAAAAGTATAATTCATAATCACAAAATAGGAAGATGCTATCTAAACAGTACATATGAAAACAGTCATCATATAAAGCAAGTTGTGGCTTACCTATCTTCCACATAGGCATCAACTTTGTCTCCAACAGACCAACTATAATCCTTGACAGCAGCTCGACGTCTCTTCCTTGTTCCTTCAAACTGTCCAGCAGTCATAGGATGGGGAATTCGAATCTTCGGAGCATTGCCGTCTTCGGGTTCAACTGATATCCACTCCTTGAGCTTCTCAGACCCTAAAAAGAGGAGCAAATTCCAGATGAGGTGACAAAACAAAACACCCGTACACACCCACATACTAAAAAGTCTTCTAGTTTAATAAACCATTATTTTGAATGAAGAACCTCCCCTTCTACCAAAAGCAATTTCTCCTCAATAGATAAATTCTTCTTTCATGTGAAAAGAAAATTGATGTAGCCAATAACTCAACAGTGAAGTTATGATTATGATAATAATTTTATAATATTATATAGTTCACATGATGAAGGTGGCCTATCAGTCTCTTCTTTTCCTCCCAATCATAATTACACGAGATCCTCAAGCTATTTAAAAATTGTATGATGCAACCTTAACCTATTATGCTATGCCAGTCAACACATGATTTCATAAAGAGGATACACAAGAAAAAACATGGCGATTGTTTTGTTTCGAGTACATAATTTGGGCTCTTTCAGTAACTGATAGAACTATCAGCCATTCCACCATATTCTTTCTTGACACAGAAACAAGATAAGGAGATGGCTCCAAATGCTTTTATTGATTATATGGGAGTATGATCCAGGAGCACTACCAAAGTGTTCCAAACCCCATTTCATCTTAACATGGGTCAGCCTCCGGCCTAGATCATTTTAAGTTAAATGAAGTCTCTATTGCATTCAGCTTAAAGCCTTAAATATATCAAATATGAAACTTCATACAACTTAAAGCTCATAGGACGAAAGAGATCTTCTAAGGACCTCAATCATGCAATAATTCCCACCAAAATACAAAAAGATCTGCAACTGACCTTCATCAGATTGTAATTCCCTATAACAAACAAGAGCTTCGCCGTCCTTCAAACTCAACACATTGGCTGAGAACCAGGCCTTCTTCAAATCACCACGATCTTTAAGAACCTGCAATGTCAAGCAGTTGAAATGTCTTTACAACGAAATAAACGTTAAGCATGTAATCATATTAACTCTTTTGAAGTAGGACATGGAACAAACAACTGCTAGGCAATAAGATGCAACCAGAAACAGGAAACTGAAAGAAGCATAAGATACTTTAAAATAGATGAAAACTACAAACCTCAACAAGGGAACCCTCCTTTATGCTTGTTATGGTAAAGGAGTTTGATCTTGATTCAATGTCGGGGTCAGAAACAACACCAGCAGACTTAGCTGAGTCAGATACTTTTTTGTCCTTATGAAGTGTAGAAGCGCTCTCCCCATGCTTGACAGAATCTATAAGATTACCCTCCACTGTAACATTATCAGCCAACATATTTCTGGACACCTCCCTTTGAATAGGAGACACAACGTGTCCTGTAAGGTGCATGCCCTTATCAGGTCCCTTATGCTGGTTCAAAGCATTATGCACCTCTCCTGCATTGCTATGGATAGACTTATTTTTATTCATGTGATCTGGTTGTGAACCAGGTACAGTAGCCACCTGCAGGACTTTCCAATAATTACTCGGGCCGGCTTCTGCTAGTTCACCCAAAGAGAAAGGGTCACCCATGGCAACAATTTTTCCAGCATGTGAAACCGCTTCTGCAGCCAATTCTGCTGCCTTTACAATCGCATCAAGATTTTCAGCATGCTTCGTGGCAGCTGAAGCAGCCTCAACTCTTTTCCTAGCAGCCTCTCTAGCAGCAGATATTGCTAAACTGGGAGCATTACTCCGATCCCCACCCTTTAAAATGGACACAGCTGAAGCATTCGCCAAGTTGTTCATGGAATTAGAAACCGAGCTTGCATCATAATCAGTGGTGTTCACAGTTCCAGACTTACTCACTGCTTCATCCGCCATTTGTTTTGCTTGCACCGCTGCACTTAATGCAACCTTAGCAGCTGCAGCTGCTGCCTTTGCAACAGAAGCAGCAGCAGCTACAGCAGCAGCGGCGGATGCTAATTTAGATTCAGCATCCAATGTCAAGCCAGAATTTTTTTGCTGATCCAACTGGCTCCACACACCTTCACATTGACTGATGGCGGCAGCAGCATGAGCAGCAGCCTCCTGTGCTTGCAACTTAGCCTCCTCCACTTTGCTAAAACCATCAACATTTAGTGCCCTCTTATCCATACTTAAATCACCTCTTTTGGGGTGATCACTAGAAATTGATGGAGAGACCATGGATAAAAATGGGTTAGTCGCACCTTTTGGCACAAAGCTAGAAGGGGTCGTGACAGCAACCGATGTCGAATAATGACTACTAACAACAGGTTTAGACATTGAATCTGCCTGATTCCGACTCATCAAAGAGATTTGACCAAGATTTTCAACTGCAGGAGCCTTCTTTGACATCTGATTAGCTACTACGGGAGCAGAGACGGTATCAACTGGAGAAGCAGTCACAGAAATCTGTAAAACATCATCCACACCAGAAGACTTCTTTCTCTTTCTAGTTTTTGTATCAGCAGTAGGTGCAGCTGATACTTTGCCTTTTTTCAGATCAAGTGAAGAAGCCCCAGCAAACATTGTAGTGGCCCCAGTATGAGTTGAAGGAATGGGAGATACATGCTTTGTGCCAGAGGTAAGAGGCAACAATGATTCTTTGACTGGGGTCAATTTTACTGGTTCTGTGATTGGAAATGTGGGATAATTACTACTGATATCAAAGGGAGAACTTTGTGAAGAGGCAAGCCAGGGTACTGGGAAGGGAGCCTGCGATGGCCAAGTGCTATGCGGCATGTAATTCCGTATAGGTGGAGTCTGATAAGGATTCAAAGGAGAAACGGCCTGATAATCAAAAACAGCAGTTCTGCCCACGCTGCTGGTTGGCAAAGCTTCACCAGATGGAGTAGATATACTCCACAAGGGGGAAGAGAGAGGGATCACAGGATTGACAACAGGAGAAGGGATGGGCTTGTTGCTTGCTCGCCCAGCTATGGAGGAAAGAACTTCACTTTGAGGGAAGGCTTGTCTGTTGGTCTGATCTGGAGCTTTGGCACCTGCATCTTTCAATACCAATCTGTAATCAGTAAATGGCAATATGTAGAGGCCAATACTAGAGAACAAGATAAGGTACCTGAACGTGAGGGTACAGGTGTTTCAGTGTTATTGCCTTGGGATTTCTGACCATGAAACCTTTCTACGCAAGCACGCCAAGAAGGCTCCCAAATGCTCCTACCTCCATCTTTTTTTAAGTTGAAAAAAAGAACAAAAAATCAGAATTGTCACTTGGCTAGCAACTATATGTTCATACTAAAGCCCCTTCCCCACCTACACCACTGCACCCCCATAAACAAAGAAAAGGAAAACATAAACAAAACATGAAAACAAAAATAGAAAGGGGCAGATGAACCAAGACTGCAAGACATAACTAACCACACATACCAAAGGCTGACACCATACACGCCTCATCAGGTGCTGCTCCTTGTCTGCAGAAACAACATTCAAGCATAAGCAAACAAAAAAGAGGATAAAATGATACTTTATAGCATCAAAGGAGAAAGTTTCCAGTCTGCTTGAGAAACTTGTGTACTCGTGTGCAAATCAATACCCTAAATATAGTTTTCTCTTTTTTGCTGCAATGCAGACAAAACTTTTGAGAAAGAAAAACCGGACTTACATAAGAGATCCATAAACAAAGATTTGTGCTCGCAGTTGCACTTGTTGTAAATCTGTAAAAGGCTGCTGAAAGAATCCAGATAATGGAGCAGAAGTATTAAGATCAGGCAAGCTGGAGGTAGGAATAGAGACAGTCCCCCTTGGCTTGACAACACTTTCAAATGTCACGAGTTGACCGGCCCCTGGTGGACTCAAAAACTGAGATGATTTATCCCCCTTCTCAGTCTGCTTCAGAGGAGTTGTTTCTTTCACTTGATTCCCTTTTCTTGCATTTCCTTTCCCAGGCTTTGTGCTGCCACGTCTTGTTTTGCGCTGAGAGGGTCCTCCAAGACTTCCAGATGGGGAACAAACACCAGGGGTTAGAGAACTAACATGAGAAATTTCCTTCATTATCCTCGGATCTGTCTGGCTGCTACCAGATGTTGAAGGGGATCCTTCACCAGTCTTCAGCAAAATCCACAGTTAGCATTTCAATAATTAATCAGAGTAAATGCAGAAACAGTAGAATAAAGAACAGGAACAGGTAAAAGGAAAATAATAGAACATCGCCAGACATACCAAAGACAGTTTGCAAGCTTGAATTCTGGGAAATGATTGCAAACCCTTGCCAGGATCCCCTGTAGACTGATCTTCCAAAGGCCTAATGTCAAAGGTAAAGGTGCCCTCTTCTTTAGATGGAGCATTTACTCCTGAAACCTCAGTTGTTGGCATAACTTCTCCAGTATCTTCAACATTGTTTCTATTAGGAGAAGTTTGCTTTTTCGTTTCAGTTTGTGAAACATCAGTACAACTAGCTCCAGGGTCAGCAGGCTTGTCAGATTTATCAGTTTCTGCAGTACAGCTCATAACTGCAAGCACGTCAACAGCAGAACTTTTAGTTATTAGAAAAACTAGAAAAAAGAGTCCAGCTTGCAGATTGACAACTATTAAAGCAAAAACAAAAGGCTCATTGTTGCATAACAGTCGATCTTGTAGACTAACATGACTCCTAGGTGATATAAGACTTGGTTGTACCAGTTTGGATTCATGAATAAGGATAACTACTTTTTCAAATATAGAACATTAATCCCATGAAAAAATTATGCAACAAGCACTCTAACCTTTTCAGGCTTGCTTTGTTATTTTTTTCATCCACAAAGCAGCAGTCACAACCTCAGACCCATAACTTGATACTATTAACATAATGAGTTGACGGATCCTCAATGACAAAGTGCACTTGCATCCAAAAGTTTAGTCAACTATTAGATTTTAGCCAAAGCAATCACGAGTCCACATCAAAACTTCACACTTGATGAAGTCAATGAAAGTCATAATAAAGTCTTCTATTGGACAGTTGCAGAGCTTAGTGCAGACCAAAACCTTTGCATTGATAAGAAAGCATGTCCACAGTCCATACCACACAGGTGATAAAGGAAAATTTGGGTACCCTAACCTCATCAAATTGAGATCGGCACGGAAGCAGAGAGAAGATCTATTATACACAATACCACGTCTCTATAAATCATTTCTCCCTCCAAGATTTTACAAAACCAAGTAAAGCATTAGCATCGGAAATAAGAGTGGTATGATCAGTTAAAGATGAGAAAAATGTCTCATTATTATTATGAGGACAGAAAAGAAATACACACAGCTTAAAGTATCACCTTTACCAGATAGGCCTAACCATATTGGTACAGCAATGGCCGCAACTTTCAGATAATGAATCATCAGCCCCCAATTCGAACACAAATGGATTAAGCATGGTTGAGTTTTGGGCTGCTTCTGTTGTATACTTTTATGATAATTTCTGTATAGTCATAGTTATATTAACTTCAACTTTATTAAACCCAATCATTTTTCATTGTGTTATCTCCTTATGCCCACAGGGCCACAGCTATCCTCAACCTATCTTATGTCACTTCTGACTGAATGCCTCATTTCATCAAATTTGAATTATACCCTCTCTTTGGAGGTTCGCTGCTAAAATGAGAGGCACCAATGAAATCCCCAAGTAAAATGGAGAGAATAACTTTGCTCACAAAGAAATTATGGGGAAAGGGAAGCAGCTCAGCTGTAACTTGTCATGGAAATATCTCTATTCGACTTGCCAAAGAAATTCACATTCTTCAACTTCATGTTGGATTGGATAACTTGGTGTGTTTGCATTTTAATGACTTTCTAGGAAGGCCCAACACGAAGTGTATGTTTGGATTGGGTGCTTTCGGTTTTTTCTGGCCAGCACTCCGCTTTTCTAGCATATCAAAGAAACAAAAGAAAACCCATCCCTTTCCCCAACAATTACCTATATATATTTATGCATAAGAAACCACAACAATATCATGGAAACCACAAATATTAAATATCTAAAAGGACATGATTTGACTGCTATCATTTTTCTCCAACCATCCAAACCACAAACCAAATACATCTTCTTTTTCTTCTATCAATTTTTACCTTATTTACATATAAGAACAAGAACAAACACTAGAGACAATTTCAAATACTTTTTTCGCGGAAACACTACAAAAAACCCCATTCTCAATAAGACTTTAGAAAACCCTAAAAATCTCTCTAGCATACAGCTTGATTTTGTTCTAAATGGTCAGTCAACATAGAGATTATTCTTCTAGACTCTCTATATCAAAGGTACTTTGCATATTACATCAAATTCTTCATTACATATCTTCTGTGCAGCGTGATACTTGAAAGATGATTTGAATGTAAAGACTCTTGAATAGAGCTCGATCATAAATTATTAGGTAACCTACACTTCATCTGGCTTACGCGCAAATTAAGTAAGAAACGTAATCAGTTTTTTTTTCTTTATTAAGAATGGAGGACTTATTCTAACACTTTTTTTTTCATAATAGAAAATTTCTGCTTTTGACTTTAACCTTATAAAAACATTTTATGCTGATGCACAAAAAGTTCAGCCCCCATTTTACTGCCCATGATTAAATCATGTAAAAAAGTTTCAACTCCTATAACCATTTATTTAATGCTTCACCACCATTGACTAAGCATAAAACAGCATTGTTTACAGTTCTCTGAATTTACCAGAACTTATGTGAATATAGTAAAAGACAAAAGATGCAAACAGGCATGAGATTCATCCAGTATGCCATGAGATGGAGACCTATAAATTCCTCTGAACTGTGGAAAGATATGACAGATCATAAGAACTACGGCTCCAGTCTGCAACCAAGGAATGTATTTTTCCATCTATAATAGCAACTAGATTCAAAAGACAAGATATAATTCACCTGACACTGTTAAAGAACTCATTCCACCATTTCTTTCGGTTTCTGCTTCCATTGGTTTTTCAGTAGGTACAGCTTCAGCAACATCATCTTGCCTTATCAAGTCATTGACAGAATGTTCCATCTTTTCATTCAACTCCTCACCGGCTTCATTAGCCATGGCAACATCGGAAGTCTCTACCAAGGAAATAGACTGATGACTTGTCTTTGTTTCCCCTGCAGCAGAATGCAGTTCACGGGTCTCAATTTCAATAGCAGGGGAAAGCTCAGTTGACTCCGAGGGCTCCTTTGGAACTGAACTACATGGTTGTATAGGGGTTTCAGTTTCAGTTTCTTTACTCTGATCCCTGTGCCCGGAGTCACATGAACATGGGTCATGCTCATGACAGCCAACAAGCTCATCACCTTCAACATATGATGATGTCAACTTTGTATCTTCACCCTCAGTATCCAATACTGCATAGCAATTTAAACACACAGAAGCAATTAACAGATTGCATTTGTGATGGGATAAAGAGAATCCAAGCCTTGCCAATGTTGAAAAGGAGAGGGGGGAAAGGTACAGCAGAAAAGTAAAGAATACCTGGATAAGCTACAGCAGAACTGTTAGGTTGTGATCCAGTACTTTTCTCAACTTTATCTCCCTCACCTGGAGAAGTAGATCCTACTTCTTTTTCAATCTCATCACAGACCATATCACTTAATTTAAGGGGGTCCTCCTTTTCACATGCAGAAGCATCAAGGTCATTTACATGAGCATCCACCTGGATAGGGATACTTTCTTCAGTGAACTTCTGTGTCCTCCCATCTATCGAGGTAGTGGCAACATGATCCCCAATCTTCACATTCTCTTTCTGCACCACAGCAGTATCTCCGGCATCACTCATATCATCAATCACTGATTTATCCCCACAAAATTCACTGGCAAAGGCAGAACCTGTCAAGTTACTGGGAAAACCTGCCTGATTAATGCTGCTTTCCCCATCCATTTCAGAATGATCATCTAGTACCTCATGTAACATAGAAGGCTCGGAAGTGCCATGTGGAGCCTCAAGAGAGCTGTTACTTCCAGTACAAATATCTTTATTATCAGCAAGGCCCTTGTGCTCATCCGATTGTTGAACAACAGGAACCTCCTCGAGTTCAGTATTGCCATAGATTGCAGGGGTGACAACAGTACTGCCTTCTATTCCAAGCCCCTCATTAGCTTCTCCTTGAAGGGAGACAGATGGGGTCTCAAACAAAGTGCTATGATCTCCAGACAGCTGCTTGATCTCTATGCCTGAAGAGAAAGCCTCAGATCCCTGTTGACCGCCATCTGCAGGTTCAGCAACAAATGCAACCTCATTGCATACAACATCATCTTCAGATACAGATTCTCCCTTCCCCGGCATGCTAGAAGATTCTCCAATAAGAATTTCAACTGCATGCTCCTCTTTTGAGGATTCAATTATCGAAGGAAGTTCATGAGAACATTGCCTCATTGTATTATCCGTTTCAACAACAGCAACTCCATTCAATCTATCATCATCTATATTACAGCCTTCCTCCTGCTCGTCAGCTGAATCAGACAAACCTTTTGTTATACAACCCGAACTTGCAAAACTGATATTACTAATTCTATCCTGATCATTCATAACACTAACAGAAATTTTCTGAGAAGAGCTCTCGGTACTTTCAATCTCTGTGCCAGGAACAGGTAAGTTTTCTAGCACTTGATTGGGCAGAGATTCATTCATGACGGCACAAGTTTCCTCTTGATTAGCACTGGTGCTTTTCATGTCAATACCCAAATTCTCAGTGGTCACAGTTAAACTACTATCTTTGGCACCGACGCATACTCCATAAGCAAAATTTGTCTCTTGAACCTGTAGAGTATATTCAGTCTGATCGCCTTCAACTCCTGCATTCTGATTTGACCTAGAAGAATCTCCCTCAACTTCAGCAGGGGACAATGAAGGATTTCCATGGCCAGCATCATCAATTTTATCATCCTGCCTCGAGTCGTTCTCCATTTGTCTCGTTGAGCTGCCAAGCTGATCACCTGGATCTGATTCCTCAATCATATTTTCACCTGGGACCATTTCTTCCTGCCCAACAGCCTTCAATAACATTTCAACAGATTCAGATGATGTTGCCTCAGACCAGACATTGATATGCCTTGGCAAAGCACAAGATTCTGCTGCACTGGAACTGAACTCTATTCCATTTCCTCCTCGAGAAAAGTCCTCAATCCACTGATTGTCTTCCTGACTCGGAATACCAAGAAAAACTTCGTTTTCAACTAAACTATCAAATCTCAGATGCCCGTGGAGACTGTCATCAAAATCAAACTTGGGAAGAGCAAATGGTCGCAAAACAGAAGAAATTTTAGAGCTCTCTTCACCAGCTAAGTGAAGATTCTGGCCTTCATAGTCATTGTCATTATAATCCATCGGTGTATCCCTAGAAGGAACCAGCAGGGAAGAGCAAACAATATTAAGAAAAAATATACTCTGGCCACATAACTCAACATCCAAGCTCACCATGGCAACATAGAATAAGTAACAAGCAGGATAGTAAACAGAACATCAACCAGAAATAGGAACGAATAATAACAGCCCACTAAAATAAAGCAAAGAATATCTTCACTAAAGTCCTATATAAAAGTATCAATGTGAATTCGTCAAGGCATAAAACTCCTCAAGCCCAATTGCTTCCCACCAGCTTCTCCTAAAATTGTAAGATGTCTATAGCAGGCAACCTGAACAAAAAAACTCTTACTTATCATATGTTTCAATAGGAGAATTTTGCATCTTTTTCTCATTTACCGATCAAATCGAGATGAAAATAAGACATTATAAATTAATAAAACTATTATTTTCAATGAGCAAGGATACAGTCATATACAAGAAATGCTTGGTTTCCAATCTTATATCGGAAAGATAATGCTAACAAAATAAACTTCAGTCTTCTCCACCAATGATGCATGCTCAATCGACAATAGAATCGACTTTCGCCATTTGACAGTTGCACTTAATACTTAGCCTTAGTTAAAATTATCGACCCTCACTTAACAGATTTAAACAACAAAAATCAAGCTCCCAACAGAACTTCAGAATTTAATATCAATGAAGTTCAACTCTTTCTTGCACGTAACAAGGTAATCATCAGATTTAGTGCGAATACCAAACCTAAGATACAGATACGCATTTTAATCTGAAAACAGAAGCCAAAAAAGAAGCTGACTCCAGCTGAGGAAAAATTAGAAGATAAAACACATTGCCCAATGCCAAGGAAGTGAAATTTTAAAGATTAATGTCACATAGCCAGACACATTATTACACTTTACAAAACCCTAATCTGATACAGTCCAGCTTCCTTTCACCAAAAAAAAAAAAAGGAAGGAGGAGAAGAAATAAAAACAGACGGAAGACATCATACCTCTTGCAAAATCTGAATCCCAATTGTTCCAGGTCTAAAAAAAGCGGTGAAAAAATCCTTAAACAGAAACCCCTGATAAGATCCTAACCCAGTGCTTCCAGGTTAAAAAACTCTTAAAATGCCCCTAAACATGCATGGCACAAAATGAATAACAACAAGTTCCTCTCTTTCTTCAACCAAATTAGTTTATCCTTCACCTAGGACCTGGTGGAACGCAGCTCCGGAAACAAATTTATAAACCCCCAACAGAACTTCAGTAGACACCTCTGCTCTCAAGCACCCAACCAGTGACAAACGAAAAGCCCCAAAATTTAAACTTTATTTATATCTCTATTTTCTCAAAAACCCAGAACCTCATAACTCGAGGCCCTTCAAAATCCAATTTAGAAAACCAAAAACAAAAAAAAAAAAAAAAAAGAGGAAATGAAGAGTACCAGAAGAAGTAAGTGTAGAGACGCTACCTCCCTCCATCCGGAGACGAAATCCTCACCGTTGATTCCCCTCAACTCAACCCCAATCGAACGGCCAGGCTTTCCTTCATAACCCTAGACCCCAAACCTCCTGCGCAAAAACCCTATCCCCCAAAAAACTCCGCCGTCCAACTCGTCAAATTTCACACACTCGGCAAGCAGCGAAGCACCTGCACGTACGCCTACAGGCAGAGAGAAAAAAAAACGGGACGAGAGCCGTTTGTAGAGAGAGAAATTAGTGTGTGTTTTTTGTGTTTTCAGATGTTAGGCGACGAGAACTGCCTAAGTGCTAGACTTGGAAATTTCAGCGAGCAGAGTGAACTAAAACGGGGCGCGGGGCAGGGGTATATTCGGGAATCCCTAAATGTAAATCTGACGCGTGAGGGAAGGAATACATTGACGTGTGGCTTCCTGATTGGCCGGAGCACGACCCATGCGAATGGGTTTTCCTCTCGTCGTCCGAAATTGCTGAAGCCAAATCGGGATTCTGAGTTACTGTCTGTGACATAGGGTAGATGACCGTTGTTCTAACACTGACACGATTGTGATCAAGAGGGGTAAATGTGTATTTTCGCTATACTAAGTCTAGGGGTGATGATTGTCATTCTAATCATGGGAAGATTATGAGAAAATGAGACAAATGGTCAACTCCTTCTTGTTTTTATGTCATAAAAAATATTTTTTTTATTTATAAAATTTATTTTAATGTCTCAAATTCGAAAAGAAAATATTTTTGAGCGAAGGTTTCGTTTGGTTCAATGAGGAGCGAAAAGTAAAGATGAAAGGAGGGCGAGCAAAATTTATTTTATGTTTTCTTTTAAATTTTTAAATGTGATTGAAAGGAAAATTTAAAATATATTGTTACACGAAAAATAAATTGAAAAGAAAATTTTATTTTTGTTATAATTTGACCAAATTAATCCTTTCTCTTCTTTTTGCAAAAGAAAACAAAGAAATAAATACGAAAATAATTTTATATTATTAGAAAATTTAAACCTCAAACGTTTCAGTGGGGAAAGAAAATAAATTAAAAAGAAATTATATATGTAAATGATATAGTAACAAAAAACGATATTGGAATAGAATGTTGATTTTTTTTTTAAGTAAGGGCGATAAATTATTATTAATTAAATTTTGAATTTATACAAATGTGAATCAAAGTTTCTATATTTGGGATTCAGTTCAAAATGAGTTTGGACTTAGAAAATTGGATTCGAATTTAAAATTGAAATTTAAACTTGTTCAACGTATTAAGAAACTATATCGAGTGACATAATAGTATCAAATATTAAAATTTGAATTTATACAAATGTGAATTGAATTTTCTATGTGTGGGATCTAGTTTAGAATAAACTTGGTTTTATAGAATTGGATTTGAGATTTATGTAATTAGATCTTGAATTTGTGGAATTAGATTTGAACTTAAAATTGCAATTTGACCTCATTCAACATATTTAGAAACTAGAGTTGAGTAATACACCAAAATCAACGAATCAAGAGCGATGAAAATCTATTATTAATTAAAATAAATCGATTACAAGCATTTTTTTTAATATCAATGTCTAATAAAGACCATTACAACAATCATACCCTAATCAATTATATCGAATAAACTAAATATAACAAACACGTACTATACAATAGAAACATTCCATGCATATAACGGGGTTCAATACATATGGCATCTAATGTCATGGGGCCTCAACTTTGCTAATTGAATCAGGCCTTATTGACAAATCAAAATACTGAAATTTGAACCTATACAAACGTGGATAGAGATTTCTATACTTGTGATCCAATTCAGAATGAATTTAGATTCAGAGAATTGAATTTTGAATTTATGTAATTGAATTTCGATTTAAAGATTGAAATTTGAACTCATTCAACATATTAAGAAGCTAAAGTTGAGTACAATTTGTACATTTCGTGTTTTTAAAAAAATAATATATATATATATAGTATTTATTATTATTATTATAAATCAGAAGTCATTTATGTGTTTAGAGTAAAAGTTGTCATTTCAAATTTTGAATGTTTAATTTAGCGTTTAATTTATCCGATCCACCTACAACAATTGGTAATAATAGTATACGTTAGATAAACTTCCCACGTCTTTCTTCCCTCATCACATTTATTTCTTTTTTCTCCAATTTCACACACTTTCCCCACGTTTCTTACTTGTATAAATTTCCTTTCGGAAAAAGAAGATAAAAGACGGTCAAATGCAAGTGCGTAGGTTGAAATTTTCATTTGGTGTTGATTCATCACATTTTGTCCTTCGAACTGTGATTATTTTTATATTTTTTTATCTATTTTTTGTTTTTGGCTTTAATTTGCCATATCAGTTATACAAGTTTTACAAGTTGTCACATCAAACCACTTTTGAAAGGAAATTTTTCTCTAGAAAATAGTCGCATACAGCGTATATGTGTAATTTTCTATTACAAATTTCAAATTTGGTTGATGTTTTTATGAATACACCACATTACTACGATAAAATAACTGAAATTCAACATAAAATTTAACAAACCATGAGCGATTTTTTGGAAATAAGGAAGATTTCTTGCACATGTGGCTGCATGTGACCATTTTTAAGTGGAAAATTCCACCAGAAAGTTTGAAGTGATAACTTGTAAAACTCGTATAATTGGGATGTCAAATTACAGATAAAAATAAAAAAGATTTAGATGGAAAAGTATAATAACTGCCATAGTTCAAACGATTGGTAAATTTTTTCAGCTTTGCATAGTTTGTTTTTGGATGAGGAATAATGGAGTTGATATTCGAGTTGATTTATTTAGTTATTGGAATCTTTTATTTAATTATTGGATATTGTTTAATTGTGAGTTTAATTAGTTTCTATAATAGTGAAAAATTAATAAAAAAGAAATATAGATATTAAAAAATATATATATGAGAAATATTAGAAAGTTATATTTGAAAAATATTGTGTTTATTGAAAAGGAATAATGGATGTTGAGATAGTTTAATTTGGGGATGTTATAGAAAATAGAAGCTATAAAAATATGAGGGGTTTGATAAAATAAATTTTTATGATTTAATTCATAAATAATGTACCTAAAAAGTTGAGAATGTCTAGTTATTTGAAAAAAACTGAATGGAGATTTCAAATTTGATATAAATGAAATATTAAAAAATTGATAAAAATGTATGAATATTGTTTAATATTTTTTTCAAAATATGAAATTCTCAATATATTGATAATACGTATATTAGTTTGTTATAGAACGTGAAGATAAAGTAGAGGGGTTGATCAGTTCCTTTTGCTAACATAATCTTTTGAGATTGAGGTAAATATAGTTAACTGGACTTATATATAGATATATGTATATACTTATCGTTGAATACTTAATTGTAAATAATTGATTATTTGTCTGGATTATATTGTTGTTCTATGGTGCTTTCATTATGTGCTTATCTGTCGTTGTATTGCAAGAAAGACAGATGAATGTTTGTGCGTTGCTATGCTATCTCATTGTGGACTGAATATGAACGATGGAATTCTTGATGGGAGTGGTGTAAATTGAGATGAAGAGATGACTTATCTAACCTTGGACATATTTAATGTTTTAGGATAACATAATTCATGACGAGTGTTGTGTTGTTATGTGATGATGTGATGTATGATATGAGAAAATGATGATATGATGTATAATATAAGAAAAAATAAACGTATAGCAAAGTACCATGACCCAAACGGCATCGAGGTATTCCAGGTATGGGGAATATCCAGTGTTGATGGCTACGCAATGGGATGGTGTGGGGGAGCTATGTTTGGCGTGATGTCCTATATTGATATTACTATACACTTAGCCGGTGTGGTGATATCACATACTATGGATGTTTTGTGCCAACAATTATATGATGTTGAATGAGATCATGAGATCCGACAAAATCATTGAACATACTCTAGCTAGGTCAAGAAAGGCCCTAAAATAATAAATGATAACCTCGGGTATTATGTTGTGGATTGATCGTCAGTATGTGTACCTCTTACATTTGTTGTGAATGCATAGTAAATTTTTGTTGATTGGTATCATAGTATGAAAACTTATTTTATTGTGTATGTGTATACAGATATATAAGCTGATTAGCTAGATTTATTGAGTAGTCAACTCATCCTTTGCCATATATTTTCCAGGAGATAAGCCACAGTAACTAGTCCAATTGATTCATAAAGCCTATCATCAGTATTAATAGGTTGGTCAACAGAGACATCTTGAGTAGGGAGTTCTAACTACATAATTACATTTAAGTGAATTTTGTATTTTATTTTTCTAATAATTAGAACTACACTTTTTATATTTTCATTGTTCATAAACACTACGGTGGATTATTAGTTACCAAATAAAACTTCATGACAGAACTCTTTATTAGATCTTATTTTCACTAGAATTCTATTTTAATTTAATTATGTAAGTAATTAACAACTATTATTTAAAACTAATAAAATTTACTTATTTGTACATATAAATTTATAATACACTATTATATCAAAAGGGCATAATTGACTTAAAAAAAACATAAAATGTGACAAATCATTCACACTTTCATAATATACATAGATGGTCGTTTTTTCCTTAAAAAATTAAAACAAAAAATAAAAAATAAATACCAAAAGATTTACATAAATTTCAATCAATATATTTTATCTTTATTTTAGCATTTTTACTTTTTATACCTGAAAATTTTGAGCTTACGAGCTCAAAATCTGCTCATAACATAATTCAAGCTTACAATAATCGTAATTTCCTGTTCCAATAGTGAAGGATTGAACTTAAAAAGGGTGGCAAAGAAATGTAGTTCAATCAAACAGCACACACTGTTCAGTCAGACGAAAGTGCCATTGCTGTGAATTAGCCAAATCGTGAAAAGAAGAACATAAACGAAAGACAGCAGAGATAATGCGTTAAAAACCTGCATACAAGCAGATGAAAGCAAAGAGTTGTTACTCATCTACTTGAGTAAGGTTCGATGTCAGCATCAGCCATCAAGAGTTGTTTATTACAGAAAGGAAACATGTAACTAGACTATGCATCATTGCATCTGTAGTTAGCACCAAAACTTGTTCAAAGACTTCTTCAATTCTCTCAAGACACCCCATGCAACGTGAATCAAATGAAACGTGGCGTCAATGAGCACGAGCAGCATAGGCAAGAGATATTGCAGCCAGGAGAGTTGTTGCTGAGGACAACAGGGTCCACAAGCTCTTCTTCTTGTGTGCTTCTTCCATGGAAGTCTGCAGCAACTGCAGTTGCCTCTTCATGTTCTCGACTTTGGTCTCTTTTCTCTTGAAAGCATTCTTTATCGCTTCCAATTCAATCACATATGGCTTTGTTTCTTCACCGTTAATCTGATTACCACTGAGTAAATCACCTTCCCCCACATCAGTTTCATCCCTTGAGCAAAAGCCGGCTGTGCCCTTCAACATATTCAGCACTAGCTCAGAGTTAGCACCAGCCAATTCAAATTTACCCTTCATGGAATCAAACTCGTTTTGTGCCTCAGTTATTGTATCCTCCAAAGAAATAATTTTCTTTTTCAGCAATTCACACTGGTTTTCTAGCTCTACCTTCTCAGCAAATATTGCAGCATTGTCAGCCTTCATTTCCGCAACAGCCGTGAGGCTTTCCTCAATCTTATTCTCCAACTCTCCAATCTTTTCGTTCAATTGCACAACATTATGCTTCTCTTTATCAAGACAAATTCCCATTTCATCTCTCTCAACTTTAACCTGCTCAAGCTTGCATCTATAGTCCCCAACTTCAGATTCTAAACTCTTGATCTTCTCTGCTTCAACCGAGTTTGATTCCTCCAATTTCAAAACAACAGCCTTGAGTTCAGCTACTTGGTTCTGCAATTCACCAACTTCAGTTTCCAGTTTATCTTTAGACTCCAGCATGATAATCTTCTCATTTAGCATTTCTTCTATTTTGTGCTTCCGCTCAGCTAATTGCTGCAACGCCTCTTCGAAATCCTTCTCAATCATGGCTTTCTCATCAATCAACCCCTGAATGTTCTTCTCAGTTGCCTTCCTTTCTTCCACCAATTGATCAATCTCCCTCACCATCTCCTTCTGCCTCTCATCCCCTTCGACGCACTTCTTCTCCAACTCCGCCACATTCACACGCAGTTTTTCCTCCTCCTTTTGCAGATTGATCACCATCTCATTGAGTCCACGCACAGCATTCTCCAATTCTTGTCTTTTAACCATTTCCACATTTTTTGCCTCTTCAATCCCCACAAGAACTCCTCGAAGTTCTTCCTTCACTTCCTCTATCAACTTATTGGACTCAGCTAAACTTCTCTCTACCGAACTTTTCTCCCTCATTATCGCCTCAATTCTCATCTCCTTCTCCTCCTTTTCTCTGAAAACACCATTGTATGCAACCTGTAGTTCTCCAATCTCTCGTTCGAGCTCCACTTTTCTCTCCGCCAATTCAATCAACTTGGGGCCCAAACCTTTACCCTCCTCAATTTGCAAATCCAGCTTAGCCTTCAATTCATCCCTCTCCATGCAGACTCTCCTCGAAACCTCCTTCTCATCTCCCAACGCACCTTCAATCTTTCTCAGTCTCCCATTCAACCTCCCAATCTCACCCTCCTTTTCATCAATCACTCTCTTCAACTCTCTCACTTTCATCGCCGAACCCTTCATTTCCTGCTCAATCACCTCTCTCTTCAGACCCACCTGCGCAGCAACAAAAGCGACCACCACACTCCTCTCAAGTTCCAACATCGTAGCCCTCTCACCCAACTCACCCAAATCGGACTTCAACGCATCTCTCTCCGAGTTCGACCGAGCTAGCTCCATTTCCAAGGACCCATTTGACTGAAGGAGCGACTCCATCTGCTGGCGGTACTCAACTGCCTGCTTCAGAAGATACTGATTCAGAGTTTTGAGATTTTCCAGCTGCCCCGAAGCCTCAGAATCCACGGCTGGCGCGGCCTCTTGATGGGCTTTCACAATATCCTCTTGCTTCTGCACCGGTTTATCCTGGTGGGAATGCGACATTTTCTTCTTAGCCATTGATTTTTTTCTCCTTTTTTCTTTTTCAATACAATATCTCTAGTATTTTTGGTGGTAGAAGAAGGGATGGACGATGAAGGGTTGAGGGTTTTCTGAGATTTATGGCTGGGGAAAACGTGAAATGTAGAACCTCAGATAAGGGGTAATGGGAAAGACTGCATACAGAGAAAGAAAAGGGAAGTGAAAGCGATGGGATAGTTCGTAGGGTTTCTTTGCAATTCAAATTTTGGAGGGCTCGAGATACGAGCTCCATTTATTTTGGTTTGGTCGATGGAGATATTAATTTTGGAGGTTGGTGGTGGCGGTTGTTGGTACTTGCTCCTTTGCCTATTTTAGATTATCAACGGTTGTTTCGTATCCCTTGTGTGTATATATAATAAATAATTTTTATTAAAAAAATAATTTTATTAATTAATATTAATTTTAAAAAATTGAATAAATAAGTTATTTTATCATAATGGATATTTTTTATTTAACAAAAATGGCACATCGATATCATTAATTGTTATATATGAATGTGGATGAACTTTTTTTTTTATATTAATATAAAAGAAAAAGCTACCAAACGATAGTTATGAAAAATTGTGATGAATGAAAAAGTTAAAAATAATTATTTAATTTTAAAAAATTAACATACCAATAAATTAAAGACGCCAATAGGGTGCTTCTTCAATTATATATAGTAGTAAGTGTGGCACATTCTATGTATGTGCATAATTTTTGTAAATGGATTAAAATAAATTATTTATATAAAATGTTATTAATTTTTGTAATTTAAAAAAGTACCTAAGAATATATATTAAGATAATAAATTAATATAAATATTTTTATTTATAAAAAACTTACAACAAAAATAATAAATAATATAGAAAAACTAAAAAAAATGTATGAAAGAAAAGAACGTATGAAAGAATATAACCATCCAGAGGTAGTTATAAAAGAAATAATTAATTAATTAATTTAAAATTTTAAAAATAAATAACATACAAAATTAAATGAGATACAAAAAGAGTGCTCTCACTTAATATATAGTATGAATACTAGTACTTGTATACACGACACCTTCATATGTGTGTATAATTAATGAAACTAATTAATATTTAAAAATTATATTAATTAAATAAAAGTATGAAAAATATATAAATAGGAAGTTGAGAAGAAAAAAAAATAAAAATTGACAAATTACAAAAAGATAAAATACCATTCTTACTGTTTATATTATTACTAAATGTCATAAAGTATATAAAATTAAATGAACACATTATCGCTTTAAATATAACTCACATTTGTGTTAATTACGGAAGATTTATTACTATAAATTAAATAATATAATTAGACAAAGAATATAGTGAGACACGTAATAAATTAAACAATATAGTGAGATACATACAAATTGTTACCGACATAATTATAATACTACACATAGAAATAATGTCGAAATAAGTCATATTTTAATAAAATAATTTATTTGCATTTGTATCTTATTTAGGCAAACGTATATTTGTTATGCTAATTATCCATTTCTATAAAGAATTAAGGAGAATTTGTAAGATAAAATGTTACATATTAAATGTTGCACCTTTTGATATGTTTATCCGGAGATGGGCTGAACAAATTTGAATAGGAAAATAAATAAGTATTAATGAAAGTGGGTGAAGCCGCGGAGGATTAAAGAAATCAAAATTATCACCGTATTTCAGGTCCACAATTTTGCATCCCGCGGCTGCGCTGTTTGCTGTTTATCATTATTTATCCATCCTCTCTCTCTCTCTCTCTCTCTCTCTCTCTTCTCTAAATTCATTTTTTTCTCGTCACTTACCAATAAATTTCTTATAAATTTATTTGCTGTAATTACAAGTAAATTATTTATAGTATAAAAAATTATATTTAATATTTCTGACGTTTGTTTTCATTTAATAAATGAATTCTTCGTTACTCAAAATTCACCAAATGTGTTTATATTATAAATTTAATGAAAATCAATATCTATTCGCCCCAATTGACTTATGACTAATTTATTATAAGTCAAATAAATCTTTTATAACTAAATTATCATTGTAAAGGTGATGATATACCTCTTCACATGCATTAGAGAAAACATGTACAAGAATAGTTTTGTAAAAAAATTATTTGACTTGCAATAATTAGTAATAAGTTAATCCAAAGTAAATATGGATTTTCATTCGGTGAATTTTGACTAACTGATGAATCTATTTATTAGATGAAGAATAATGTCAGGAGTACTAAATGTAATATTCTAAACCATAAAAAATTTATGTGTATTTACATCAAATCTCTGAAAATGACTATGTATAGTTATCCGAATAAACAACCACAAAGTGATAAACTGAAGTCTCGCTTCAAACTTAGATCCTCAACATCCTTGTTGTTTGTGACAAGGAGTTCTCTTTGGGCAATTGCAACAACTTCGTGTACTTGCATAGCATGGCTTTCAAGAATTCGCTTGTCCTGTTGAACCCAAAGCACCCAGCATAATCCAAGGAAAAGAGCAAACTCTCGAGGTTTCAGTCCACGGTGCACACTTCTAAACCATGCCTCCACCCTGGCCAGCCCATTCGAGATTGTAAGCTAAGGAAGGTTGGACAATGCCCACACTAAGCATGCAAATGGGCATGAAAAAAGAATGTGCATGATGCCCCCTCCATTTCCTCAGAGCAACATGGGCATCCTTCCCTGACTGACAAGCCCCTACGGCATAAATTAGAGAGTGTCAAGGGCATTCTTCCAACAACTCCATGGAAAAAGCAGCACCATTGGTCTGGGCCTTTCTTGTTACAGAAATATCAAGTCGCTTCAAATTTTACACTCAGAAGCTGGTTTTTTTACCATACTTAAAGCCAAGTCAAAAGCACTTCGAACTGTAGAACGCCCCTTGCGCTTATAATGCCACATGATCTCGTCCAGAACTTCGCCCTCCTGCGGTGGAATTGAGAGATACACTTAGAGTCAGCTTGCTCAAATTTCACTCGGAACAATGTTGGATTTATTAATCCAATACTGTTGGATCCTTAATCCAACGTTGTGCTTATACGTAAAATAATTATGTATTAAGAAATTTTGTAGTTTTAGCCCAATAAAGTGATCAAATAAGGGTTCAGTAATTTGGGTGTTAATGTATCTGATAAGATGTGAGTCTTTAATGTTTAGAGACTAATGGCAATTTCAGTTTTAGTGATGTGCTGAAATAGAAATACCTATTATATATGTATGTGTGTGTGTTATGGTCCCCGGATCATACAGTACTTCATTATATCTTCTGATATCCCATTATTATAGAGATATTAGAGAGAAAAGAAACTAAAAGAAACTTTGTGAAACCGTGTTGATCTCGAAAACTGCTGACACGATTCCATTGAGATTCCTATAGCTATGGATTAAGGTACGCTTCCTTATTTATCCTTATCATATTTCTTCATGATTTAGTGTGATTGATTTTAGGATTGATAGTGATCGTTGTTTGACTATGAAGTATTTAAAATATAACAAGTGGTATCAGAGCCAAACATGTTAAATTATTGAGGAAATATGTTCTTTTTAGGGTTTATAAAAAACTTTGTATGCAATAATATATATATATATATATGCATATATGAATTGTTTGTTATAGATTCAACAGCGTGGAGGAAGCCGCCTAGCAGACGACCGGAGTGGTCGAATGCGCGCTGTCGACGACGGACGTGACAACCATAGCGCCACCGGTAATCCCTTTTTAAAAATCTTTCTCATTTTTTTTCTTCTTCTTCATGTGTTGCTCTAAGGGAAAAAAAAGAAAAAGGAGGGGTGAAGGGCGGAGACCGTCGACGACGAGTTAGCTGGCGGTTGTAGACGTGGGTGCATGGTGGGGGGGGGGTCAGTTTTTTCTTCCCCCCTTTGTGAAATCACAGAGGAAGAAAACTGCCTCTGCTTCCTTTATTTTGGGCCAGGCTTTTCAGCTTGGTCCTGACCATTAAATATATACATATATGGGCCTATGCACAAGTAGACATGGGTTTTTGACCCATGCATAGTGGACGAGGTCACATAGATCCGACTTTGGGTCAAACCCAAATCCAGTCGTGTAAATCCGGTCTGGTGGTCGATGGTTGACCTTTGAATGTTGACTGATCAATAGTCAATACTTGACCATATCAATTTTTTTTTGGAAGCAGATTTTCAGTACAATTGTTAAATTCAAATGTTAGAATGGTTATGTATATGTTTTAATGTGAATTACTTGAAACAACATGTCACCAAAGTGACCTCTCTAAAATATAAAAGGAAGTGTGTATGTAAATTTTGTTAATGTTGATTGGCCCAAAGAAAAGTCCATATTTAATGGGATTTATGTACATGTATGGTGGTAGTCACGTAATGATTATTCAATTTTGCATGTGAATAGTAAATCGGCCCAAAGGAAGGTTTGTTGTTCAACATGTTGTTATCATTAGTGTTTAATCACTACAATAAGATATTACTCACAAGTCAATATTTTGTCTAAAGATAGAATATTGATGAAGTGCTCGATATCTTGAAGGTTGTTGTACCATTATTTAGAATTTATAATTGTGACTTTATATTTTGTTTTAAAAACTTATGTGAGATTGCTTTTATTATTGTACCTTGTTCTCTATTCAGTAATAGTTCCTGCTAATATTACCGCCGACATCAACTCCATCCTGATGCTAAGTGGCTAGGTTTGTTATGAGATTAATTTAATTTTCGTGCCTAGACACACATGGTGGATAGATTCTGGCGCATCCACTCACATCAGTGTGTCTATGCAGGGTTGCCTGAGCTGCCGTAAGCCAAATGATGTTGAAAGATACATCTATGTGGGTGATGGTAAGGCAGTTCAAGTTGAGGTAATAGGAAAAATTTAGATTATTGTTGAAAATGGAATATTTCTTGGATCTTAATGACACATTTGTCCTATATTTTTTTAGATGAAATTGTGATTTCTGTTTCTAATTTGGACAAATTTGGTTATTCTTGTTCATGTGGAGGTGGAAACTTTAGCTTATTTCTTGATTCAAAATTGGTTTTGTTCAGGTTCTTTATCTGCTTAGGATAACCTTAATTCCCTAGATACAATTGCCTCTTTTAATGAATCAATGCATTTGAGTACTCGAGGTGTAAAGAGAAAATTAACCAATGAGAATTCTGCATCGTTATGGACAAGAGATCAGGTCACATCTCCAAACGGAGAGTTGAGAGACTTATGTCATATGGAATTCTTGAACTTCTTGATTTTATAGATTTTGATGCATGTATTAACTATATTAAGAGGAAACAAACCGATATGAGGAGATATGAAACCAACAAGCTATGGACGATTTGGAACTTATATATATGGGTATTTGTGGACTATTTCTGAGTGTTGCTTGGAATGGTCAACAATACTTTATAACGTCCGTAGATGATTTTTTTCAGATATGGCTACATTTATCTCATTCATGAGAAATCATAGTGTTTGGATGTGTTCAAAAGTTTTAAGGCTGAAGTTGAAAACCAACTCGGCAAAAGAATTAAAAGTGTAGATCTGATCGTGGTGGTGAATGCTATGGTAGATATGACGGTTCATAAGCAACATTTAGGACCATTTGTTAAGTTCCTAAAGGAATGTGCCACAGTACACCATGCCGGGTTTGGACAAACAAGAAGCCTAGTTTAAAGCATTTGTACATATGGGGATGTCCAACTGAGACACGACCTTATAAGCATAATGAAAAGAAATTGGACTCAAGAACTGTTAGTTGCTATTTAGTTGGATACTCTGAAAGATCCAGGGGGTACAAGTTTTACAGTCCCACAACTAAGTTGATTTTTGAGTTAGGAAATACTAGGTTCTTTGAGGATGTTGAGTTTGAGGAGGGAGATAAAGTTAAAGACATAATCTTTGAAGAGGAATATGTGGATATTCCCACGGTACAATTGATATTCTTCAGGATTTCGTTCCTAATAGTATTAATGGTACGATAGATCAAGACATTGTCATAGAACCTCCCATTCACGAAACAATTACAGAAGAACAAACTTCAACATCTCCAGAACCTTTCCATTAAGAAGATCCACTAGAGAGAAGAGAAGTGCATTGCCAGATGATTACATTGTATTTCTCCAAGAACATGAAGTTGACATTGGAATGATGGAAGATGATCCTATAAACTTTCGTCAAGCAATTGAATGTTCTAACCCTCAAAAGTGGATTGATGCCATGAATGATGAGATTAAGTCCATGAAAGACAATGGCATTTGGGAACTTATCCAATTGCCAGAAAGTGCGAAGCCTATAGGTCGCAAATTGATATTTAAAACCTAAATTGATTTGAAAGGCAGAGGTATAAAAACATCTTGTTACAAAAGGCTATACACAGGAAGGCATCAATTATAAAGAGACTTTCTCTCCAGTTTCTTCGAAAGAATCTTTAAAGATTATAATGAAATTAATAGCATATTTCAATCTTGAGTTATATCAAATGGATGTAAAGACAACGTTGCTCAACAGTGACATTGATGAGACAATTTATATGATGCAACAAGAAAACTTTGTATTAGGAGATCCAAAGAATATGGTTTGCACACTTAAGAAATCAATCTATGGACTTAAGCAAGCATCTCGACAATAGTATTTTCAAGTTTCATTAGGTGATCATCTCGTTTAGTTTTGAGGTGAATTTGGTTGATGATTGTGTGTATTATAAATTCTATGGAAGTAAACAATTGTTTCAGGTTTTGTATGTGGATGACATCTTGTTTGCAAGCAATAATATAGGGTTGTTACAAAAAATCAAGAGATTTATAGCTAAGAACTTCGAGATTAAAGACCTTGGTGAAGCCTCTTATGTGTTCGCTGTAGATATACATCGCGATCGTTATCGGGGTATCCTCGAATTATTACAAAAGAACTATATCGAAGAGGTTCTGAAAAGATATGGCATGCAAGATTGCAAACTAGGTGATACTCTTGTGACTTATAAGGGAGACAAGTTCAATCTCAAACAGTGCCGTAAGAATAATTTTTAGGAAAAAGAGATGCAGAAGATTTTCTTCAGTAGTGGGGAGGCTTATGTATGCCTAGGTTTCTACGCGTTCGGATATTACGTACATCACTGGGATGTTTGGCAAATATTTGAGCTATCCAGGGTTGGACCATTTGAAATCAGCCAAAAGAGTCTTAAGGTACCTACAGAGAACAAAAGACTACATGCTCACATATCGGGTGACAAATCAACTTGAGATCATTAGGTATACTGACTCTGCTGGATGACAAGATAGCTTGAATTTACATCAGGCTATATCTATATGTTTGCTGGGGGAGCCATTTATTAGAAGAGTGCTAAACAGTCTCTTATAGTTTCTTCCACTATGGCAACAGAATTTGTAGCATGCTATGAAACGTCTAATCACAGAATATGACCATAGAATTTTGTCACGGGGCTATGCATAGTGGATACTATTCATAGACCACTTAAGTTATTTTGTGACAATAAGCCTGTAGTGCTATTCTCCAACACAACAATAGCTCGACGAAATCGAAGCATATAGACATCAAGTTCCTAGTTGTGAAAGAAAGAATATAGAGTGGAAAGTTGTCTATAGAGCATATTGGCACAAACTCCATGATTGCGGATCCGCTTACTATTTGCACACTGCTCGTATAGGTCTCATATCACTTTAAGATGCTTAAGTTCTTTAGGATATACAGTTTATGTGGGAATTTGTAATTTTAAATGCTCATGTTAAAGACATTTTTAGTCGTTCAATTTATAGTTTTTAAAGGTCATTTTTTGCAGAAATGAGCCTTGTAGTTTTTATTTTTACACTCTAATTCTATTATGAACCGATCTCACTAAAGTATAAGGATGACCAATTAGGAAATAGACGTGTTACAGATCACATTGTACGAAATTTCCATGCTAGACATCCATATCATGATCCATGTCATTCAATTGTATCAATGTTGTGTCCATCGACGGGTCGAGTTATGATAGATATAACAAAGGCCGCCTTGATCCTCATTTGATATGATCGATAGACTGGATTGATTTATAAATATATTAAGGAATGACATCAAAGCCGAGCTCAAAATAATGCATGATATAAGGTTTGTACATATAGCCCATGTGTGAGATTGTTGGATCCTTACTCCAATGTTGGGTCTATATATAAATAATTATGTATTATAGACTGTCATTGTTTCGGCCTAATAAAGTGATCAAATAAAATTTCAGTAATTTGGGTTTTAATGTATCTGATAGGATGTGGGTCTTTAATGTGTAGATGCTAATGGTAAATTGAAATACCTATTAATATATACATATATATATATATATGTGTGTGTGTGTCATGGTCCCTAGATCACACGGTACTTCATTATATCTTCTGACATCCCATTATCATAGAGATATTAGAGAGAAAAGAAACTAAAAAAAACTCTGTGAAACCGTGTTGATGTGGAAGACTATTGACACGATTCCATTGAGATCCCTATGACTATGGATTCAAGTATGCTTCTGTATTTATGTTTATTGTATTTCATGATGATTTAGCGTGATCGATTTTAGGATTAATAGTGATTGTTGTTTCATTATGAAGTATTTAAAATCTAACAATCAAATCTTCCCTCCAACTGCAATCACGTGAAATGAGTTTGACAACTTTAGCTTGATCTAGGAGATTCTTCAGGTGAGAGATAAGCTGGAAGGTCTGTGGTTGGTAGCCAAGGATGGCAAACTATCAGCACTGACTGGCCATCCCAAATTCTCCATCGAGCTCCCTCAACCAATACGTCTCTTGTATGAAACAGTGAGCTCTATGTGAATGATAATGCATGGCCAGAATGGTTAGCAAAGAAATTGGAGCTCGGGAAGTATCGCTATCGAAACACTTGATGCAATAAAGAGACTAGTTGAGTGGTCACTCTCTTATTTTGCTAGCAACGAACAATTGTACTCCTTAAGCTAGTGGAACGCTAAGCCCCTGAATCCTTGCCAACGCATAACTTGCCTTAGCTAACCCAACGTATCTTGGCCTCACTTTCCCCATGCCAGAAAACATTTGCCAAGATACCTTTAATCTCGGAGAGAGTTGAGTCAGACACCTTGAAGTAACTCATTATATAAATCAGGAGTGCTTGAAGAACTATTTTAATCAGAACCTCTCGGCCCACTTGTGAGAGTCTCTTTGCCTCCCAGCCATTGATCTTCTTCCAAATGCTTTCCTTTATCCTTGAAAAAACCTCCCTCTTCAATAGATCGACTGTTGTAGGGAGGCCCAAATACCTATGATGTTTTGCCATAATCTCCATTTCGAGGATACTTGCCAACTCTATGCGAACCTCCAGTTCCACATTCTAATATAAGTACATAATGGTGTCTCAAGTCAAATGATTAATCTTACATTATCATGTTAGGAAATTCTTATTTAGATGTTATTACTCCAATAAAGAATTTTCTATTGAGTCGTTTATTAGACTTATTTCCATCAACCACCATCACACATATATACTCGTATCTCTACATCAATGTCTATGAAACAAGACAATTTCTTACGAGCATCTGTTGTGTGATAAAGTATCCATGATATTCTCATTTCAATGATCCTTGCTAGGAATGTTCAAGGCTAAGGGTTTGGACGCATATTTCATGATCACTATCATAAGTGTGAGCGTGACCATGCTCAATAGCCATATATGTATTATATCCTAGGGACTTCATTCTATTATTGTAGATTTAAATAAACATGGAATTGAATGAAAATACTGACCATGCTAGAGCATACACAATAGCCGTGTATGTATGTCTTGAGGACTTCATTCTATTACTGCATTTTAAAATAAACATAGAATTGAATGAAAATGTTGAAGTTTATGTTTATCTGAAATAAATAAAATCGTTATGCAATAGTGTACTACAATATGCAACCTAGCATCCTAAGGCCCAATTAGCGCACCGGGCACTATCCTAATAATTTTTTGATTAATTCTTAATACTTTATGATTGGATTGTACGATTTTATGTGTCAATTAGATTGTATGATTTCACGTGCATTCTAAATCAATAACATGATCCATAAATGTGTAGTGGGTCGTACATATCCTTATGTCAATGGCATAAAGTGGTTCAGGGGACAATACTTGTTATACTATTAAAAGTTGTTGTAGGACTACTTGTACTAGATTGATGTATTTTTCACTAAGTACGAAGATCTTGTAAGATACCTTGATACGTAGGCAACTTTCACCAGGTTCCGGACCTAGCATTTCGAAGGTCCAATATCCATTCCAGAGGTCTCAGCTTTCGTTCTGCCAAAGTGTCGTAACTAAAGGTCTCTTCCATTCTTATGAAAGGTCACCAAAGTGGTATATGGTAATATCTCCACATCAGATATACTCAAACATTTTCTCACAAATGATTTTTATTTTTCAATTAACAAAAAGATACAAAATGGTTCCAATTATTATCTTGGTAGTCCAAGATTACGATGGCTATTTTTTTTTTTATATAGTACTGAAATAAGAGAAATAACCCACTTATCTCCAAACCAACTTTTGATTATAATTCATAGAACAATATAACATTAATAGAACCCAGTTGAAAGTCTTACGATAGCTTATCAATACGTTATTAGTTAGTACTATTGCATACTAAAGCAAGGGAAGATTTATATTTTTAGAAAATATAACAAAATCAAAATTATAAATTTAAAAGTATTATTTATTAATAAGAAATTTTATTAGATACATAAATAAATTTATAGTATATCAATAATTGAATATCCAAAAAAGTTTGGATAAAAAAATATAATATTATTTAAATAAAAATAAAACTAAAAATAATTTCTTTCTTAACAAAAAAAAACATAAGTTTAATTAAAATAATTCAAAGGTATAAACTAGAAATCTAATTTACTATTTTAAACTTAATCTAAAAAAATTTGATAAGTTTTTAAATTCAATGATTGCAAAAATCTAAAATAGATTTCAAATCATCTATGTGTTATGTTTTCTAATTGATTTTTTTTTATAATACATTAATTCAAGCAATACATCAAGATTACTAATATTAATATACAAATCACGTCAATTCAAAAAATAACTAAAGACAAACAAATTACAATAAGTCATATAAAATAGAATAAATACGCACACATTCAATGAAACTCGAATTTATGATCCAAACGTGTTCATGAATTTTCAATTTTAACCTTGCCCACGAATCTAAACTATAAAAAGCAAAACAAAAATTCTTTTATGGGTCCAAATGAAAATTAATGATATGTGCAACGTATTTGTTTTTCATTGGATACAGATTAATTCTTGTATCTAGAGTACACAAGGAACAATCTTGTGCAAAAAAAGGTCACAGAACCTGGATGTGGATACAAGTTCTCTGCGCTTCATCGTCAGCGAATCGGTTTGTGGTGTGGGAAGAAGCCAACATGGTTAAATCTCTGCCACTCGTCCCCCCGACCCACTCCCGTCGCGTTCTAGTATCAAGCGATACCGCAGCAGACAAACACACAATAGTGGGGTAGTGGTAGTAATCGTTGTTGGCGTCTCAGGCATCCATTCATGGCGAGTTTCGTAATGCCTCAGAAGGCGCTACTGACGCTTCCTACACTCCCAACCAAACTCAGATTGCAACCCATTTGTGCGTCAAAGGTGAATGCTAGACCTGATGTTAGAAAGGAAGATATAGTCATCGTTGGAGCTGGAATTGCTGGCCTAACTACTGCAGTTGCGCTTCAGAGGTTTGTCATATATATATGTATATATGTATGTATGTATGCCGCCGATGGGATATTGGAATTGGAAGCTTGTTTTTCGTTTGGTTTCAATTCTTTGGTTTTGCTTTTACAACAGGGTTGGGATTGGGTCAGTGGTACTTGAGCAGGCTGATTCACTGAGAACTGGGGGAACTTCGCTTACATTTTTCAAAAACGGATGGAAAGTGTTGGATGCTATCGGAGTGGGAAGTGAACTGAGAACCCAATTCCTCGAACTTCAAGGGTACGTTTATTGTTCTTGCTTGTGTATAAGAAATGGTTAATGGACTACTTGCCTTACATATATAGCAACAACATTAGATAAGATGAGAACAGAGTAACTTTCTAGGAATACAGCTCTTGGTGTGATCTTCTTGCATTAGGTTGTATTATGATTTTTTCGTCTTGTCGAGACAATCTTGGTAACATTGGTATAATTCTTTGAGAAATCAGTTTATTGAGTTGATTTTGACCGTCTATTGACATGCTACCTGAGTGATTACGTCCATGTGGTGCCTTTCTGCCTGATCATATTCAGCTATAGATAAAAGCACGGCAAAGAGGATAAAAATGAATAGAATTGCTTTTCATATCGTACTCATGATTGAAACTTTTAGAAAGTTGATAGCCCTGCTTGTAACAGTGCAAAATAGGAAGATAAGGAATGGGTCACATGTTAATGCTATTCCTGTCATTAAAAATTTGGAAGAAGATATGGTCCTGTCTGATATTGTTGACAACATGACAATGTTCTTAGTAGTGATATGTTATCAGGAGTGATAAACTATAGCACGAATTCACATATTGAAGGAAATACTTATGTGAGCATGATCAACCCCATAAAATTCTTTATGCTGATTATGGACGAAGCGAGAAATATTGGGCTCACAAGGTAGAGCTTATTCAAGCCTTCATATCTGAGGCATGTGGTCGCAGTTGTGATCACTGCTGAAGCACTTTATTTTATATCTGGGTGACTTTGATGTTCTAACAGCTCAAGTAAAGGTCAAGTCAATCTATATTTGGTTTTGGGCTGAAAGATTCCTAGATCCGGTCTCTCTGTTAGTGAATATAACATCATTTATGTGCTATACAGTCTAAATCTCGGTGCATGCGCTGCTTTCATTTTTCACATTCCTTAGTGTCTACTGTCTATTTAGTGACACCTGAAGAATGCATGCAAGTAAGACATCTTTTAAATAGAATGAGTTTTGATCTTTCATTGAATGTTTCTGAGGCGGACTCTACGAATTTAATAACCTTATTTTGGTTAAGGCAATTTGTATTCTAGTATTCACAGGACGGAATCATGTTTCAATGTAAGGATAACTACAATTTTGTACCCTTGTCTATACCAGTAATCAATTCAACCTCTTTCGTTAACCTGTCATCATATATAGTTCCTAATGTTCTCTTTTCAGGCAAAATGGTCCAGGCTGTTCGAACTCCCTTATTTTCTAACAGAATTTTCCAATAGGATGCAGTGCATTTCCATAGAATTTATCACAATTTTGGATCTTTAAATTTGAATTCAAGTTTTTAGCAAATATGCAACTCCATTAAAATAATTAACATAAAGTTACGACAACAACTCACATTGTTGAAAAATTGAAAGTATTTGGACTAAATCTGACAAGGGCAGAACACAGAGATTGAAATTCATTTAGTGGAAAAAAACAAGTACGTAAAAATATACAATTACACATAGCTCCTTTCAAATTGTCCACTGTTGGTAACTTCTCCTGATCTACTGTGGTATTATCAATTTTTATCATACAGTTTTATCTTTTGCCAAACATTTGTAACAGAATAAGAAATTGGCATCCTTGAACAATTTCATGCTACCAGCTGCGCAGGATATTGGTGAAATCAGAATATGGGAGAAAATTGTGTTCCTTCAAATTCAAGGATGAGGATGAAAGGTAACCCTTCTTGATATTCTGGCTAGCATGTTGAAGCTGAAAGTAGTATTTCTGGCATTTGACTGTATATTGGGAGCAGTCAAGAGGTGCGTGCTGTAGAAAGGAGAGTTCTATTGGAGACTCTTGCTAAACAGCTGCCCCCAGATGCAATTTCTTTCTGCTCCAAGCTGAAAAATATTGAAAGAAGTGAAAATGATGAGATCATGCTGAAACTGGAGGATGAATCTCAGATATTGGCTAAGGTAGCTTGATCTAAAATTTTGGTATGCAATAATATATAGTTCTTTCTTGCGTTTGACTAGTCCTAGAGCTAGGATTAACGGAGCAAACAATAATCCTTGCTCCTTTTCTGGCCTTAAAATGATATTTGACTCAATGGCCATTGCAACTCAAAAATATTGTTTTGAAGTTTATGAACAGTTCATGTTTGCTAAAATTGGTCAACTACAACTTGCATTAGATTGTTATTGCCTGTGATGGGATACGATCTCCAGTGGCCAAGTGGATGGGTTTTCGAGATCCCAAATATGTTGGGCATTGTGCTTTTCGTGGCCTTGGATTTTATCCTAATGGGCAACCGTTTGAGCCAAAAGTAACTTATGTCTATGGGAGAGGTGTGCGTGCTGCATATGTGCCAGTTTCTCCTACTAAGGTGTATTGGTTTGTCTGCTTCAACAGCCCATCTCCAGGTATGATTCAGTGCTTATCTCTATTCTTCAATAGATAGTCCTACAGAATGGTGTTATCTGCAAAAGTAGTGTTAAACAATACCGACATTCTTAAACTTATTTTGCCAATCAGCATACTAAAGAGAATAAGGCAAATGTTAGTAGTTGTTTGTAGTCAAAATATTAATAATTCCTTTATTTGGTCATAACCACTCAGGTCATGTGTCTACAAGTTGCAACCATCTTCTACGTACTCGTCACTTTAAAGTCATCCGATTTTATTAACCCATCTAGGTTTAGGTTGTCAATTCATGGTTGTGCGCATCAACTGGTCCTATGTGATGACAGTTCAGCAGCTGTTACCCTTGCAAAAGTTGATGTTGGGAAGCTGTTGTTTTCATAAAATGTTCAAGCTTTAATACTTCTTAAATTACATGTGTATGCATCCCACGATTACTTCACTGCTCCCACAGGAATATGAGAGACATTCCGGCAGATTGTTGACAGTTTTCAAATGTCTGATGCCAGGTCCGAAGATAACTGATGCATCCATTTTGAGGGAGGAAACTGAGAAATTGGTTATGGATTGGCCCAGAGAACTTTTAAATATCATTAAGTCTACAGCGGATAATACGATTATAAGAACCCCTCTGGTAGATCGATGGCTGTGGCCAGGAATCAATCCTCCAGCTTCAAGAGGAAACGTTGTTCTTGTTGGAGATGCATGGCACCCAATGACCCCAAATCTGGGGCAAGGTGCCTGTTGTGCGTTGGAAGATGCAGTGGTTTTGGCCAAAAAACTGGAACAGGCAATGAAGTTTGGAACCTCATCTGTTGAAGATGCATTTAGGTCTTATGAAAGTGAAAGGTGGCCCCGAATCTTTCCATTAACTGTACGTGCAAATCTTGTGGGTGCTTTGTTGCAGCTTGAGAATCCAGTGGTTTGTTCTTTACGGAACAATGTTATTTTACCTAAGTTTGTTAGGCTTGGGCCAATGTTGGAACACACAAATTTCGATTTTGAGCCTCTTCACCTTGATTCAGTATAGTTTGTCTGAACATGAAGTCAGAATTCCAACAGATGACAAGACCTATATCAGTCCCGAACACATTTGCCTACCATTGTAACAATACTAAAAACAAAGATAGCTGACAGAAATGAAATTTTGATTGTAATTTTGTATATATGATTTTATTGTCTAAGCATCTGCTGACCGAATGTGTTGCACAATCTAGCTGAAAACATGCATGCACATTCAAGTATTCATGAATATAGAGAGGGACATAAAGAGGTTTTATTTTCCAAGTAGCTACCAACATCAGAGCGCATAAAAGTTTTGTTTATAAATAGATTGATACTAAGACGAGAGAGGACACTGAACAATCAATCCGTAAGTGTTCAAAGGGGCGAAACTTGTGAATTTAAACTTAAAACAATCTTTGCACAGGCACACAAGCTAAGGCCTCTTCCAGCATTACAATAGATTGCGAATTCACTGGATTTGGATTCTGTATATGAAAATTCTCCATCTCCAATCTGGCAGGAAGTTTTATAACAGAAACATCTTGATTTTGACAGAAATCATCTAAGTCCTCACCCTGGAAGCAAGACGGTTTTCTATATCAACTGCCATATGAACAGATATAATGTAAAAGTTAAAAGCTAATAGAAGTTCACAGAATCATTCAACAAGCATATTCAGCAGCTTGATATTAAGCAGAATGGTGATATTCGACCCAGAGCATAAGAGAAAGAGAGGGAGGGAGAGTAGAAGATAACACTAAAGAGCTCAAATCACCTGTTAAGTTCATGACTACTTAATTACTAATCAATTAACTTCAAAATAATCTTGGAATAAGAGTTTTTTCACGTAGCTTAACAAATGAGTTTCTCCTTTAGCTAATGCTCCAGTCATGAGTTTATGACTTGCATGTTAGATTTAGTTCTCAGGCGGGCTACATTTCTAGCTAATCCATTTACTGTGTATGGAATTTGCCTAACGAGCATGGACATGTTGCTATTGAACAGTATGTGGTATCATTCTTTGCACTTGCATTTTAGCCCTAATGGAATACTCAGTTGAGGTAAAAGATAAATAAAATTAATAACCTGCACATTAACCATGAGAAAAATGATTTCATGTTCATGAATCCAGCGACCCACTCTATTCCTCCCTCTCCCCTCCCTTGCAAATTGAAAAAGAAAAAAAATGAAACATAAAACCCCTAGCTCTACATCAGGATCCAAGCAAAGACTCAAGTGAACAAGATAACATGACATATGTCTTAGCTCGCCTCTACCAGAAAAACCAATCCAAATTAGGAAACTAACAAGGCGTATATTTTAGGATTGAAACTTAGGCCCCTAAAAGCTAGATAATTGACTACCGAAAGACATTTGCCAACTACTTACAGATTCAGCACCATTTGTTACAGTTTGCAAGTTGAGTTTTGCGAGTGATGTCATAAAATAGGCAATATTTGCTTCATTTTGGATCATGTTATCTTTTGTTCGGCTAGGTTGTTGTTTTCAGTATTGGCATAATAATTCTTATTCAATGCACTGAACCCTATATGCATAAAGATTCTATTGATGGGAAGCACTAGGAAAGCCTAACTACATTGATGAATTAGCGAAAATGAAATTTTGCTATAATATATTTGCAGTTTGAATGGTGATTCAAATACATGTCCTATTATGCTGGCTATGAAAAAGGATTAATTCCAAAACCAAGTAAAACATAGCACAGGAAAAAACTCTGGAGAAACAAAGTGCATTACAATCCTATGGTCATCCCATCTTGAATGCTATATTTCCCACCCCACAGTCCATATCCCGACCATCCCCACAGCAAGGCTCAGAGCCAGTCCATTTCCCCATCCTTTTTTACATCTCTCTCAAATCCAAACTGACTGTTGATGAAATCATCTCCCTCCCTCGCTCCCAAGAACCACTTCCATGACTATCCACACAATTAGCACCTCCATCAAAACTGTACCTCTTATATACCCATCCCTGAAGGTGAAAATATAGCTATTTCCATCATCAATAATCAACATCAAAGTAATTATCCCCTACCTATCTGATGGAATTGTAAGTGGGATCAATCAAAATTCAAACAATAGACCATATAAACACAAGGATTACATAATCACTCTGCTGTGCACCAAATCCCAATATTTGCCGTCAAAGTACAAAGATTAATGCAAAATGCAATTATTCTCATGATCCCACTTAAATAACGAAAGTAATAAACAGGATGAACAGAAAGATTAAAAAAATTAACAAATTCGTAGGACTACATAAATCCCAAATCAAAGAAAATGTAAAAGAACATTTTGGGATGGGTTGTAACCTGGTGTAGAGAAAAACCACAAGATGGCAGCACATAGAACGAGTAAAAGAGGGATGACGTGAACGGCAGTCTCAGCAGATCTGAGGCGAATCTTCTCCTTCTTGGCCAGGTGGGATTCCGGGCTGAACGTGGGGAGCAGTTGTTCAGCGTCTGTTGCTGCTGTTGAAGATGGATGAGAAGAAAACTCGTCGGAGACTCGGGTCGAACTCCCCGAGCGATACATTGTCAATGGGGTTTACGAGTTACGACTCGTGAGTGGGTAGGAGAAACCTAAATCTTGAAAGATCAAACGAAAAGGAGAATTGAGATAGGTGGAGAAGAACGTTTCAAGGAACTATAAGGAGGTGGAGATCGTCAATCCCACAACTATTTGTTTATTGTGCAGAGAAATCTATACGATTACTTATTTACTCTTTTCAATGAGGGTAAATTCTACAATTATCCCCTCTATTATAATAAACTCGTGTCAAATCCCTTGATATTTGAAGAATTTAATTATATGGCATTATATTTTGGAAATTACAACTCTTTTTATTCGAAGTTTGACAATTACAAATATTTGGTTGTTGTTTGAAAAATTATAAATATTTTTTAAGTAAAAATAATTATATAATTTTTAAAAAATAAAGTGAACATTATTACTTTATTCTTAATGAAATTTTTATAAAAAATAAAAAAAATATAAAAAAACTTAAGAGTGGGTAAAATGAATATCTATAGGGAATATTAGTCCATAGAAATATTTTAGAAAGTTATAAATATATAATTATAATTTATAATACAAAACGATATTTTAGTCAATTCATCATAAAATTGAGTAAAAATCTAGTGGAGGTTAATGGAATGAACTCGTTTTAGACTAACGTTAAAATTAGGAGGGTCTAGCAACATCACAAAAGTCGAATGATTTTCATAAAAATTTTAAGATAATTGAAGGACTAACGTACAAAATAGTGATTAGCATTCTAATTCTTAATTGGGTAAAATATTATAGTGAATAAGATATGTAAAACTTGAGTACATGTGAGGCCATGATGAAATAATTGATGTACATTGTGGAAATGCTTGAATGCAAAGATGGGAGGTGAAACATAAGTGAAGAGTGCAGAAAAATAGGAGGTCCTGCATAGACCTCTATTTATAGAAGAATTTAAGACTTTAGTTATGGACAATCAAGATCTCCTAAGAATCCTATGAAGATGTTGTTGTCTTGAAATTGTGTTGGGCCTGCTGGACTGAGTGCACGGGGCACAACTTCTTGGTTTAATTTAGGTTGTATTTGTACTCGGTTTAAAAATATCTTATGAGGGCTTAATATATTACATAAACACAAATATATTTTGATGTGAGCAAACAATGCTCGAGCATAGTGGAATATTAGCATTCTGATGACCAAACCAGTAATGAATTGATAAGTAAAGAAAATAAAGTGTAGTAAAAAATGTGCAGTGTGTAATAGTTACAAAAATTTGTCCTTGAGATTGTTATCTAAAAGCAAGCAAAGAATGAGAAGTGACAAGGCAAAATCCTTATTTTTCAAGATTCTATTAGGACAGATCCACCCTGCTCTAGGGAAGATTTTCAACTTTTCAATGGAACAGTTAGTTATCAATTGGAAAGGAAACCAACTATGGGTCCCGACCTAACATAAGTTGGTAGCACCTTTTCAGTCTGCACGGCCTCCTGGGGTGTCGCTAACTCGGTCACACTTGGGCTTCAACAAGATCGGGTTATTCTTTTGGTATTTTATCAAGAGATCTGGGATGAGGTCATTTTCAAGGGACTAGTTCGCTCTGAGGGAAGTATTACAAGCCGCGGGCGTTAAAATGAGCAACAAAAGCGGCAAATAAAACATTAAACACGGTCATATCCCACTTCAATCGGATTATTCGTGCACTTGGATACCAACTTGATGCAAGTCAAACGGTAAATACCTCTTTTTGAGTAGCAGAGTGCTCTAGCTTCAAAAACTATCCTCTAACAATAGTTTCTTGTGTTGTCCACACAAGAGCAAACAATGCTCTCTGACAAGTTCACACAAAATACTAACGTGTATATCTTTGAGTTTTGTTAAAAACTCAAGAGAGTGGAACTATAAAGTAGAAAATATTCTAGATTTCTCAAAAAAGAAGTTTTAATCAATTTCAAGTTCATGAGAAGGATGAAAAGAGATACAATTCTTTGAAAGTAGAGAGATACGAGAGAGAAATAGAGTAAAATATATGTAATCACACTACGGCTCCAACACCTTCTATATATATATAGAGGGAATGGTGGCTTCAAGTGACGTGAACTCTTAGTCAGGAGGATACAAATTTCTAATCAAGAGCCTTTAATGCATTGTACAACCTTGTGATTCCTTGAAACTTGACCATGATTTGAATTAAATATACTTTAACTTTAAATTAGTAATTAATTAATCTAATTAATTAATTTCAATTTAAATCCTTATTTAATTTTTGGACCTAAGATTAATTAATCCCAAAATCCAAGTATTTAATTAATCGAATTAATTAACACTTTGATTTTTCTATCACATAGTACCTCATTTGAATAATTCAATTATTCAAATAATTAATTTAAACTCTTTTAAAATTAATCCTCGGTCTCTCTCTCTCTCTCTCTCTCTCTCTCTCTCTCTCTCGAAATTAGTTCGATAAGTAATTCCATTCAAAATTTATTCTCTAATTAATTTTTTAATATCATTAGTGTTTTGTGTGTGACCCTTATAAGTCCATCTTCAACTAAATTTGGGCCTGTATCTCATATAGTATTTAATTCGTCAACTAATTTGTTTTAGACATTCCACTAATCACTTAAATTAACTCAGAGTCTAAGAGTACTTGATACCATGGTAGTCATTTGACAATTGTTCATAGTATTATAGAATATATAAGACTCGAATGAACTCTTAACTTGGCCGATTGTGGGCGAGGAGGGATTCAAACCCCAATAACGTGGTTCGTAGCCACATGCTCCTTGAGGCATTTTCTCTACCCCTTCTTATCCTGAAAAAGTAGGGGGATCTTATGTTCTTGAACCGCATACCGTACAGATATGGTCCTTCTATCAAGATATTTTCCAAAATTCTAAATTATTTTTCATACTTGACTTTGACAACTACATATACACTCTTGATTGTGTTTCTCACTGATCAACGTGGGAAACTACTTTCCTATTGATCAACAATTGTGGCTACACTTCTTGAAATTAACACAGGTCAGCGGACAAAAAATAAATTATATTGATATAATATTTAGCATTATGTTTAATAAGATCATTAATAGTATATTACAAAGTATCCAACTAATTGGCTTTTTGATCACCTACATTAACAATTTTCTATTTGATCTTAAAGTCAATCACCCATACTTCAAACCCATCTTCTCAAAATGTTGAATCAACGGGTTGTCGTGTTTTTGGTTGATGCAACGCAATCCATCGACACTTCGCCTCTTCCTACCATCTCTTTAATCAAATGGTAATATATGAGGATGTATTTGGTCTTATGATGAGATCTTGATTTCTTTGCTTGCATAATTACTCAATTGTTATCACAATATACAACAACGAGCTCGACATCACAGGCAACTCTTGGATATAGTAGTTCATCCAAACTGCCTCCTTAACAGGTTCCAAAGCAATTATGATTCAGCATCAATAGTGAGTTAGTTGTAGTGTCTTACTTGGAGCTCCTCGAAGCAACTACCTTTCTATTGAGTTTAAATTCATAACTGAATTGAGATTCTAGTGATCACCTCAGCAATCTTAGGAGACTAGTTCTTGGAGAGCTTCACCCCATACCTCATGAGAAGGAAATCCCGTTTCGAACTCTCCATCTCGAACTTTTCAATACTTTATTGGTATACGAGAATTAGGTCAATCCTGATTGAAAAGTCTGGTATGGCCCCGAAAATGCATTGAATGCAACATAAGCATAAAATAAAATTTAAACAACATGCAAATAAGGAATTGAATCCCTTATTCTCGGGGCATTCAACACTTTAATTTGAATAATAATAATAATGTGACTAGTTACTTGGAACAAGCGAGACGAATCTAAATAAGAAAATTACCTTTTTCTAGTTTTTCAAAATCTAGCAACCTGCATTATTTCTTTCTCTTTTTGTTCTCCACGTGGGATGTAAAATAGCATCCGTCTACTTCGTCTACACCACACAAATGAAAGGGACTGCATTCTTCTACAGAACCCTATGATACAAAGCCTTTCTGATTTAAGAAGAAATAAATTTGGAACTTACTATCAATTAGTAAATCCAGATTTCTACGTTTATTTACTTGAAACGGTTTCAAAAATAAACAAAGCTTGATCCCATTAGAGAGAAAAAAGGAAAGGGACATTTTTCAGAGCATAGAGAAGAGCATGAGAGAGAGTTACTCACACACACAGCTGTAGGAGCCCCAAGGAGTCCTACTCGACCAACACTTTGCAACTTACTTGAAACTTCCCTTCTTCACCACTCACTCACCTAGGACTCTTGACCAAGTCCAAGGTGGGCTAAGGCTAGGGCTAGCTTAAAAATCGTATCGGGCTTGATTAATTTAATAATTAAATTAATTCAAATTCATGTATTCTTATTTTTTCTCCACACAAATTCGTTAAGACTGACGGTTAGATAACTAAAGGGACAAAAAATGATGAAATTTATAAACTTGAAAAACTGAGTCTAATAAGGAAGAAACATAAAGGACTAAATTTGGATAAGTAGCATAGTTGGAAGGACCAAAATCGATGTTTACCCTAAATCACAAGTAAGGAAAAAATCAAAGTGAAAAAAGTGATTTTCATAAAGAAATGAAAGCAAATAAGCCAAATTAATAATGAGTGAATCTAATGAAAATTATGTCAATTTTAAGTAGAAGAAAATATAAGAAAAAAAATTAATCCTAACTTAGACTAATCAATAGAATCCATTATTAATTGGGATATATTATTCCATAAATTAAAATCATAAGACGGAGCCCAATATTAGTACCAAAATCTAATAAATCAAACATATAATTATACATAATAAGCAATTTTATTCATAACACAAGAGGATATATTGTTGTATTTTTCAAAACACAGAGTGGTAAATTATTAATTTTTTTTTATATAAAAGTAATTTGCACATTTACAATATCACATGGAGGTAACTTGCATTTTTTTTCCATTAATCCTTACGTAATTTATGACAAAAAAAGAAAGAAAAATTGATATAAGTAGATGGACAACCAAGTGGGGGACACACATCACATCAAGCACTGCTTTGGTTGCCACATCATCAGCCCCACCTCTTCCAGTTCCGATATTTTGGGTGTCTTTCTCTTCCTCTTTAACAACTTTTCTTCTTCATCTATTTAATATAAAAATAAATAAGGAATAATCCCTCGTTCTCAAGTTTCAACGCCATCTCTCTCTCTCTCTCTCTCTGCGTAAAAGTTCGTTGTCAAATCATCATTGAGAAATTGAGTTTTTCCTCAATAACTGCGCATTCAGCCTGTGTTTTTCATCGCCTTTCGAGTTTTGTGCCGGCCATGAATCCGGAGTAGTAAGCTCTTCCTCTTTGTCTTGAATGCTTTGGATGTATGATTTTAGTTCGACCTTTCAATTTCACATGGTGTACAATCTGTGTGCTGGGGTTTCTAGATGAAATTTCATACTTGTTATTTGGTGTTGGTTATTTGATTAATTAGATCTTTGATTT
Source organism: Sesamum indicum (assembly GCF_000512975.1). Taxonomy (NCBI): domain Eukaryota; kingdom Viridiplantae; phylum Streptophyta; class Magnoliopsida; order Lamiales; family Pedaliaceae; genus Sesamum; species Sesamum indicum. The sequence goes on from NC_026150.1 coordinate 11,044,413, forward strand.
ATAATTTGTTGACAAATTAGTTTCTTTTGTTCGTGCGATTATAATCTATGTGAATTACATGAGGAACTGATGATCCTTTTAGCAAATGTAATTAATCAATTATAGCTTTCGAATGAACAAATCCATTGAGATCGAGGTAGCCAACTGACTGAGACGGGTGGTCGACTTATAATAGTTATTGTTTATCACATGTGTGTTTTGCTAAAAGGGTTAAGTATAATTTAACCACATGTGATGTGTGAATTGATAAAAAAAATTCTTGTAAAAAAAGAATTAGCAAATTATCTGTGTGTTCTTTGTTTTATTTTTCAAAATAGGGGGATAATTTACTTCATTTTTTAAAATAAGAGGAAAATTTATTTATTTTTTCATGGGAATTTTTGTTCATTTCTCATATCATGAGGGGTAAATTGCATTTCTTCCTTATACTGCATCTTTAAAGAAATTTCATTTAATATGGTTAATGATTTGTGGAACCTTAATTATATTGCTTCTTTAAAGAAATTTACTTCTGTTTGTGATGATACTTTTCGCGCTGTTGAATTATAGTTATTTGTTTCTTTATCAAGTTAAATTGATGAAATATTATGCTAATACAAAAAGCATTCTGGTTTGGTATTTAATTATGTTTATATTGAAAAGGTTAATGTCAAATGAAATAAGTTTTCTAGAATTTTTGTCCGTTAGGACCTTATCATAGTGTTTGGATTTCTATTTTGAATGTTTTGTTTTGGTGTTTTGGAGATAGAGAGAAAAATAGAGATAAATAAGTGTGTGTTGGAGATAGATGCTATGTTTGGATTTGTGTTTTGAGGTAATTTAAAATATTTTAAAATAAGTGGTGTAGGTTTGATATTGGGATTTGGAAGAAAAAAATTATTGTTCATTGTCAAATCATATATCTTTTATATATTTTTATATATAAATATTGTATGTTTGCCTGTTGTATTTTTGAGAGACAAACATCACTATTTATTGTCAAATATGTCTCTTTTATATTATATATAAGTGTATATATATATTATATAGAAAGTTGGAAAATAAAAAAAATATACAAATAAAGTGTAAAAAATACAACAAACATTGTGCGCGTTTTATCTTGTCTTGAAAAATGCCCAAACATAAAACCGAACACAGTGCATGTTTCTGGCTAATCTTTTCATGTGAAGTACTAGCTAGTAAAAAAAACCTGCCTAAGTTTTGTTATAAATTCCTTAGATGAGCTAATTACTGTGTTAATAGCTTGGTATGGTAAATGTGTCTACCCAAATAGTAGTGAAGTTCATCCTTCACTCTTAATTCTGCAAAGGAGCATGTGGATGTGGAAGCTCAAATGCATTGGACCATTTTCAGTCACCTCCTTCTTCCCCCACTACTGAGTCGCATAATTTTTACTGGTGAATTTCATTGCACGTTCACATGATAGATGTTGTGTGCTCATTTTACAATTGGATTGATGTTATACTTTTTCATGTTTTATTTTGGGAGGGTTACACTTTACATCCCATGACATATGGTATGTTTACGCAAATAATTCTTGTCTTTTGGATAATTATACATACACCCATCATAAACATCAATATTATTTACATAAACCAACCCTACTTTTTGAAACATTACACATACACTCTCCAAAAACGTCGACATAAATACACAAACTATCCCTGGTTGTTAGGGGTGGTTTTGTAATTATCCAAAAGGTAGAGGTAGTTTGTGTAAACAGATCATCGATTAGGTGGTGTAAGTATGATGATCCCTTTTTTTTTGTTTTTTTTTCTTATCATGTTTGATATTATGTAACCGCCAATGTTTCCTATAATTTTCTTTTTCTCCAACAATACGGGAGGAAAACCTAAATTTCGTCTTTTATGTCCATGTGAATGATCTTATTCGTTTTATCATAAAACTTCATTAATATTTATGTTTTGTTTTTCTCCTTTTGATACAGCGACTACCTTTTTAAGCTTTTGCTTATTGGAGATTCTGGTGTTGGCAAATCATGCCTTCTTTTGAGGTTTGCTGTAAGTTCTTAGTTCATCTTAAGGACGTGTTATTTATTTTTACCAAATCAGACCATTGACAACTCATTACTAGGTAGTGTTCCTCATTAAATTGTTCGTACTTATGAATAATAACATAATTCATTAGTATTTCACATAGCAGTAATCTATATTTACTTTTTTTGACCATCATATTATTTTTATTCAGGATGATTCGTATCTTGAGAGTTATATTAGTACCATTGGTGTAGACTTTGTAAGTGATCTATTTTATTTTTCTCCTTCATTAGCCTAAAATTTAAGGAGTTACAATCATGATACTTACTTTTCATGCTTAAATAAGTAGAAAATTCGCACAGTGGAGCAGGATGGAAAAACAATTAAGCTACAAATTGTAAGTATTTGAATTTCCCTTTGTGCAGTTGTTTATGTTGGCTATGAGATCCATTCTTAAGTAACATTTCTAATAGGGAGAATTTTGTTCTTGAGCAATATTTATGTGTAGAGACTAACGATTTTTCCTTTGGTATGTCAAGTGGGATACAGCCGGTCAAGAACGATTTAGGACAATTACAAGCAGCTACTATCGTGGGGCTCATGGCATCATTGTAAGTGTTGTGTTTACTCCAATGTGGATCCTTGCATGGGATGAACTAGCCTCATCCTAGTGGCATTTATATCAGGTAGTCTATGACGTGACTGATCAAGAGAGTTTTAACAACGTCAAGCAATGGTTGAATGAAATTGAACGATATGCAAGTGACAATGTTAACAAGCTTCTCGTTGGAAACAAGTGTGATCTCACGGCACAGAAAGTTGTGTCCACTGAGGCAGCAAAGGTAAAATGATCGACGCACTTTGTTAGCAAAAATTTTCGATTTGTACTAATGGTGCTCCTTTCTTCTGATAAATGTTGGATAATCTGTAAGTACACCAATCTATTGTAGTTAATTTCATAAAAGACAACAAATTTTAATAAGCTTCCAGTATAGTTTTAGTGATGCTTTTGTTCGATTTTAGGCATATGCTGATGAAATTGGAATACCTTTCATGGAAACGAGTGCAAAAAACGCTACTAATGTGGAGCAGGCTTTCATGGCTATGTCTGCCTCTATAAAGAATAGGTAGATATTAACATTTTCTATAAGTTATGCACTTCAAAACTTGGTTCCGCATCTTGACATACTTTTGAAGCAATCTTGGGCTTGTTGACAGTGAATTTTTTATGACATTTCTTGATGTACTGATACCTTCTGGCTTCTGCTATTTGCTATCAGGATGGCAAGTCAGCCAGCCATGAATAACGCTCGACCTCCATCTGTACAGATTAGAGGACAACCTGTTAACCAAAATTCCGGCTGTTGTTCCAATTGAAGTGCAGGTTGGTTGATTGGATGATGTCAAATTGTGTCCCTCATGGCATGTAAAATTAAATCTTTCTCTAGTGTTTAACAAGACTACTTCAAAATTTTTATCACTCTTTCAATGACTATGATAAACTTCCATTCCTTTTGATGTATTTGATTGGTGAAGAACACTTGTACAAAGTAACAATACTAGTCTAAACACCTCCCTTTGAATTTCGAAATGTAGTATACGTGATTATTCCATCAATAAACTTTGACACCGTTAACTTGTTCGGTAAATGACCTCTTTTAGTCTGTCTTGCCATTTATTTCCTCTATGTTAAATGATAAACGAATTTTCTTTTTTTTTGATTTTGGGTTTAGTAGTGAGAATCATTAGATTTTAGAAATTATTAACAATAATTGGATTTCAAATTTTTATTAATGAATGGTTACTAGAAATGAAAGTTCCGTATAGGTCCATGACACTGACACTAAAAGACAGTAAATAAAAATTTTTAAAATAAAACACGGGATTAAATTGTGCATCTTGCTGCTACAATGACGTGAGCCTTATGCATTAAAAAAGTTTAGTTGGATCATTGATAGATACCAACATTTGGTGCATTTTGGTTGACGTGAATCATATGAATGTTCTCAAGCACAATTCTCTTCTAGGAAGATTTTGAATTGTATTTCAGTACTATTTTTAATTAGTATATATTACTTTTTCTTTTAATATTTAACTACGTTCCAATTTATTTAATATTTTAATTAATAGAATTTAAAAAAATATAAATTCAAAATTAAAAAATTATTATAATAAAATATATTAATTATAATTATCGCATTTAATTTTCAAATAAATCAATTAAAAAATAAAATATATTAAATACATAAAATTAATTTAATTTAAAATGAATAAATTAAAATAACTCAATTTAATAAGAAATAAAATAAAATTAATTTTTTTAAAAAATATATATAGTTTGTAACAGATTTTCTACAGGAGATTTTGTAACATTTTATGCACAAGAAAATTTTTGAAAAACAAAATCCCGATGCAAAAGTTGTCATAATACGTGACACAAAAGATACAATAAAACCCATTTAAAAAATAACCACGGCAACATGTCTAGCAAAATGCGACACAACAAATGTCATAAATCCCGTTTCAAACATGCCGAGACAAAATGCGTTTTATATTTGTAATGAAGTTTGGGTTTTTGTGACTGAAATTTATCACCTAAAAATGCTGACATGTTTGCGATGATAAGCGTCACAAAAGATGTTGCAAAACCAAAAAAAAGATATCAATTTCAAATGTTGCAATGAAATTTTGTTGCAAAATTATTTCAACTATTATTCAATCACCAAACAACTTTTGTGACGGATATTGTAAAACTATCAAATTAAAGAGAGCAAAACCCAACTCCATTGTAGAGGATGTGGAGAAGAAAGTATAAACTTTCATATATTATCAAGCCAACCGGAAATGATGTACAATCAGCCTTATATATAAAAGACTAAAAGAGAATCTGCTAACTAACCATATCCACAAGAAACTAAATAACAAACCGTGCAACAAACAAACAAACAAACTGTACAATAGAAAATACACAAGTGAATAGAGGTCGCTAGCGACCTTATGAGAAAAGAGGTCGCGAGTGATGATCTGGTGGGATAGTGATGCAACCTGGTGAGAGACAACAATCTTTAGTTCGAGCTAGCGACCTCGAGGACTTGCATATTCTTCATAGCCCCCCCCCCTCAAGATGGACGCGAAGAAGCGAAGCCTAGCTTGCAAAGGAAACGTCCGAAGTCAGCAGCAGAAATGGACTTTGTGAAAAGATCAGTGGCCTGATCGGATCCACGAATGTGAGAAAGAGAGATGAAACCAAGTTTGAATTGATCTCTAACAATGTGGCAGCTGATGTCGAGGTGTTTGGTGCGCTTGTGAAAAATGGGGTTGGCGGTGATGTGGATGGCAGCATTGTTGTCGCAGCAGAAGGGAATGGGTAGCAGAATGGAGACATGGAGGTCGCGCAACACATAGGAGATCTAGAGGAGCTGGCAAACAGTAGAAGCCATACTGCGATACTCAGCTTCAGCTGATGAACGTGAGATGGTGGCTTGTTTCTTAGTCTTTCAGGAGATGAGTGATGATTCAAGAAACACAGAAAATCTGGTAATTGGTCGTTGAAAGTCAGGGTAAAAGGCCAGCTCGCATCAGAGTAAGCGCTTAGAGTCTGGGAGGTAGTGGAGGGAAAGAAGAGGCCAGTGGACGGCGACCCCTTCAGATAATGAAGCACATGAAGGGTTGCATCCCAATGAGAGGAGTGAGGTGCCTGGAGAAATTGACTGAGCTGTTGGACAACAAAAGAGATGTAAGGTCGTGAAAAACCAAGATACAAGAGGTGACCCACAAGCCGCCGAAAATGATCTAGATTATCAAGTGGAGAGCCGTCATCCCATTCTAATTTGAGACCTGGTGATAACGGGGTAGAAACAGGTCTGGCATCAAGCATTGAGGTATCAGCCAGAATGTCCTGCAAGTATTTACTCTGGGTGATCTGTAGGCTATAAGGAGATCAACCGAGTTCGAGCCCGAGAAAGTATTTAGTCGGTCCGAGGTCTTTAATGGTAAATAGATGATCAAGATAAGTCTTAACAGAATCCAGAGTAGAAGGAGATGACCCAATGAGGAGAATGTCATCAACATAGACCAATAAGGTAGTGAGCTCGCTTGAGGTCTGCTTGATGAAGAGACAATATTCATAGCTCGATTGTTTGAAACCAAAAGCCAGCAACTGATAGGTAAGCTCCAACTTCCATTATCTGTAGGCCTGTTTGAGCCCGTAAAGCAATCTCTATAACTTGCAAACGTGTCCAGCGGGAATACCAAGGAGACATTCAGGGGGATCCATATAAACATCCTCCTCCAGAAAACCATGGAGGAATGCATTGTTGATGTCCAGTTGCGCCAAGGGCCATGAATTGGAGGCTGCTAGTGCAAGGAAGATTCGTACAGTAGTAGCCTTAGCGACTGGGGAGAACGAATCAAAGTAGTCCACCCCCTTGATTTGAGTATAACCTTTCGCCACCAGACGAGCCTTGTAGCGATCAATGATCCCATCAGGATGAAGCTTCAGCTTATAGACCCATCGCGAATCGATGGTACACTTTCCAGATGGCAAGTTCGTCAAGATCCAAGTTTTGTTCGCAGCCAGTGCCTCCAACTCCTTAGACATGGACTCCACCCAATTCCTGTCTTTACAAGCTTGCAAATAACTGTTAGATTCCTATAATACAAATAAGTGAGCGACAAATCTAGAATGTGCAGTGGAGTACGATGCTGAGCTATAGGAAGGAGAAGTGAGGGTGCAGTTGCAGTCGTAATTAGATAGCCAGGAAGGTCTATAGCGAGGTCGCTGAGATCTACGAAGTGGAACAGTAATGGAAGAACTTGGCACTGGATCAAGAGTAGAGGGAGTGATCGTGGTTGGTGTAGGAGGGGTCGCTAGATCGCTCGAGGGAGTAGGAGGGGTCGCTAGGTTGCCTAAGAAAGTAGGAGGATCTGAGTCATCTGCAGGTAGTGGTAGGGCGATGGGATCAGAAGGCGAGGTAAGGTTGGAGTAAGGGAAGATGTGTTCGTGAAATACCACGTCCCTAGAGGTAAAGAGGTGATGGGATTCGAGATCGTAGACTTTGTAGGCCTTTTTGGTTTGGCAGTAGCCAAGAAAGATGCATTTTGTGGCAAATTTATCGAATTTTTTCTTGTGAAGCAAAGTGTTGGTTGCGAAACACAAACAACCGAATGTGCAGAGTTATGTGAGGTCGGGTCGCTTATGATAGAGGATCTCATAAGGACACTTCCAGTCAAGGATAGAAGTGGGTAGCCTATTGATGAGGTAGGTCGCTGTGAGAATGGCTTCCCCCCAAAAATGAGTGAGCAAGTGTGATTGGAAAAGAAGAGCCCTAGCTATCTCTAAGAGATGCTTATGTTTACGTTTTGCGATCCCATTTTGTGGAGGAGTGTACGGACATGAAGTCTGGTGTATAATTCCAAGAGAGTTAAACAACGAACTACATTGGTTGTTAATAAATTCTGATCCATTGTCTGATCGAATATATTTCACAAAAGTATGAAAGTGAACTTTGATTATATTTAGAAAGTTGGTCAGTGTTTGAGGGACTTGGGACTTATACTTGAGCAAGAAGGTCCAGGTCGCACGACTATAGTCGTCTACGACAGTAAGGAAGTAATGATACCCGGTTAGCGAGCCAAGGGAGTTAGGTCCCCAGAGATCTGTGTGCAAGAGTTCAAAAATACTAGCAGAGGAAGTAGTACTAAGGTTAAAGGACAGACGATGCTGTTTAGCCATAGGGCAAATATCACATTGATCATTGATAGAAGAAACATCAATTTTAATAGATTGGATGTGCTTAAGTACATTGGATGAAGGATGGCCAAGTCTTCTATGCCATAGCGACGTGTTACAAATGCTAGCTGAATGACAAGAACTAATCACAAGAGAACTAAAGGAAGAATCATCTAGAAAATAAAGATTCCCGACCCGGTTTCCCACAGCAATGGTCCTTTTAGTCCTCTGGTCCTGAAAAACACAACAAGAGGCGTGAAAAACGACCAATATAGGTAGTGAAGAGCATATCTTAGGCATAGAAAGCAAGTTAAATTTAAAGGAAGGCACCAGCAACACAATGGTGAGAGTGAAATTTTTGTCTAATGTGATGGTCCCGGAATGAGTAACTTGCTTGGTGAAACTATCCAGAAGATGTATTTGAGTGGGATGGGAGATAGGGGTTAGATTTTCAAGGGGACAAAAGTTACCGCACATATGATTACTCGCTCCCGTATCTACAATCCAAGAATTTAAAAAGTTAGCTCCAGAACTCATAAGGGCAATATCTATACCTGCGAACTCATCAGAGTGACCTCCTCCTTCGGTGCGACCTCCCCCATCTAGATCTCCAGACTGCATGTCAGTTCGCATAAGCTTAAGAAGATCCTGCAGCAGTTCCTCCTTAACATCAGGTCGCGACAATGTCTCCTTTCGGGTTGCTACTTCCGCTGCGAACCCACGCGCGATGCCTGTATCTCTTCTGCGTTTATCCACCAGTTACTTGTACCATTCAGGCGTTCTATGAAGTTTAAAACAGGTCTCCCTATTATGTCTTGTTTTTTCATAGTGTGAGCAGTGTTGGGTTCGCTTGTCTTGCGGAATATATCGCCTTTTGTCAGGTCGCAGGCCTCACTTGACATGCAATGCCACGTTCTCACCACCTTCTGCGAGCTCCATCTAAACACGCTTTTGCTTTTCCACACTTTGTATCATGGAGTACGCTTTGCTAATAGAGGGTACAGGGTCCATTGTCTCACCCCGTCGAACGCCTCATTTAGTCCCATAAGAAACTGCATGAGTTGAATGAAGGTTGCTATTTCAGCCACGGCCCCCCAAGCCCCACAGGTGCACCCGTTGCAGGTGCACTGTGGCAACGGCTTCAGCTCGCCCATCTCATCCTACAGGCGCTTCATGTTGGTAAAATATGTAGATAGGGAGGAGGTACCTTGTGTTATAGAGCAAATCTATCGCTGCAGTTGGTACAATTGTGGTCCATTGCATTCGCCATATCGTTGCTCGAGATCTAACCAAAGACTCGTGGATGATTTTGTGTACGTAAAAGGCTCCACAATGTTTTTGGAGATGGAATTGAGGATCCATGTGGTCATCATGCTGTCCATTCTAATCCATTGTTCAGAAAATGGGTCATCAGTATTTGGTTTGATGGAAGTGCCGTCGATAAATCCCAACTTCATCTTGGCACGCAGAGCTCTCTTGATCCCGAAGCTCTAATTCAGGTAGTTGTTGCCGGTCAGGGGTGCACTCACCAAAACCATCCCGGGATGGTCAGATCCATTAAGTTGCAATTTCTCCGATAACGGGTTTCCCCGCATCTCTGCCGTCGCCAACATTCCAGCCATTCAAAATAACGTAGCAGGGACCTTCAAATGGCAGAAAGAAAACGTGTATACAGAGACATTCAAATGAAGGCGCTGATACCATGTAAAACACTCAAATTAAAGAGAGCAAAACCCAACTCCATTGTAGAGGATGTGGAGAAGAAAGTATAAACTTTCATATATTATCAAGCCAACCGAAAATGATATATAATCAGCCCTATATATACAAGACTAAAAGAGAATTTGCTAACTAACCATATCCACAAGAAACTGAAAATAACAAACTGTGCAACAAACAAACTAACTAACTGTACAACAGAAAATACACAAGTGAATGGAGGTCGCTAGCGACCTCATGAGAAAAGAGGTCGTGAGTGATGATATGGTGGGATGGTGATGTTACCTGGTGAGAGACAACGACCTTGACTTCGAGCTAACGACCTCGAGGACTTGCATATTCTTCATAGATATATTTCAACCGTCACAAAAAATTTTTCGATACTATCAACAAAAAGGGGCATTGGTCCATCAGAAAATTCGTTTAAAAAAATTACAACTTGTTGGAAATAAATAAAAATCTGTTTATACTGTCCTATGATTGATATACACAAAAGATTAGAAAATAATGCATTTGTGATTCCTAGTTAGTTTCAAACACATAATTAATAATTAAAAATGAATGAAATTACCTTGTGGTAAATTTATTTATTTTTAGTAATTTTTTAACACAATTACTTTTTCATATTTTATTGAATATATTGAATTTCAATTGTATAATAACAAATAGGGATAATTACACTCTCCTTGAGATTTGATATAATTACATGTAGACTCTTGTGGTTTGAAAAATTATATTTAGCACCCTTGAGGTTTGCTTCAGTCTAATATATAAGTCCCCCATTAGTCAAAATTCACTAAAATTTATTGATATTAACAAAAAACCTGAATCGAAATTAATATTTACCCTTGACTGATTGATTACTGATTTATTGTAGGTCAAATAATTTTTTCGAACTAAACTACTCTTATAATAGTGAAGATATACATCTTCACATGAATTAACGCGTGAAGACGTACGAGGATAATTTGATCATAAAAAGATTTATTTGACCTGCAATAAGTTGGTATTAAATTAATTGGGATTTGATATGGACTTTTTTGTATTTTTTTTGTTAATATGAGCAAATTCGGTGAATTTTAACTACCGATGGACTTATTTGTTAGATAGAAACAAACGTCAAGGATGCTAGATATAATTTCTCAAACTATGGGGAGTCTATGTGGAATTACATCAAGTCTCAGAGGAGGGCAGTATAATTATCCCTAATAAATAAAAATGCTTATAGAAGGTTATCATAAGCAATTTATAAAACATATCATATATTGTTACAAAATAAGAAAAAAAAAAAGAAGATTTTTTTATTCATTTACTTTAGAAATAATTTATTCAATAAATACATAAATAATATTTTTCTACTAAAATAAAAATATCTTGATTTGACAAGAAACTACTTCGCTCAAAAAGAAAAAAATATATAGGTCAAAAGTTTGTGAACTATTCCTATGATTGTATACAAAATAAATTAGAATATAATAGACTTGTCTTTCCTTAGCTAATTTTATTCACATAATTGATAGTTAGAAATAATGACTAGTGATTTTAAATTACTTTTTATGATAAATTTGCTTACTCATATTTTATTTAATATGTTGAATTCAATTGCATAATTGTAGAGTTTTCAGAATGGTTTGTAGAAGGTTTTAAGCATTTTTAAATCATCTTATATGTTATTGAAAATGTATATTTATATATGATAAAATATATTTATTTACATAAGAAATAATTTATTAACTCAACAAATATATAGATAATACAGAAAAAGTTCGAACAACTAAATGGACTAATCTATTTAATCATAATACATTTACCATTACTTCTTCAAAACTATATGTGAAAGAAATATTTTGAATTTAATAAAAGTAATTAAATATCAAATTAATATCACTTTTTATTATCAAATATCAAGAAATAATTTATCACTTTTTATTTCTTCAATAAACAATTGTTTCTAATACTTGACACAAGAAGTACTTAAATTTAATAACAATTAAAGATGAATATTAAATTAAAAAAAATAATTTTCATGCCCAACATGATGGGATTGGCTAATACCATGTTGGTGGAGCGAATGACTAATCCCTTAAGCCTTATCTAAGGAAATAAGTATTTTCAAATTTCTGAGCGTACCAATCATAGATGCAAGAATGAACTAAAAAATGCCCATTCTATTCCTACTTCGTTACTATATACCAATCACCTACTTAGAGATTTTATTTTATTAAGCTTATTACAAGAAAAATCTTCATGTCCTAAACAATTCTACTTGATTTACTCTCAGTTTGGCCTCCGAGTCTAATTTTTCAGGTTGCTAGAACTGATAGTTACCAACAATAGGTAGTAACTTCGAGTTCTATGAGTATAGGTATTTAGTTTACTTTTACAATAATATTTGTATTTTATTTGTTTATATTAAATATTATAATAGTATTTCTATTGTTTTAAAGATATCGATGTATTTTTTAAAAAAAAAAATTGAATTAGACAGTTATTATACAAAAAATGAGGCAACAGAAATCACCTCGTACTGACAGGTTATGCTTCAAAAAAAAAAAATTATTTATTTCATTATGCACAAAAATGCTCATCTACAAATTTTGTTGCCATTAAAGTCGGGTCCTGATGTGATCTCCATTATGCTGGCATCTAAACGTGGGCAACAAATAAGAAGTGCTCGAGCACTACTTTTATGTAAATGAAAAATATTAAAAACATGGGATAAGTCTGGCTGCATGAAAACTCTGTGCAGTCTCAAATTTTCCAGCCAGGATAATTCTCCCAACCTTCCTTCTCTTTCTCTCTCTCCTCTGTGCTCTATCTATATCTACCTCTACTTCCAACTCTCACATTGTTTACAAGCCAACTCTCCCTAAGCCTTTCTTCTTCCCACTTGAAGAACATACCTTCGCACAGAATATTATCATGGCTCTCTCTACTGCCATCTTTGTGTCCACATTGCTTGCACTTGTTGCTTTTTCAGCTGCTCAAGCTCCAGCCCCATCTCCGATGATGCCACCATCTGCCATGGTATCTCCACCACCTGCAACAGCCACCCCTCCGCCCATGACGCCTTCTCCACTGATGCCGCCAATGTCTATGCCACCAACGCCATCATCACCTCCTATGGCTCCTCCGTCAATGGCACCTGGAATGCCACCAATGATGGCATCATCTCCACCTGCACCGCCCATGGCCATGGGGCCCATGGCACCGGCTCCAGGACCTTCTCCCTCTGCTCCATCACCACCCTCCCCCTCAGCCACTTCTATGCATGGATCTAGCATGGCCGTCGTGGCATTGCTCGGGGGAGTTGCACTTCTTGCTTTAAACTGATTTATGTTAGCTGAGTTTAGTCTTCATTTGGAATCCACCTAGATCGGAATAAACATGTGTATTCTTTATTTTTCTTGTGCTCTTTTGCTTGCGATTGAGTCATTGTTAATTGTTCGACGTTCGTTGTATTTTGTGAGGTAAATTGCTAATTTACCAGATTTTACATCTGTTTCTCAGAGACTGGTACTGTTTCCCCATGAACCTTGAGCAACACATGGATTGTCTATTTCGTCTTATATTTCACATTATAAAACCATCGATCTTTGTAACCGAGTAGTTAAGATCAAACACTGATACACAGAAACAATATGGGTTCGAACGCTTTTCAAGAAGTTTGGTAAAACTAAATATACGTTCTGACCAGTGTGTTGATTCTCATGTGAGGTGGTAATACTAGATCAATTATAAGAGCTTTGGCCGGCGCATCCCACATAGCAGGTCTATAGGTGTCATCCTACTTTTCCATTTAATTTACCCAAAAAAAAATTCACATTAGAAAGGCTCGTCAACTATCGTCAGTTCCCACACATCGCATGCTTCATTCATGTACCTAAAATACAAGTTATAAACATCAAAATAGAGGATCTGGAACACAATCTGCACAGCTGTACAGGTTTGTAAATTGTGTTATATAGACAGAATAAATAGTAGAAGGGAAAGGTAGAAGACAGCTTGAAGGGTAGCAATAGCCGATATGCAGGGAAGACTTATCCTGGTGGAAATGTGTGTTGGAAAAAATCAAAACCAGGATGGGCTTTCGGCAGTGTGTGAGTTTGGTCGGTATAGACTCTAGAGAGGAGGACCATTAGCAGGATTGTGATGTGTGCACATGGTGTGTTGCCTCCACTTCGACACAAACACACAGACAGAGTGCAAAGATACTTCTGGTGGTACAAACAAGTGGTCATGATAAAAGCACAACTCAGTGGTTCCAAAGACCTTGATAAGTCTAGATGTTACCATTACAGTTCACAGAATATGTCGCCCTTGTGATATTTTGGTGACTCTTTGAGAACTGATCCACTGGTGATTGCCAGAGAAGATTAGATTCCTAAAAGATGGAACCTGTGTGAAAAGTCGGAGGAAAGCATTGGATTCATCCATAGAAGCCAAACAGAATCAATATCATCAGCAACTTTTTATCTCGATTTATTCGCTAGAACTAGCACTGGACCTTGTGATCTGAGAAAATCTGTACAGGTCAGCTACTTAGTCCTTCATCCCTCCCAAACTCAAGATAATCGGAAATAATATACTAATGAGGAGCATTCCCTCATTCAGCAACTTAATCTGATTCCAAAGAAATTAGCTTCCAATTCCACAAACTAGACCGATTTTGTGAAGATGTGCCGAAAAGATCACAACACGCAGAAAGGGTCAAATAGTTTTCAATCGTGAATATTATTCATCTTTTCCATGATTTCAGCACTATACTCAATGAAGTCAGTCTCCTATATGGGATGATTCTCAGGCTACTGTTCACCAACAAAAGTTGGAAGCTGCAGGAACTATTCTTGCTGATCCCCCTTCTTTCAATGTCTAAAACTTGCAGGAACCACTAACACATAACTGTGTATCTTGAATTTCTGCAACCTCCACTGCAAGACCCTCACACTGAATCACACTCACAACCACTTCCAGTTACTTATTGTCTATATGAAATAGCTGGATATTATTATATATACTCACTTAATTATATAGATACTTGTATCTTTAATAAGAATTTTCAAATTGAATTATTAATAATAACTACAATTCTTAATTATAATTAGTATAAAATATTAAAATAAATAATAATAACAGGTAAAAATTTCTCTTTAATAATGATAAAAAACCTCACTTCTAAGTTAGTTAGTTAAAAAATGGAATCCTGAATTGACCATTTTGTCCTCAACTTAAGAAATAAAAGAGAAAATCTAATGTCACAGCCTCTTTTCATACACCCTCTCTCTCTGTCCCTCTCCCCACTGTCGTAGCTTCCTCCCTCTCTCTTCCTCCCAACGACTACCTATTAGCTCCTACCTCTTTTTGTCCTTGTGGCATTCTCCATCTCTTCCTTACCCTCTCCACTCTCTCTCTTTCTGCACTCTCCTGTGTCTTTCCCTCCGACTTCCACTCCCTCGCCTTCACTATTTCTCTTTCTTGTTACTACTTTCTACCTCTCTTCTACATTACCAATTTCTAGAACAAAAGAAAGTAATGATTGGAAAATGAAAGACTGAGAAAGAAAATAGCAAATAAAAAAAAGACTATGATAGGATAGGAAAAAAGTATAAGGAAATATATTAATACAAAAGACTAATAGAGGGTGTTCATGTAAATTTTGCCACTGAATAGAGGGATTACTTAATTACAACTACAACCTCCAGGGCTATAATGGTAATTTTGCAAAAGATAGGGGGTGCTTGCGTATTTGGAATTTACCTCAAAGGGTGTCAATATTATTTACCCTATTTATTATGTGTCCGCACTAATACTCGTGTATTGTACATTGTAAATTATTCTTATATTATGAGTAATTCTTTTATGTGTAATTCTTTTGGGTTATAATAAATTAGGAAAAAACTTTTAAAATTTTACCCCTCCCCTTCCAATATTTTGTATACAGTTTGATAGGGCTGAGGTTTCACATGAGACCTAAAAGTGCTCAAGTTTTCAATATGTTCCACAAAATTATCCAAAAAAGCAGCTTTTGAGAGTTAATGGTGTCCATCATTAGTTTAAGAAAAGAATTTCAATCTTAGGAAATGGAGTATTATTCTGACATCCAAATAGGAATCATAAATTTAGGGAAGAGAGAGTAATAAACACAAATATCATATCATATATAAGCGTGAACTAAAACTACTTTGAATTATCAACATGACTATGTGTGATAACTGCTAAATTCCACCATGCTTTCTGGCTTTATCAAGTACATACCTGGAAGTACAACAAGCTTCAAATATGTTTGTTAGATTAAAGAGTTAATGACATGTGAGAAACAAATTTGCATATCCTGAGAACTTGTATACAGTTCACATTGAAGCCACAGTCTCTTATTGTTTTTATGTTCTATCACAAGGATGAGGTGGTAGAAAAAGTGAGAAACTATCCTCGACCTTTAACTTGACTGACAGAACCATAAACGGAATAGCTAATCTATGAAAACGGGGCAAGTTGAGTTAAACCTACTAGGCTCACTAACCGAACAGAAAATTAACTAGAACTGCACTAGGCACTGAGGCTGCTTGGTGTCTCAAAAATCTATTACTAAATCTGAGCCACAGTAACATACATAAAAAATGAAGCAGCAGAACTCTAGAGAGCACAGAAAATTAATAGAATGTCTAAGCAATGCAAGCTTCACCCCCAATGTCATGGGAAATGATTGACGTTCCAGAAGGTGACCTAAAACAGCAATCAGGATTCCACAATATTCAATTACTAAACCAGTTACAGAGATTATTTTCCAAGGCAAACTAACCAGAATCTCCATTAAACAACTCAAAGAAGATAGCCTAAACGTTAGGAACCTAATTTTTCCAACTCCAAAGGATGCTTGAGGCAGTCTTTATCATGTTCATTTCATTGTCCTTGATTCATGCAGTCTTTAATAATATCCACATGAACTAAGTAATTCATCCACGAGTGGTAACTGATTTCTTTTCTAAGAAAAATCATCCAAAGATGCAAGTGTAAACGAAGGAAATAGAAGATTGTTATATTCAAGTAAGAATTTAACAAAATTTTTTGCTCTTTCCGATGGAATAACCAACAGAGAAGAAAATCTTAAAGAAGTTGATTATGAGGAATATCCAATCAAAGATAAGAAATAAGTTAGAATGAAGTCTGACTTGAAGAGCCTTTGTAGGTGACGAATTTTCAATCACACTATTTCTTTTAAAGTTGTCTAGTGTTCACTAGCTACCTCTATCACTTCCCCCTGAGGTGCTTAATGATCACAAGCAACTTGCTTGCATAACCAGTTTCCACTTGCAGTTCGAAAGAATGCATTTATATTCTGCAACCAACTATAATAATAAAAAAATGTTCTATTACTTTCACCTTTTTCTTTGTTTTCTACGGCATTCAAAACATTCGGTACATGAGGACTTACTCCTACTAGTGAAGCTAAACTGGAGCTTGCTAGGTTGGACTTTCAGTTCTTCCACCAATATATGGCGAAGCTTCTCATTTTCTTTCATCAGCTCCTCAATGAGTACTTGGTGTTTCAACACCTGAAAGCACAAGAAAGTTTATACTTAATATGTTTCATTTAACGCGCAAAAGACAAGTAGAAGAAAGAATATTTTCTTCGGGATATTTAAAGAAAATAGAAAAACAGAAACAGAAACCAAAAAAAGAACATAAAAAAAATGAAGACAGTGTGAGCTCTATTTGGGAGAACTTGTGCCACTGATCACAGGAAGTCTCAGAGTAAAACAAATTTTAACAGAGCCTGATGAAAATGCTATAATAACTGGAGGTATGATTGCAGTTATTTTCTTTCAAATTCCTAATTTACTGAATACACTTCAGCTTATGGCAGGTCTATTGTATTCTTTTCACTACATCAAAAGAGACAATTCCATTAGAGTCCTTACATTTATGCAATTAGATTCTTGAGTATTCCACATTTCATTGATCTAAAAGTTCCCATGATTTATCGAGAAAAGAAGACTTAAACTTCTTTGTGTTTTTGCATATCAAAGTGATTGCTTTGTTGGGGCAATCTTAACCTTTTTGAGCTCTTTTCCCCTTTAGTAATATTCAACATGAAACTAAAGTCTCCGACAAAATTTAGAACACAAATGAGTATTCAGCTGATGAATTAAGTATTATTTGACATTAGTGGGAAAAATTTCTCTACATAAAGTATTAAGTTCCTGTGCAACCTACCATTTGAAGCACATCATTTTCCAACTGCAGCGGCCCAGCCTGCAATGAGAACTAGGAGTCTGTAATTTTTCAGTTGACAAGATAGAAGAAATTCAACTCAGCACTACTGAAGTTTTAGCAATCAAATACACAATAACTAGCGATTTGAATTCTAGCCTCAGTTTTAAACAAAGATCAAATAAGGACACAAACACCAAACTTGAGAATCTGTGAGAAAATAAATTTAAATGTTCTGAATCTATTGACACATTCATCAATCAACGTGCAATTGTGGCACATAAATGAAGAACAATTGTGATAATAGCACCAGATTTTCAATCTTTCTCTAGTTAAAAGAATAAGATCCAACTAACAGAAAAATGTGATTGTTCTAGGTAAAGATCCTCACCAGTATAGCACACGCAATGAAGAATTCAGAAAAATGCTTGTCAACAACTTAAAGTTATGTTGCAAAGAAAATACTCTAATAAAAAAGGATTCATTTTTACATACTTGGTCATGGAGTGAGCTCCCCTTTTCTAGAAGTGGATTTTTCAAAAAGTTGTTAATCACTGTCTCTGTTCGACTCCTATGTTCTGTGTCAACTGCAGCAAATTTTGGCACTAAAGTCTCCTCTAAGGATACTCTGGTTTTTGCATCCCTAATGTTGCCTTCATATGTACTGTTTGATACTGATTGTACCAAATTATGAATACTTCCAGCTCGATTTTCATGTGAGGGTTCCTTAACCTTGCTCATCCCAGTTTCCAAAGATCCTTTGAAGACGCCTTCATTAAGAGGAAAGGAGGCATTGGAACCTATTCCAAGTTTTATCATCACACTTCCTGCCACTTGCTGACAAATTAGGAGATGAAGTGAGATTAGGAAAATACAACCAACTTGCAAGCGTTGACTAAACAGAAGACAGTATGGGGTACATACCCAAAAATGTGATTGAATCTGATGCAGCACAGAAGGCTTCACAGCAAGGCCTGTCATGCCATGCAATATCTTAGCATATCTAAAATAAATGAGGATATGCAAGCTGCTGTAGCTTCCAAGCAACTAATCCAGTCATAATTCAACACACCAGATCTTCATACCTGCTCAGACATTTTCAAAACAAATGTAGAACCAAAAAACTACTGAAGTAAATGGAATCTTTTGGCAAACATAAATCAGAATTTCCTACAATTATTTTTAGCTCAAAAGGTGTAAAAGAATGAAAGTATAGCATTACAAAAAATTAGGTTAATTAACAAATATAACTCAACTTGCCAAGTGACTCAGAGTCGCATGAATTCTTTTGGTAATCCTAAATTAGATTCTTACTGTGCAACTTGGACTTAAAATATCCAATTTCTATTGTAGTCAATCTATAAAGAGTTCAATTGGATTTTCGCCATCTGAAAGAAGTAACTGAGTCCATTACAGGTATCTAAAATAGTGAAGTCACTGCGACAGTTAATCATCCAACAAAGAAATGATAAATTATACAATTATGTTAATCATAATGATTAATCATAAAAGAGTAATTGGTGACTTTTACGACCTCAATCAATTTAACTTCTGCATTCTTAATTTTTTCAACAATTAGTTAGACATTTTCATTGCTAAAAATTTAGGGTGAAACTATTCTTAGAATCGACCAATACCATAAAAGATCAGTAATAATTCATTCGATGACAACAAAATTAGGCGGTCATGGCAAGTCAAAAACATTCAGCAGATGAATTTGTTATCGTCATGCTGCAGTAGTTCTTCTCATTTCCATCCATAAGAGTATGATGTTTACGCATATAGAATCTAAAATACAAAAGTAAAAAGTAAAGCATTACACAGAATATTAATAGTCACAGACAAGAAATTTGGCAAATATAAGGAAACACCTGCGCAAGCTATCATGATATCATCTAACAAGTTCTCCAGATGATCTTGATGGCAATCTCTTTTGAGTGTAAAAAGATTGAGATATAGACAATAAACTAGAAAAAGCGAAGCTATCTATACATTGTCTGCTCTTGATTGGTTGTATACATATTTAGATGCAATCATTTATCATAAGGTTATCTAACATATATCTTCAGGATACGTACCAACTCCAAATCCATGGCCAAAACCTACTCCACAGCCAATACCTGCTTCAATGTTCTTTGCACCGACTTTCCTCAACTAGACACATTAAAAGACATGGACAGAAAACATTAGAAATTCAAAGCTGTCATAGCAAGTACGAAAAATACAAAACAGATGTCAGATATTAGAATCACATACTGAACTATTGACATGTCTTTGCACACCAGAAAAAGCATCAGTTGCACCCCTAGTAGCAATCATTACTTGGTTCAGGACTGGTATTGCACCTAATAAGATATTGAAGTTTCATAATAAATGAGAAATATGAATAAGCCCACATACTAATGTTTACAAAATAATAATGTAAGCTTATAGCATCATTTTGGTGAGCACAAGATGGAAGAGTGGAAGGAATCTATCATGATCAAACATGATTACAGTTATAGATGGTTTTCTCGTGATCAAAGCAATTAAACAGAGAACATTTAAGTTAATATCTCTTTCTTAGGAAGATGGTGCTCTAGATGTACCAGCATCAGTAAAAAGATGAAGTCCAACTTTTATGGATTCCCATATTGCACATAACTTTGGTGATTTAGTCTTCATGAACATGGTGCCATCTCATTTTCTTACCATGGCTGTCCCTAACTTGGCCTCCAAAGAATAGAGAAGCTTCATTTACTTGCCTAAAGTAAAAAAGCAGTCCTCAAACCCAGCTTATTCATCTATTAGAAAATCATTTTCCGTTTAAGCTTTTTATACACAAAGTTTAGCTCATCATATAGCATTGATTGAATCAAGATGCAGTAATGTCGCCTGATGTACTGATCAATGGAAAAATTAAATCATTTTCTAGGTGAGCCTTCCTTTGTAAGTAATTTAGACAGTCTTAATTTAATAACCAATGACAACAAAGTTAATGAACTAGATCCTACCTTCAGATGCACATATTTGACTCATGAGTTATACACTCAAACGAGGTATAGAATAGTGTAAACCTAATCATTCTCATCTCGTCATTATATTCTTTTTTCTTTCCATTTCAGGTTTCAGAATATATAGACATCAAACACCAATTTCTCAAACAAGAAAACAACCACAGCATAAAAGTGTATAATATTGATATTGACATTAAGTAAATTCAATAGAATAAACCCATAAACACAATCATCGTAGAGCAGAACCTCCAAAAATATCGAATACTTCTCCACCACATCACAAAAACCGGCCAAGAGCTCCACTATCCAAACTTCCCCAAATTCTCACCAAAAGTAAGCAACAAACGCAAGAAACGAACACATAGAAGACATAGTTATCAACAATTCCCTCTGTGGATTGAAGAAAGAAACAAGATTAATCTTTTTTCTTTTTTCTTTGCTAAAGTCTCAAGGTCTTGAGAGATAGAAACAGAATTAACAAGAATTTGCACATACAGACACTAAGAAAAGGTACCCAAGTTTAAAGGGCGACCGACGCCAATGCCAATTCCACAGCCAACGCCAAAACCAGTGAATACTTGACCCACTTTCAAAGTAAATGGATTTTCTAAACTAATCCCTCGCTTCTCTTTCATATCCTTCGCATAAATGACTCCACTGCCAGCTCTAGTCTCCATTCTTTCTTTATTTTGCTCTAGAAGTTCCCAGCGGTGTGAGGAATGAAGTTTGACGGCACAAAGCGGCGGAGTCTGGCGAGCAAGGAGACGAAGTACAGCAAAATACAAGTTTGAAGTCCTTAACAAGTTAAGAAAAGCACTTTTAAATTAAAATCTAAAAGCCCTTTGTATTGCTTTTAGCTATTTTAGCTTTTTTAAAATAAATTCAAGTTTATTTTTTATTATTTTATTTTTATTATAATAATTTTAAATGTAATTTTATTATTTTTAATTTATTTTTGAAATTATATATTTAAAGTTGATATCGAAAATTTTAAATAATTTGAATATTTAACAATAATTCATTTATATTTTAAGTTTTTTATATTTATGTGCTATATTATTAATATATATTTTCTTTCACATTATTAGTTTATTAACTAATAAATATTTTTTTTTTGCAATTATGCAAGTTTAATTATTATGTATGAATAAAAAAATATATTATTTAGTGAGAGCATTAATAAATTAGATATGCATATATGGACGGTGAGAAAATTAAGTGTTCTTGATAACTACACAAACTGTCATGATTTCATAGTGATTTAAATCTTCCTTTTGAACCAAAAATATTCCTAATCTTGTGAATTTATTGCATATTCAGCTAAAAGGGATGATATGGGATAAATATGCAAAATCAAGCCGAAAACAGATATTAAGGGCACCAAAAAGGAAAGAAAAGATTTCAAGGCAGTTTTGCGGGATTGACTAAACGTGCCCACGTTTAGTGATTTGGTCATCACGGATGAAGAAAGGAAAGACGCAATTTTTGCAAGAAAAAAAAGGAATGATTTGCTGAATTTTGGAAAGGACTCCTTTAAATACGTGATTGATGATTTATTAATATTTTTAGAACCAATCATGTACTTATCTCCCCCCTATGTCTAGATTCGTATAAGACTTTTATTATAAATAGGGGGGTCTCTCCATATGTAAAGCACACTTTTGAATTGAAGAGAACACTTTGAATTCAATAGATTAGTTCACTTTCATACTTTCTCTTTTTATTTTAATTTGTTGCCGGGGTTAATGGAATTTCACTTCTTAGTGTGTTCTTCCATTAACATGTCCGGCTAAATTCATTATTTTCTAGTTAAGGTTATGGTGATTGCTTGATTCGTAACTTGTTGTGATATCTAATCTACTCTTTCTACACTTGTTAAATAAGTATTCATGTTATTCTCTGTGCCTTTATTACAAACATCTGATTTATGAATAATGTGGTCAATTATTCATTATCAAGAAAGTTTGCTTAGCTAATTGAACTTTACAAATTCGTGTAATTGTTTGTTCAGTTTAAATACTTAGTAGCAACGTAGCATAATTAATTATGTCAAAGTAGTTAGTTATTTTATGGGGAATGTATGATCTAATTTAAACGAATTATCCTCGTAGGAATTTTGTTAATTAGAATCACGTCTTTCTAATTCTTAATGTTGTTAATAGATTAAATCTTGCGGACGTTCCCGGGATTGTGAGTTAATTAAGAATTTAGCCAACGGTCGTACCTTGACTAACAAAAAGGTAAGAAAAGGTGAGGTTGTTATGCCGTACCAATGACCATAACTGATTTATTTGTTTATACAAGTGTTATATTTGCATTAATGATCAACTCATAGATTTAAGAATGATCCTGACCTTAACCGGAAAAGCTCTCTCTCATATCTTCGCATGGTAATTTTAGTTACTTTCTAGTTTATTTTAGTTTTTAATTATTTCTCTCTACCATCAAGCATCTCCCCAACTATTCTTTTTTTCTTTTAAAGAAATCGACTTAAACCAGTCCCTGTGGAATGATCTTATTCCCACTTTCGCAAGTGTTGTAGGAATTATTTTTTGTGGTTTCGGCACCTATAAATTTGATGGGTGTCGAGACCACAAAAAGTAATTCCTACAACACTTGCAAAAGTGGAAGTAGGGTCCATTCCACCAGGACTGTTTAAGTCGATTTCTTTAAGAAAAGGAAAATAGTTGAGGGGATGTTTGATAGTAGGGAGAGATAATTAAAAACTAAAATGATCTGAAAAGCAATTACAATTACCAAACGAAGATATAAAAGGGCACTTTTTTTGTTAAGGTCAAGATCATGCTTGATTCTGTGAATTGATCATTAATGCAAATATAACACTTGTATAAATAAATAAATCAGTTATGGTCATTGGTACGCCCTAACGACCTTACTTTCCTTGTCTTTTCGTCAGCCAAGGTACGACCATTAGCTAAATTCCTAATTAACAGACAACCCTGGGAACGTCCACAAGATTTAATCTATTAACAACATTAAGAATTAGAAAGGTCTGATTCTAATTAACAAATTCCTACGAGGCTAATTCGTTTAAATTAGATCATGCATTCCCCATAACATAACTAACTACTTTAACAAAATTAATATGCTACGTTGCTACTAAGTATTGAACTGAACAAACAATTACACGGATTTAAAAAGTTCAATTAGTTAAGCAAACCTTCTTGATAATGAACAATTGACCACATTATTCATAAATCAGATGTTTGTAAGCACAGAGAATAACATGAATACTTATTTAACAAGTGTAAAAAGAGTAGATTAGATCTCACAATAAGTTACGAATCAAACAATCATCATAACCTTAATCAGAAAATAATGAATTTAGCCGGACATGTTAATGAAAGAACACACTAAAAAGTGGAATTTCATTAATCCCAGCAACGAAACAAAAAGAGAGAGTATGAAAGTGAAGAATTCTATTGAATTCAAAGTATACTCTTCAATTTCAAAGTGTTCTCTTCAATTCCAAGTGTGTCCTACAAATGGAGAGACCCTCTATTTATAATAAAAGTCTCCTACGAATCTAGACATAGTGAGGAGATAAGTACATGATTGGTTCTAAAAATGTTAATAAATCATCAATCACGTATTTAAAGGAGTCATTTCCAAAATTCAGCAAATCATTCTTTTTTTCTTGCGAAAATTATGTCTTTCCTCTCTTCATCCGTGTTGACCAAATCACTAAGTATGGGCACGTTTAATCAATCCTGCAAAACTATCTTGAAATCTTTTCTTCCCTTTTTGGTGCCCTCAATATTCATTTTTTGCTCGATTTTGCCATCTTTATTCCATATCATCCCTTTTAGCTGAATATGCAATAAATTCACAAGATTAGAAATATTTTTTGCTCAAAAGGAAGATTTGAATTACTATAAAATCATGACAGTTTGTGTAGTTATAAGTTCTTGTTGAAAGTGCAAAAATGAAGTTTATAAAATTATTGACGAGGTGAATTTCGACTTGTATATAAAATATTTTATACCAAGTATTATAATTGGACTTCTCATGGCGAAAAGAGGGTATAGGAGTATTTTGAGTGCCATCACCGCGGCCTCTTTGCAGGAAGAGGAAACTCCCATTTTTCATGAGGTGGAGGGTACCAGTACGCACTAGGGTGATGCAGCGCAGATGGATTGAGCGCAGAGGATGGTTTTTTATGCCGCCGGGTCGGCTGTCTAGTCTTTCAATTATAACCAGGATGGTGTGTCTGATGATGGTATGTGGTCGTGTCCTAATAATGCAGGGCCTAGTTGATATTATGTTAGGGGCCCCTATGATTATGTATTTGGACTGATAGATCGATTTCACTATGTAGTGCATGTTGCCCAGCAGCCGTTGTGGAACGGTTGCACCTAATCTCAGTTGGGTGATGTTGATGAATTGATGAATATCAAGACCAAGGGCCATATTTCTCAATATATATAATCAAATATCCCATTGGGCTGATTATGTATTGCACCACGATCACCATACCCATGTATCATATTATCAATACTTAAGAGTATTTTTGACTATTTTTATTTAATTTACAAAAAAAAATAGCCAAATTATATATATAAATAAAAACTCTGTTTTTTGAAAACTTAGCTAAAAATCTCCTATTTGTTTTAAAAATAGGCTAGGGCCCCCTCCCTTTTTTTTATTTTTTTAAACATAGTTCAATTGCCTCTCCATTAAATGTAACTAACGACATTAGTGTTTTGATAAAATCACATATATCCTTCTATATAATATACTATTCTTTATTTTAATGACTATTTGATCTTTATCGATAATATAAGAATCGTCATATTTAACTAATTAATTTTAACCGTTGGGTTTTAAATTCATAAAAGAATTGAATTCAAATTTAATTAATTCTAAATATATATTATAAAAAAATAAATCCTTCCTCCACCACTGCCCCCACCCCACAAAAGGGTCGTTGTCGCCTCCAAATCTGGCTACTCGCATCTCCTAGATTTGCTCTAGGCAATGGCAGTAGCCCAGACTGGAGATAACGACAACATCGCCCAACGAAATTATTTTTGTAGTATCTAAATATTATATTTAAAAATGATTAAAAATTTTAATTAATTAAATTTCAAATAATTCATTTAAATATTTTTAAAAAGTTTAGTCGTCAGCTCGTGTCGTGAGATGTTTGGTCAAGTCCTATAACGAGGGAAACCCTCGTTTTGTGTTGCTGAGACATGCACCTAAGGAGAAACTCATACTTATAACATTAAGTTAAATATAAACACAACTTTAATATTTTTAATTAAATAATAATTTAAATTAATTAATAATATATAATTTTTATAATAAATATATATTCATATATGTTAAGATATATAAATTTGCATAATAATTTAATATATTAAATTGTGTATGTGGTATTAATTTAATGTTTTAATTTAATTATAAAACTTTAAAAATGAATATTGTTTTCTATATTTGTAGATAAATATATTTTTAAAAAAATTATTTAATTTTTTTAGAAAGATGAAATTGCACAAAAAAACACTAACAAGTTAGAAATAAGTCAAAAATATTATATAACCACAATAGAAACATTTTAGTCATAAAAGTCCCAGAAAATAGTGGAAGGACACCAAAACACTCTCCAAACCACACCACTCCCACGATCCTACATTTTCCACTAGTTTCTAAAAAAGGGATGATTTCACAGTGAGTTTCACGTAACACCTGCGGGGTGGGGGTTCAGCCTTTGAGGAAAAACACAGTGACGTAAATTGAAGTTTAGCCTAAAATAAATGCACGCACGACACCTCTGCCTTCATAAGCAGCAAATACATTAAAACACTTTTCAGAATCTATCCTGCCAAAATTCTCAAGATCATTGTTAATTTGAACAGTCTATTTGCAAGTTGGACAAAAGTTTGATTCTTAAAACACAATAGTTGGAGAATACCATGATTTATAACAGGACAAAATTGTTATGACTCAACTTCAACACAAAAATGATTCCAATAACTCAAACAAAAGGGAAAAAAATCTGAAAGAAGAAATAAAGGAAAAAGGCCCTAACGCTCTAAATATGGTGAAAACATTCATGCATGTCCAAGTAGTGAAGCACCATGAGTGCAAATCCTGGGGATACATCTAAATTTACACTGAAAATACTAGGAGTTTGAGCAATTTCATTGAGCCACCGCAAGCCACAAAGATAAGCATGTAAGCTTCAATGTATGGCAGGAAGGCCCTCACTTGGCAACCAGGGAAGGGAACTGTCCAACATCTTCAATAGCTGGGGCCTCCACGTTATAGTTGTTTCCTCCAAATCCACCTCTACCACGGCCACGTCCCCTGCCACGCCCACCTGCTCGGTAGTATTTGTCCCCTTCTGCTGGCTTCAGAAACTCATTTATGCTTACAGACTACATACCCACAAAGAAAAAAAGGTGCAAGGATTAAGCTTAATGCATTATATTATCAGCAAGCAAGTACTATCCAAGTTTCCAAAAAAGTGTGTTTCATGAATAAAAATGCCAAAGTGAGTTCTCCAACTATAAAATATTTAGCATGAATAACACAAAATGATGCACAGTTTAAAGGAATATTGATTCCCTTGTATAACCCATGCAAAAGTTTTTTAACAGAAAATCACAGGTATACATTTTTTAAACAGGAAGAAGAGTGCTGTGCAAATAGAAGAAAGTGCCAAACAACTCAACCATTTCATAAGCTAGCTTTCTAGACTAAACAGACAGAGGATAATCCCAAAAGGCCAAACTAATTCGATTTATCAGGATCATGATCTTTTTAGGGTATAACAGAACTTGTGACTGAAATAGGAAGGCAATGATTATTGCAAATCTGTCAAACAAATCAAACTGACATACATATCAACAAGTACTGAAAGACATAAACATACCTTCTTAGCCTTCTCAGCTGCCTCTTTGCGCTTATCCTTATCTGAACCCTGCCGCATTATTCACAATTTTAGCAAAACCAGTAAAATGTTCTGATTTTAAAGATGGCATTGCCCAATATCAACTCACCAATTTAATGAAGACCTCATCGTCATTCTTCTTGTTGGACAAAAGTTGCATAGATTCAAGTTCTTTGTCCAAGCCGACCTTCCTTTCCTCAGATTTTAATGCAAGCAATGCCTTTCTCTTCTCTTCCAGTACTTTCTCATACTCCTCCAGAGTCATCTCCTACCATGATACAGATAAAAATGCAATTAATTTCTAAAATATAGTGAAGTAGCACATCAGAGTTGTTCAGATGAATTACAACATACAGACTATCACATAAACAAAAATGTTTTACACTAACTCTGGTCGTTGGCACTAATTTTAACAAGTTATACAAATGACTTTTTCGCAGGCTAACCCTGTAGCAAGACATGGCATAAAAGCATTCACGAATGCACACAATTTCACCTAATCAACTTGCTTAAAAAGCAATTACATTTAATGCAATCCTACAAGTTAAATTTTAAAGCTGATGAACAAAGACCCAAATCAACTGCCAAAATGAAAATGGATTTGAAATCAGCAAGACAATACTGAAGCAAGCCATGCTTATAACAGTCTATCTCTTAAAATATGAAGCATGTAACCAACCACAGGAGATAAAAGAAAGCGGCCAAATTAATCAAGTATACCTTTTCCTCTGGCTCCTTCTCTTCCTGTTCATTTGCAGAAGAGTCCTTGTTAGCATCAATGACATCATCTTCTCCAGATTGCTTTTCAGAATCAACATTCTTCACTCCTTCATTGGTAGGTTCCTCAGTTTCCCTAAAGTTTAGGAAATGGTGGTCTGAATTATACAAAACCCATGCAAAATCACAAGCAAAGTATGCTAGTTCAAGAATGAGTGGTTACGGGACTATTTCATCAGTGGGTGTTCCCCAATTTCCACGTCCAGCACCCTCTCGTTTGAACTCAGTGCTGCAGCATCATATTTGGTGAAAAATAGAATAGGAAGGCAACAAACTAAGATAATGAATACAGTTAGGTTAAGCATTTAATCTCAAGAACACAAGGAAAACAATAAACCTGAAAACACCAGAACTACAATTTGCAAACAAATACCATAAAATGTCCTCTCTAAGTGAAGCAAAAAGGCAAAAGTATAAATGATAACCACAGCCTCTTGATTCCCTTACCCACGCCCAGTTCCACTGCGGCGATCGAACGCCCTACGGGGACGGTCACCCTCGGCAGCTTCACCATTATTGTAGCCACCACGACGACCACCACGGAAACCCCCACTTCCACGAGGTCCACTATATGGACGTCTTTCAGAAGGAGCCCTTCCACCATCTCCGTCTTCTGAAGCCCTGTAGCCACCAGAGAATCCATTACTGTTTCCAAATGTATTTTCATTGTCAACCAAATCTCTGCTAAATCCACGCCCACCGCGTCCACGCGCAGCACCACGACCACCACCACGGCCTCCACGCTGACCATCATTCCTGGACTCCCTCACTGTTCAAATTTTTGTTATAAAAGCTGTTAGTAGGAAACAAGAGATATAAAACACATAATAATCCTGTTGGCATCAGATATGCAAAATAATAGCATAAACTTCATAAACTATGGAATGCAAATGAAAAAGGCTGTCTCAGAAAAGGAAATCTCAATCTGTAAACAGCTGAGGACAAAAATCCAAACAAGCAAGAAATAATCACAAACAAGGCAGTCATGGAGTACACAGCATATCCAATTTAATATAGAACAGACCCCAAATCCTGCCCTTTGTGGCATAAATAATAAAGAAATTATGTTTATCGAAACAGAATCTCATAATAATCAAAGCGCAACAACCTTGAAACAACATAAAATAAGCAATGAACCAAAAACAGTAACGATAGAAGATATTTCTTATCAATAGATTATAGAATTTCCAAGGAACATACTCATCAAGGCTGTACATTTGATCATTCCCGGAAACTTGTTTCTTTTTTAATTAGTGAGTCAAGTTCAATAATTATATGAGTTAACGAAAGGCGAATGAAATCCATACAACACCACCAGACCCCAACTAAATACAAGAGGACAGCGAAATCCAAGGAAGATATAGATGTCACTTCTTAGCACTCAAGGGGAAAGGAAAAGTTCACAGCGAAAACGCGACCAAAAGATTAACAATTCTGAGTAGCAGGCTATACTACACAACAACCATCAACTGTAACTTATAAAAAAAAGGAAATTCCGCCTTCGGTTTATTTTTCCAGTTTATATTTCAAGCATCACTAAATAAAGGATATACACAAACGAGTTGCAATGAGCAAATGGGTCTACAGTATCTCACCAGCCTGAGCTGGTGGTAGAGGCTTAGATGGCAGCTTAGCCGAGGCCTTGGCCGCAGGCTGAGCCTGAGATGGAGCTTTCTTGGGCTGAGCAGCAGCTAAAGCTGAAGCAGCAGCTTTTTGCTGTGCAGCAAGGAGAAGAGTCGGGTCCTCTGCGTCATCATCACCCAGAAGCCCAAATGGATTCAAAGTTGCCATTTCCTCACTTCCTTGACAAATGAATCAATAGACACACAATGGCGTATCTCAAGCTATAACCTCCCTTAAGATCCTCAAAAATAAAGATGACCCTAGTTTAAGGAATCCATGAGATTACAAGTACGAGAACGAAATGGAAGGGGTGGCGAAATGGTGCAAACCCTAGCCGAATGCGGCAGAGAAAAACAATGAGTAGTAGAACAAAAACCTATAATCCTTTAAAAACCCTAGTGGGGATGGGGACTATTGGGGGAGTGAGAGCTGTAGTGAATTTGTACTGTGGTAATTGTAGGCCCCAGAGATTTGTTTATGGATTTGGGCTTTGCTGGAGGGCTGCTTCTCTAGCCCATTAACATTTTGGTTAATTACATCTACCACCATTCAAATTTTGTCTTATTTTGAATTGATCAACTCAATCAGGGAACTCAAACATCCTGTGACGTGTGTGATTTGGTAGATGCTACTTATCAGT
Organism: Sesamum indicum; assembly: GCF_000512975.1. Lineage (NCBI taxonomy): Eukaryota > Viridiplantae > Streptophyta > Magnoliopsida > Lamiales > Pedaliaceae > Sesamum > Sesamum indicum. The sequence goes on from NC_026150.1 coordinate 11,075,026, forward strand.
GATTTGGATGATAGATTAAGGCTTGTGTATGAAGATAGGGTTGTCCTACAAATGTTTCAATTATATATGACTGAAAATTGTAACGATATTTTGTAGACGGGAGACATAAGTCATTTATACAATTTTAGTGGATTGATTGGAAAGATAGTTGACTAATTGAATTGACTCGCAGAAATTGTTATTATGTGTTTATTTGTGGTTATGTGGTATGAACCTCGGATGAGTGATATGTAATCTTATAATTGATTGTTAAATTAAATTGAGTGAAAAAGTTACTAACGAGAAATAATTATTAAATAAAATTGAATGATGAAGTTAATGATGTGATATTGTGAATGGTAAATTGAGATAAAAAGATGGCTTATCTAACCTGGGGCATATTTAGTGGTTTACATAGCAGGGAATTAGTTTCGGACTTGAGGAATCATGGTAGCCGCATGCATATGAAAGATGTATCTTAGATTTGGCGAAAGGTGACTGTATTGTGAGATATGGTTATTATAAGCCTTGTCCAGTGCAGTTTAAGTATGTAGTAAGGATGGTGGATTCCAAGAAAGAGTTTGTTTCCTGTCAGTATGTGACAGCGAGTCTCCTATGCGGTCTAAGATGGTTTAAACTCTATAAGTCTATGGTCATAGTAATTGATTGAGTGAGAAGAGATTTTTTATATTGATCAGTAAAGTAAACGCCTCTCAAGTATGAAATATAGATGCCTAGTTAAGGATGACAATCGATACCCAATTTCATACCCTAGACTAAAGACGGGAGATAGTTGGCAAAAGGATCGTACTTGTATGGAGTTTGGAGCCTAAATATTCACGCTATTATTCACCTAGTTTCTAGTGTCATAGATTGTTATTAGATGATCACCTGTGGTAACGGACATTTCTAATTATGAGATAATAAAATATAGTAAATTAAAATTAAATTTAATTAATTGAGTTGACCACACTCCTAAGTTTAGTTGAGGATGAACCTAAAAAGTCATACATAAATCATAAAAAGTGATGGAATTAGTTTAGAATTAATTTTGAAATTAATCTTAAAAGAGATAAATTAATTTAATTGGATTAAACTCATTCTTGGATAACATAAATAATTGGATCATTTATAAGGGTTAATCAATTGGATGGATAGTTCAAAAATTTGATTAATTACATTAATTTGATTTTGAACTTAACCTTTTAAATTGATTGGGTAATTTAAATGAGGCTTGGATTAATTATTTAGTAGATGGGCTTGACGGGCTAAAATAATTAGTTGGACTAATTATGATTATGAATTTGATTGATAAATTAAATTTATTAATTAAGTATATATGGGCTTGTGTATATTTAATTAGATTAAATATCCACATGGGCTTTATTTTGAGTATTTTATTTAATTAAACCCAAGAGATTAAGTATTAGACTTAATTTAGTTTGTTGAACAACTTAAAACAAGCCTGATCTAAATTTTCAAACTCTAGCAGGTTTTGAAGAAGACCAAGTCAAAGACATGGCTGTAGTACACATGTTGTGCATGTTTTGTGGAGATTAGTTGAGTAGAAATTCAAAATGGCCAGGTCTTTTGAACAATACACGACACTAGCACACGAAAGTCTCCCTTGATCGCGAAAGTCCTCAAACTTCTTCGAGTTACGTTCTTCTTGATTTAGAATCAAGTCAAGAACAAGGAAGATTCAAAACGCACTAATCGACAGTGCGGCTTTTTTTTATCTTTCTTTCTGGATTCATTTCTTGCTAGCATAAGAGAAATCTCACGTTACCGGTGTGGTGTGGACACCTTCACACGTTGGAGTTTAGCATGCACGTATCTTGGAGGAACAACGCGTACAACCGATTAAAGAAAATGAAAACGGTAATATTTTCTTTTAAACATAGCAATCTCATTTTCTCCATAGCATAGATCGTAGATCTAATATTTTTATTTATTCTTTGCGATTTTATACACCGTTAACAAGAGAATGTTCAAGGAAACAACCCTTGAATGCTAATTCACACGTTTATTCCTTTTATTTCTCGTTTCTGCTGCGTTCCCAACCGATTCACTCCCTTTAGGACGTGTAAAACATTGACATTGACATTGCATTACCCTTTTTACCACATATTGATCTCGTGGCACATGAAAATAATATTGAGTTGGCTGCACTAGGGTCTGAAAATGAAATATGTGATGTCAACGCAAATGTGCATGAAAAAGAAGGAAAGTTCCAGTAAGTGTGATTCAAACTTACACGGCTGACATTGGAAGTGATAGTGAAATCGAAATCTGTTTCAATTTTGATTACTTTGTTGAAGGTGATATGATACGTGACAATTGTGATCCTATAGGTACTATTGAGTTAGGGGGGACGAGGTAATGAGCATGGGCTCTAGATTTTACATTTTTAACTAAATAAATGACATATAGAGTGATCCAGGTATTTTAATAGAGCCTAGTGAAAATGAAGAAGAAAACAGGTTTTTGAGGTTTCCTGAATTTGATGAAACACTGGACATGAAAAAACCAAGTCTAGAGGTGGCTTTTGTCTTTGCCAACATTGTAATTTTCAGGAAAGCTTTGAGGCAGGTTTTAGTGAGAAGGGAATTTCAGTTAGTATTTGGAAAATTCAGACAAAAAGATTGATAGCAAGATGTATAAACAACTGTGGGTAGAAGATAATGTCCTCCACATTCCAGGTGAGGAGCTTGAATTGTGTGAAAAATTCGATATGACCCGAGAATTGACAAGAATTGAATGAAAGTTTGAAAATAAGCATATTTAAATTTTAAATCGAAAGGGAACTAGTCTCCTAGTCCCGGGCATTCGGCACTCAACAGTCAACAAGTATAAAATAAGTTTGAAATAAAACAAGTGGTTATTGCAACAAAGAGTGATGAAATCGTAATAACGAAATTTTACCTTTCCAATTTGAAGACTTTTTTCAAGCTTTTCTCTTCCAACTGTGTGTTCATACAAAAACCAACGCGATCTTCTCTGCGTCGAACACACACTACACCACAAGGTGGTCTACACCAAACCTTGCTAGAGGTGAAGTGTATGTAGTATAAGAGACTTAATTATACTATTAACTTAGTATATCAAAGTAAGAGGACTTGTTGTATATATACATGTATATATTGCGTGTCAAGTCAAAAATAGATACAGCCCTTGAAAGGTAGAGAAATCCGCTAGGGTTGGAGAGAATTGAGTGTAGAAGAGTTGGATTGAAGTTTGGAGCAAAGAGTGGAATACCTAATCAACTAGGTAACTTCCCTATCTCTACCAACTTTCCATAAACTCTCCTCGTCTACTCAAATTCGAAAATCAGCCTTCTCCTTACTCTAATAGCCGATTCTTTATTTTCCCACAAAGCAAGTTGACCTAGACAAGGTCAACATGTGCTAGGTTTGGTGTATTTAAATTGAGTTTGATTAGTTTATCCCAACATATTAAATTGAGTCGAACAGCTAATTCTGTTGAGCTTATTATTTAATCTAATTAAATAAAATACCCAACAAATAAATCCCAAGTGAATTGTTAATAATATTTAATCCAATTAAATATTCACAAGCCCAAAATGCATTGAATTAATTATATGAATTCAATCCACTTAATTAGGACGAGAAAAAGGTTGGGTCCCGACTAAAAGCTCGCTAACCTATCAAGAGACAAGTCCCTTGAGCCCGTCTGGCTGCCAAATGTACCGCCTCCCCCCCCCCCCCCCACCCCACCTGGGGGAAACGCCATTTAGCAGCAGCCTCACCCACCTTCTCCTACACGCGGTGTTTTGCACGCGCCGCCCTTCCCATTGACTCTTTAAAACGCCCTCCCCCCCCCCCCCCCCCCCCCCCACACACACACATGTGGTAGACGACTATTAGTACAACACCAAAAGGAGGGTCATGTAATAGCCACCTCAACCTGAACACTCGAAGAAGATCACATTCACTTCACAATAACCCTCCTCAGGATGCAGACTTTTTTTTCTCTAGGAGACCTACCTAGCTCAAGTCTCCTAGACTAGCCTGACTTCTTGAAAACCTCAGCAAAACACTTTCGAATTTGGGGGAGCCTTGTTGACAACAATCATAGACTCGAGTCCTAAGAATGCACGTCAAGTCATTCGGTGAGGAACTAAGGCTATAAAAACCAGTCTCCTCGATTCGATTAAGGGTAACGATTCCTGGTACAAGCACATATACAAATTTACTATAGAAGCACTATAAATAGTAAAATTACTCTCTCATCTCTTAAGCATCCATTGGTATTATGTTTTTCTTTTCTTGAGTTTATCTTTTTACAACTGTTTACTAACTTGATTCCCCATTCTTAACTTCAAAAGATTTGACCCAAAGATTTTGAATCCAAAGACTTCATTAATGAACAATTTTTCCTAGCATCATAATTAATTAGTCAAATCTCAATTAAATTAACCTAATAAATTTAAAAAGACTAATATCAAATTTAATTAATTCAATCAATTAAGTTCTTAGGCCATCCATTCAATGACTAACCCAAATAAATGACATAATTATTTATTTTTCTCTATGAATTGATTTAACAAAATTAAATCAATTTATTTCTTTTGGAATTAATTTAATTAATTCCATCTCTTGCATAGAAGTTTGTGTGCTATGCTAGGTTCACCTTTAGAACGACTTGGGTTTGCGAACAATACATTGATTAATTAAATTAAATTAATTAATTCTAATGATCTATTAACTAGAAACACCCATTACCATGGATGGTTGTATAGCAACGATCCATAACACTAGAGACTAGATGAATATTGCCGTGAATATTTTAGAGTTGGGGTGCCATACAGGTACAGACCTTCCACCAACCGTCTCCTAACTTTAGTTTAAAGCATTAAGTTGGCATTGATTCTTATCCTTGACTAGAAAACTATACTTCATATTCAAGATGCATTTCCTCTATTGATCTGACCTAGAGAACCTTCCTTACTCAATCAATCGTTTTGGCCAAAGACTCAAAAAGTTTAAACCGTCTTAGATCGCATATGAGACGTTCTGTCCAATACATCCGTTAGCTCAGACGCCACGTGGACACTACCCTAAGAGTTACAGCCGAAAAGATCCGCACAGGCAATATTGATGCATCTATAGTACGAGCCAAAAGAAATGCAACCCAGTTCCCTCCCTATAACAAAAGGTGGCTTAGATTGAATCAAATTCAGTTAATACCTTCCAACAATCATTGATAAAGGGATGAGGTCCCCTGCGTACTGGGTCCTTCGTGCCAAGAAGATTAAGTAGAGTTTCAGAATCGACTCAATAATTAGTTTTAATTTTTTTTAAAAGTTTGATTTTGAATTTAAAATCACTTTCAAATTTGAAAGTTGTAAAGAGCTGGGCCAGTTGGCCAATAGTTTCCAACCATCAATTTTTAGAATAAAACAAAATTGTTATGACTCCATTCCAGCACTAGAATGACCAAAAAAAACTCCAATAAATAAGGACAAGGGGTAAAAAATGACAAAAGCAAACAAGGGTAAAAAGGCCCTAATGCTCTAATTATGGTGAAAATATTCATGCGATGTCAAAATCATGAAGCACCATGAGCTAGAATATTGGGATACATCTAAATGTACACTTAAGTTAGTATGAGTTTGCACAATTTTCATTGTGCCACCTGCAAGCCACGAAGCTGTGCTGGTTGACGGCAGAGCTTAGATGGATGGTCAGGTGTCCCTCACTTGGCGACCAGGGAAGGGAACTGTCCTACATCTTCAATAGCTGGGGCCTGCAAGTCATAGTTGTTTCCTCCATATCCACCTCTACCACGGCCATGTCCCCTGCCACGCCTGACTGCTCCGTAGTATTTTTCCCCTTCTGCTGGCTTCAAAAATTCATTTATGCTTACTGACTACATTACAATAAAGAAAAGGTGTAAGGATTGAGCTTTAATGCATTCTTTTATTACCAGCAATGTAATATCCTCAGTCCACAACAAGGTTATAGGCATGACGTACCAAATTACACTGAATAACATTCACTAATAGACAGGTCATCTTGTCACCAGTTACAAAGAGAGAAATTGTTCAGGTTTCATACTTCTTCAATTAAATCTTCCTTCCAAATAGCCAACTACAAACAAGAATCCCAATCTAGCCACCACAAAAGATGCTAAACATGCACTAGCACTGCAGCGCAAACTTTAGACATAGTACCTTGATTATGACTATAACTAACCAATATCCATCTGTATATATAAGCAATCAACACTAGCAGTAAATGAATCCCATTATTTTCAAATGAAACATTCATTTGAGTAAATCAAGAATCAGTTCAGTTGATTAAAAACAGTTGCAACAATGTAAAACAAACGGAATCAGAACATTCCCTTTAGCAGTAGTTCCATCTCACAATGGATTACACAGAAAAAATGCCAAGTGTACGGAACAATGATGCCTGGTATGACATAAGTGCATAATATTTTTAACAGAATTTTGCAGAAACCACAGATAGATGTATAATAAATTCCATGCACAGAAGAACTTACAGTAATATAGAATATGGCGGATAACCTAGTCTTCATTTTACAATCAGGCACATTTTTCAAGCAGATAATATAGTAACATGCTAATGGCATATGACCTTTGCAAAGGCAAACCCTTACAGAAATGCTTGGAACGCTGGGCCAAGGAGTACTTTAGTTGGCAAACATAACTATATTTGACTTATTTGCATAAGCACATAGAAATATTTACCATACATGAGTATCCGCCACGGAAGCTTCTATTTTGACTTTCCAAAGTAGAAGTGTAAAATAAAGTTTCTTAAGACAATATCTTCACCTTATTTAACATCCTTGGGGAAGGAACAATTTTCATACACATGCAGACAAATGTAGCATAAATAATATAGTTACGCAATACATTGGGCATATTTATAGTCCATAAATCAATCACAGAAAGTAACATAATGCCAGTATACTCCACGATTTGAATTGATGATAACCACCGTGCAAAACCACAGCAATGTTCTTAAAGTTTGTTCTTAGGCGCCTCTTGCCGTAGAATCCCATACCTATTTCACAGACATGAACATTGTGGTGTACGACACAAATGTAATATACAAGATTGCAAAATCTACTAATTTACAATTGTTTACTAAGTTCAATCAATTGTCAAGCTGACGAGCAATCATCTTTGGTACTCTAGGGATAGTCAAGACGTGTGGGTGATTTCTCCCATTACAACAGTGTCTAAGATATCAATGGCAAGAGGTTCCCTTTCAATTTCACTTGCAAGAGATTACTAGCAAAAGTAAATGAGAAACAGGCAGCACATCTAACCACAAATTTTTTTGATAAAAAACAAGTCCATTTCATGCAATAAAGACATGATATCTGAATGCTGCAGTCCAACACTAAAGATTGTGGGGGAGAAATTTGATCCTTACCTTCAGTTATTTCCCACATATAAGTAATGAATCAGGAGCTAGATTATATAAGACAGGGTATTGCATCTACTAGAATATACTTAAAGAGGAGGAAGAGTAAAGACAACATGAACTACCAGACAACTCTAACCTTCATAAGCTAACATTCCCACCTAACTCGATGGAGTATAGTTCCAATAGCAGAAAAGGCCTAATTTAATTTGTCAAGATCATAATAATTTTAGGGGAATGCACAGATGCCATTCTATTTCAAATTTATCAAACAGATACTGACTGGGATAATCATACCTTCTTGGCCTTCTCAGCTGCCTCTTTGCGTTTATCCTTATCTGAACCCTGTCGAGTTATTGACAACTTTAGCACAACCAACATAGTGTTCTGGAATTAAATACGACATTGACCAAGATTTGCACTCACCAATTTAATGAAGACATCATCATCATTCTTCTTGTTGGACAAAAGTTGCATGGATTCAAGTTCTTTGTCCAAGTCGACCTTCCTTTCCCGAGATTTTAATGCAAGCAATGCCTTTCTCTTTTCTTCGAGTACCTTTTCGTACTCCTCTAAAGTCATCTCCTAACGATACAGATGCAGATGCACTTATGTTCTAGGATATAGTGAAGCAGCACACTGGACTTGTTAAGACAGGCTACAACTTACAGAGCATCATGTTGAGAATAATGAATATGTAATTTTTTAAACTGAAAATAAAAGAAAGTTCTACACTAATTCTGGTCATAAGCAGTCAATTTTCAGGCATTATACAAATGACATTTTCACCAGGTGAACCTTCAAATAATGTAATCCAGCAAGTCAAAATCTAAACTTGATGAACAAAGACACAAAACAAACTAATTGCAGGTATGCACGTGGATCTGAACTCAGCAAGTCAATACTCAATGAAGCCAGGGTGATAAGAGTCCAACTCTTTCAATGAAGAATGCTAACAAAGCAAGAGATACATGATAGAGGCTAAATGAATCAAGTTTACCTTTTCTTCTGGCTCCTTCTCTTCCTGTTCTTTTGCAGAAGTGTCCTTGTTAGCATCACCAACATCATCTTGTCCCGATCGCTTTTCGGATTCAACATTCTTCACTCCTTCACTGTCAGGTTCCTCAGTATCCCTAAAATTTAGGATTTGAAGGTCTATATTATACAAAAATCCATGCAAAATCTGATGCAACATAGGCTAGTTAGTGATTGAGAGGTTACTGGACTATCTCATCAGTGTGTGTTCCCCAATTTCCACGTCCAGCACCCTCACGCTTGTACTCAGTCCTGCAGCATCATTTGTGCTAAGATATTGAGCCTTCATACAGTTAGATAAAGCAGTTTATCTTGAGAACACAAGGCAAACACCATAGCCACACTTTGCAAACAAACACCATAAATGCTCATCTCTGAGAAAATGCAAGTATAAATGATAACCACGGCTGCAGAATTCGCCTTACCCACGTCCAGTTCCACTGCGACGATCAAACACCCTGCGAGGATGGTCCCCCGCGGCAGCTTCACCATTATTGAGGCCACCACGACCACCATGGGGACCCCCACTTCCCCGTGGTACACTATATGGACGTCTTTCAAAAGGAGCCCTTCCATCATCACCATCTTCTGAAGGCTTGTAGACACCAGTGAACCCATTACTGTTTCCAAATGCATTTTCATTGTCAACCAAATCTCCACTAAACCCACGCCCACCACGGCCACGGCCAGTACCACGACCACGGCCTCCACGCTGACCTTCATTCCTGGACTCCCTCACTGTTCAAAATAACTTTATAAAAAGTTGTTTGTGTCCAACAAGAGACAAAAAAAAATGTTATGAACATTTTTGTTGGCGCCAGACAAGCAAAAGAACACCATACTTCCTAAACTAAGGAGTGTTGGCAAAAACTTCTACTTTTAGAGAAGTGATTTTAGTAAAGAAAGTTGGAAGTCGTAGCAGAATCAAAAGTGGATAGTGTTTGTAAAAAAGTGAAGAAAAGCAGATAAAAGCTAAATTGGGTAGTGTTTGTAAAAAAATCACTTCTTAAATAAACTTAATTGCTTAAAGACCATTTTGTCCATATGTATTAAAAAGATACTATGTTTGTTTAATATTTGCACTTGTCATTTGATAATAATAATTTTTCCCTAAAAAAATAATAAATTTTATTGCAATTAGTATATCTCACATTTAATTCGACAAATACTTGTCATTTATATTATTAAAATATTAAATATGAATGAAAAAATTAAATGTTTAATTTAATTATATTTTCACTATGTAATATAGTTGTTCAGTAATTCATGCACAATAAATAACCTCGCATGATTGCCGAAAAATATATTTACTAATTAATCATAGCAATTTTAATTTATATTTTTCTATGATATAGGAATAATAGTCAATAATATAAAAAATAAAATAAATAAATTTTAAAATATTAAATATGTGAAATAGTAATATTGTTAGTGATAAATTATTCAATTTATTTGAAAATTCTAACATCAACCTTAGACAAGCAATTTTAATAATAAATTAAAAGGGCAAAGCGAAATAAAATTATTATATTGAGGGTAAAGTATTCCAAAGAAAGTTAAATTTATTTACAAAAAAGCCAATACAGCTAGAAGCACCCTCCAAGGTGCTTCTGACTTTTGGCTTAAAAGTGCTTTTTTCTTGACAGTTTCAGAAGCAGAAGATGGTATCCCAAACACTTCAAAAGTGCTTTTCTAAACCTAAAAGCTGAAAAGTGCTTTTAAGAAGCTTGCGCAAACACGCAAATGGAAACGGTTATGAAAAGAAAACTCCATCTCTAAACAGCTGAGAACAAAATACAAACATACAAGAAAAATAACCACAAACAAGGCAGTCGGGGAGTACACAATACTTCCACTCTAATATAGAATGAACCCCAAATCCTTTTCTTTGTGACATATATAATACAGCATTATATGTAACAATTCAAGTTTTAAAAATCACAATGGCATCAAGCTTCCAACCATATAAAATAAACAAGGAATGAGAAAAAATGCCACTTATCAATAGAATACAGAATTTGCAAGGAACAGACACATCAGCTCTAAATTTCGTCACAACATTAAACTTGCTTCTTTTGAATAATTCGCTAAACAAACTTCAATGAGGCTAGTTCACGAAGAAAAATTTCATACAACAGCACAGTACCCCAACTAAGTACCAGAAGACAGCAATTCAAAACACAAAATAGAGAAGTAAAAATCCAAAGAAAATTTAGATGGCAATTCTTAGTACTCCAGGCAAAAGCAAAGTACATAGCCAAACCGATTAAAAGATTAAAAAGTTTCAGAGTAAAGCGAGTTAGTACACAACCACCAATACAACTAATCCAAAAAATATTCCACCTTCAGTTTATTTTTGCTGTATATTTCAAGCATCACTCAGAAAACGACAAAATAGTTGAAATAAACAAATGGGTCTTCAGTTTCTCACCGGCCTGAGCTGGAGGAAGAGGCTTAGAGGGCAGCTTAGCCGCAGGTTGAGCCTGAGATGGAGTTTTCTTTGCTTGAACAGTAGCCGTAGCAGGACCAGCAGCTTTCTGCTGTGCAGCAAGGAGAAGAGTTGGGTCCTCTGCGTCATCATCACCGAGAAGCCCAAACGGATTCAGAGTTGTCATTTCTTCACTTCCTTGACAAATCTCAAGCTCTGAGCTTCAGTAAAGATTCTCAGGAATCATGATGGCCTACTACAGGAATCCACGAAAATGCAAGAAATTGAGTGAAACTGAAAGGAGGAATAAATGGACCAAACCCTATCCGATTGCTGCAGAGGAAGATATGGGTCGTAGAGCAAAAACCAAATCTTTTCAAAACCCTAGTGGCTGGGACTCAATGGGAGAACTATCGCTCTACAACATGGACTCGGAGGTGAATTGTACTGTTACCACTTTAGGCCCCAGAGATTTCGCAGGTTTGTGGTTGCGTTTGGTGAGGGATTGCTGATCGAGCCCACCGAGACTTCGGCTCTGAAGGTCCATTTTTGGCAGCACAGTAGGCAACGTTTAAAATTAAATGGATTGTCTTTAATTAAATGTTTGATATAAATTGTAAGGTATTTATTTACATGTATTAACAAAATCATATTAATTTTAAGGTATTAATGAAAAAGTTTGATATAAATTGTAACGTATTTACTTACATGTATTAACAAAACCATCTTAATTTTATCAAGTATTTACTTTTATGTATAAACTTGCTTTTAGTTGGAAATTTACCTTTGAGCTATTATTTACAAAATTTAAATGCACAGCAAAACATTTCCCCAAGATAAATCACATCTATGCCCTAATTTACATTGAGCAGACTCGTGTTAATTTTCTTCGGCCGATCAGAAGACAAACTTGGGGTGTAAAAAAAGATTAAGGAGTATAGAGGGAGCTCAAATAAAAAAAGAAAAAGAAAAGAAAATTGAAACTTCATTACCTAAGAACCAAACTCGGTCTATACTCGTGTTCTCTCCAGAGTTGAGAAACGATGAAAGAGTTCATATATGTCTGAAAAATAGGGAAGAGTAATTCAACTCTTCTTTCAGCCTTGGGGTTAAAATGGTCATTTCAAAATGGTGTTGATAGGGGTATATCATGCCTATCTAGAAACTTACATAAATACTCAGTAAAGATTGGTGTCTATTACAAAGTTATGCTAAAGATTTGTGCCCCCTCGATCTGGGTCGGGTCACCCAACTACGATGACCTGCTACTGAGAACCGTTGACACCTGACAACACATAAGGCGAGATCACGACACATGACACAGGCAAGTAGACTCCTTCAGACCCTAAAAATAAACCATTTATACTTCATTTAAGGGAAGATATTTATTACATTCAAACCCGGACTAAATTCTTTGAGATCACTTTCTTCTATCTCGACCCCAGTATTAACTTAAGTATCGAAGAGTCTTAACTATGGACTTCCTAGCAAACCTAACCATATGCTCTTTCCTCAGGTACAATACTATTTCGAGGAAGCGTGAGGTAGCTAACAATCTGCGACCTGGATCAGTTAAGTGTCGTTTGTGGAAAATTGAGAAAAGAATACCTAAACTCAAGATGGAAGGAACCTCTAGAGGAGAACACACCCTATGAAATAACAAACACCACCGAACAGACCCCTGTGAGGCAAGAAGAACAAATGGTACACTTAACTCGTGATGAATTACAATGCATGATTGAGGCTGCTAACAGAAATGTCATTGTAGAGTATGAAAAAATAGTTACACCAACTGTTCGAGAACATGTAAAGAGACAATTGTTCAGTCGCAAAGGAAAGGAGATCGCAGATGATCTAAAAGAGGTGACAACTAAAGTAGAGCACGAGAAGAACATGAACCAGGGAGAGGGCATGAAAAGAAAACGTTAGATGATGGGTCGAGTAAATGAGGAAGATAGAGAGAGCCAAGGATTTCGTGAGCAGAGATAGAAGATGTCGGAAAGTAGATAGAAAGACTAGGCCAACAGATCCATGAACTCAAGAGGTGTGGAAAATTGGTCGCGCAGAACAGGAACTCTCCCTTTGCCAACAAAATTCTCATTGAGGTAGTGGATCCTAGTTTCAAGTTGCCAGATCTCCCTAAGTACAATGAATTAATACATGAACCAGGAGCATGTATCCGCCTTCGAATTGATAATGAATTAATATGGGCAAACTGACTCCATAAATACGAAACTATTTGTGACTACTTTGATAGGAAGGAGTGGTTCACTAGTTTACCAAGTGGGACCATAGAATCTTACAACTAATTGATCCAAAAATTAACTTTTCATTTCGCTAGTAAAAGAAAACCAAAAAGATCAGCTACCTGCTTGTTCACCATTTGACAAAGAGTGATAAATCTTTGAAAAGCTTTATAGGAAGGTTCAATAATGAAATTTTTGAGGTACAGGACTTGAGCATAGACATGATGGTGAGTATTTTAATACATGGTCTAAAAAAGGGACCATTCGCTTTAGCTTTGGCTAGGGACCCTACAGAAGACATTGAACAGTTAATGCATTTGGCTTCAAAATACATAAATGAGGAAGAGATGAATGCAATGTAGGATGAGGAGTGGTCCAACCCTTAAGGCGAGATAGAGGAAAAGTACTTCTATGAAGATTTGAAAAAGATCACTTTTGCATAAATTTAAAAAAAAATCATGATCTAAGAAAAATCTATATAAATATCACTTTGAACAGTTTACCTTAGCCACAAAAAGCTTGCAAATCCAAGAATTGCAAAACTTGAAAAAGATCTTCGCAATAATTCAAGTATAAGAGACCCATGGAGGTCGCATACAATTAAATTCTAAAAATTCTCCAAGTAAAAGCAACCCATTGAGGTTGCATACAATTAAATTCTGAGAATTCTCCAAGTTAAAGCAACCCATTGAGGTTGCGTTTAATTGAAAAAGAATTTTTCCAAGTATAAACAACCCATTGAGGTCACTTATAATCAAATTCTAAAAAAGAATTTTTTTTTCTGAGTCAAAAAAACCCATCAAGGTCACATGGAACAAAATTCTGAGAAAGAATTTTTTCTAAGTCAAAAAGGATCCGACGAGGTCGTGTGGAACAAAATTCTGAAAAAGAATATTTTCTAAGTTAAAAGGACCCCATTGAGTTAGCGTGGAACAAAATTTTGAAAAAGAATTTTTTTCTAAGGTAAAAGGACCCATCGAGGTCGTGTGGAATAAAATTATGAAACAGAATTTTTCAGGTATAAACGGCCCATTGAGGTCGCATGTGATCAAATTCTGAAAGAAAAATTTCAAATATAGACAACCCATTGAGGTTTCATATAACAAAATTTTGAAAAAGAATTTTTTCTAAATTAAAAGGATCCATCGAGGTCACGTGGAACAAAATTCTGAAAAAGAATTTTCTTTAAGTTAAAAGGACCCAACGAGGTCGAGGTCGCCCAAAAAAATTTTGCTTTTTTTTTTTTTCAAAAGAACTTTTGTACTCATTTCTCAGTTCAAGGGGGTGAGGGGGGTAAAGTGTATGTTTCCTATTTCGCATATGAAAAACACTTATCAGGTTAAAAAGAGATGAAGTTTTACAACAGGTATCTTACGAGATAATTCTTGACTGACATATACACTCGGAGATACACATATTACTTCAATAAGATAACTTGCATATGAATCTTGAAAAATAAGAGTGAACATTAACTTCTGGCCAAAGTTGTAGCATGAATGTCATACTCTGTGCTGACAGCATGAAGAGTGAACATAGAAGGATCCAAGTATAAATCCAGTCATGCAACAAGAATATTTTGTAGACTGAAGTTAAGAAAAAAGGTCATCATGAAATTCGGCACCGATTCATGCAAAACTTTATGAAAACAATTAACACTGAGGTACTGGGCAGATTTTAACAGAGTATATGATCATAGCATTGAGTATAAGAAAGATTATGTTATATAAACTTCCAACCTTGTCTAGGCCAGGTATGGAAGTGCCCTCCTAATACAGGAAGCTAGCAGAGCCTCTCAATCCTTCCTCAATGGAGTTCGATATCAGAAACAAAACTACAGGCATGAGAACTGCTCCCAAGTGAGGTCGGGAAGCCTGTGAGTCATGTTAGGAATATATTCAAGATGAGAACTTTTGAAATAGAAAATACTGCCTCCCGGTGAAGCCAATCTATTATTATATCGCATTCCGGCAAGGCTAAATCCGACTCATTTATTCACAGAAAGCTTCAATACATCTTAGGCTTCTTTCGAACACTCAATTAAGCCCTAAACTCTAGACGACACCCTGAACTAAGCTACAAAAGAAAAATAACAAATGGGTTGTAACTGTCGATCTATTTCAGAAATATCTTTATCGTTGTTTACATAGATATACCTCAGCCGATGCACACATTGCAGCAAACCACATGCTGCCAATCTCCATATTGGCATCAAATTCCTCTCTGCATATCACATTATCAGGCAATCAGCTTCATATTACTTAAACCAGCAAACATATATGAGTGAAAAGAACTTGAGAAACTCTGGCAACCCCCCACCAACATATGCAATTATAAGCATCAGAGGGCATTTGGTTATTGTGAGTCCGGGTGCAGACATTCACAATATGCATGCAGACAGATGCATTGACAAAACTAGCATGAACATATTTCACACTCTATTGAGTGAAAAAGAAGCTTTGCCGTTACATCAAGAGTCTCGCTTCCTCTAAAATTATCCTATGGTCATACCTCTAACTTTTGTCCAGCTAAACCTTTCACTAATAGAAGTTCAGAGATTAAAGCATAAACTCATTAGCATATAATGATTCTTAAGCATGCATATAGAGAAATAAATCCAATTATATCCAGAAATGGTAAAGCATCACGAACCCGATATGAGTCAGGTCCGACCCCCACCAAATACAATCCAGGAAAAACACTCTGTCAAAACAGAAAAACCCGTTAACATCCACCATACCCAAAAAGATAAGAATCTAGAGAGAGAGAGAGAGAAGCATTTCAAACCCACATACGTCGAGTTGTTTCTGAACGTTCTTGGGCCATCTTCTTGGTCTACGGGCAGGCTTACCTCCAGTCAAAGCATAAACATCCTCCTCGATTTCTTCCCTCGACAGAGAAATCCAAACTTTCCTCTTCTCCTTCCTCTCAACCCCACCACTGAGCTTTCCTCCTTCCAGCAAACCGCTTAGCCTCTGCGACTTAACCCCGTTACTGCTTCTAATAGTTTTGTTATAATTATTCCCATCCCTCGTTCCTTTGTCCAAATTCCACGCCGCTTTGATGACCTCTTTCCTTGGCCGCAAGTTCCAAGGCCTCGCTGCTTCATTGTCGTCGTCCTCCTCCCACACCAAGCTGTTGGACTGCGAAGCAGTCGTGGGTCCGCTCTCCAAGTTGCAGCCAGCGTCGGGGTAGCAGTGGTGACGTTGATCGGGGGAGTCATGGTGGCGAAGGCGGTGTTGGAGGGAGGTGGATCCAGAGGCGGAAGAGGAGGAGTTCTTGTGGGGCCATTTGAGGTGGGGCAAGGAAAAGTTGTGCAATGGCTGTGATTTCACCGGCGGCACAGCCATAGCACCACCGTATGAATACTGAATACCTTTTCTTTGGGTATTTGAATTACGAAAACTCTGAAAGGAGTCAACGAGGGTGTACTATGGTCTGCGGATGTGGGTCGGCGTTGGTTCTGAAAGGAGCAATGGAACAGAGGAGGTGGTGGAGTAGAAAAGGTCAGAAGGAGACGGCACCGCATTATATATATGGTGTTCAACTGTACGAAGCGAGCGAGGTGTTGGTTTTATTGGGCTTGTTTGGCTCACTGTTGAATGTTAGGAATTTACCCAGCGGCGAGACAAGAAAAAAATACAATTATTATAGTGGAATACAAATTAATATTATAATAATTATATTTAATAAGAATAGTGAGAAAAAATAATAATAATAAATAATTTTGACTTAAGGAGTCGGATCGGATAGGAAGTCCACAACCACAAAGGCCGACAACCCAACCACCGGTTGCTCAAACCCACCAAGAGACGACAGCCACCAAGGCTAATCAACGCCACCAAAGGCACACTCGCAGCCACCAAGACATCATCGAATCAATTAGGTTCACTTTTCTCATTTCTACTGGTTATTCTTTTCTTTTTCTCAGCGAGAACTCACTCTCTTCTTCTTCCATGGCAACGGCACTTTGCCTTCCCCACCTCGTAGTTTTCTTCTCCCATTTCCAATGACTTTGGAAATTCACTCCGCGCTCAAATTCCCTCTTTTTCTCATATTTTACAGTATAAATAAGCCCCTTTTGAATTTAAAATATGCGAGCTATCTACGAAGAAAAATTGAGAGTTTTCTGATAAGTTCTTTGCGAACTAATAAATACTTGAGATGTGGGTCTGTGTATTTTTTAGCCTTGGTGGCCGTGGTTCTTGGTGCAACCGATGGTGGGTTGCGCCATTGATGCCGTGTGCTTTGTCCCCTGATCTCGGCTCCTTGAGCCTCTTCGATTTTATTCCTTTCTTATATATTGTCATGTTTCTGTTTTATTTTAATATTACAGTTGTTATATCTCTGTTTTGTAATAGCTTGTGTTAGGTTGTATTTTTGGAGCTCATCACTATGGGTGAAATCCAAAAGTTGAAACTGAATGATAAAAAAAACATTTAATTTTGTTTTTTCATACTAATATTTATACAACGATATGTTTTTAGGGTGGGAAACTTTTCGTACATAAATACTATTTTTATTCAAGTACAAAATTTATAGTAAAAAATGGGTAGCTAAATAATACTTACAAAATTAGAGGTCGATATTTCTTTTGGAAAAAATAAAATTTATCCTCCTATTATATTGATAATATACAAAAAATTTCTTGTAAAACAAAAAAGAGCAATTAACTCATCTATATATTATAAAATAAAGCAAAAAACCTCTTAAGATAGGTGGTGTCATACAAACGCGCTTGATGCAAATTTTTATAATTTTTAAGAATAAATGTTATTTTATATAAATATATATAATATATATAATTTTAAATATTTAAGGTAATATATTATTTTATAACTTAACTCACCCTCACTGATAGCCACCACCCCCTCCTTTCTCCTTTATTTGCATGGTGTTGTCGTGTCCTCGCTCGTCCCATTCGACCTACCAGTCCTGTTGTTGCCCTCCCCCGCCCCTTTCCTGTTGCTACCCACCTCCCCTCCCCCCTTTCCTTGGTCGCCCTGCTAATCAATTTTCCGTTGTTGTTCTCCCTCCCCCTCTCTCTAGCACCGTGGCCATCCTCCCCCTTGAGCCCCCAATTGCATCAATCACCACTCTTTCTATCTATCTATCTATCTATCTATATATGTAAATATGATGAATAATTTCAATTATATACCTATATATTATAATATATTTATATATTTTTTATATAAATATGTAATTTAAAACTACACCGTTGATTTGAATTATGTAAAATTCAAGCCATTGATCTGCTAGTCAAAAGTGAACCTTATATTCAAATGATTAGATTCAACTATTTTATATAAGAATATAAATTTAATTTTATATTCAATATTAACAAAATGGGCATGAAACACGCAAAATCACGTTAGCAGTCTTTTTGCTTTAATTTGATAAACACAAAGGAGTAAAAATGATTTTTTTTTACTTCCACAGGGCTTAATTATTATATCACAGAGGGTATATTGCATTTAGCCCTATTTCTTTTTTCACTAAAAGCTAAAGTTAGTCAAGCTCCATAAATCCAATAGTAGGATGTAGTCGCTGCGAAGAGTTACCCTCCATCGAATATATAACAGAAGACAATTTTTTAGTCAGTTTCAATAAGAAGACTTTTCATGTTGTCACACACAACTAGTCTAGTGTCATATCATATGACCCACAGTTCTAGCTCAAGATGTGCAGTGGACTGAGCTAGCCTAGTTTGGCCCAGGATCGAATTGCACTAGTAAAAAAGTTGGCTAGTTTGGCCAAACCTGCTTGGGATAAGGCCGATTCTGGGCTGGTCTCAAGTATTGATATATGGGACCAACCCAACCTAGTTGGGTCTGCTAGGCCTTTTTTCTTATAATAACTGTAGTTGTTGTTGGACGCAATTTTCACGAGCATATAAAAAAATATATATAGTGTGAAATGAAGAGAAAAAATTATAAAAAGATAGTGAGTTGATGAAAGTATATGAGAAAAAAGAAATATGGAGTAAAATAAGAAAGAAAAAAATTATAATTGTGGGTTTCAAAAAATTATAATTGTGGGTTTAAGAAAAACAATATGGAGAATATAAGAGAGAAAAAATTAATGGTAATAGGATTATTAAGATTATGAAAGTTTGTGGGCGAATTTTTTTTTTTTGAAAGAATAAAATGAACATAAGGGTAAAATAGAACAATAAAAAATTCGTACGATCAATGAATTTTTTTTATAATAGCATAAATATGTGGCATATGATTTTTAATTCATTCATCTAAATTGACTATTCTAATAGCTTTTTTTACACTTTTGAAACTTTAAAAATTTTAATCTTTATTGTTATACTTCGAATACTTTTGGTACTTTAATTCATTAATACTCTTTGTTTATTTTAAATCAACTTTGAATTTATTATCATTTAAGGTTATTATTAAGCTGGTTAGGTAAATTATTATTTAATTTCATTATATAGTCATAAAAAAAAATTTCTAGTTATAAATTTTTGTGTGGTTGAATTTAGTATTTGTTTATTTCATAATACAATCATAAATTTAAGTTATTATTCAAAAGAAAACTTCAATTTAAAAAAAAAATAAAATAAATAAGGCACCCGAGCTTGATCTGTGGTTGGTCGGGCCTCAATTGGGCTAGTCCATGGACTGAGCTTGGATTTAAAAATAGACCCAATTGGAGCCCATTTAAAGGTCCAAGACCACCGCAAGACTAACCATAAGTAATAATGGGTCAATCTTGGGCCGAGTTTTTTTCGAGATTTTCAGTGCCGATCTTAAGTCGGACCAGCCCACCATGGACCTTGAGTTCTAGCTGCAAGAAAATACTTTTAAATTGTTTAAAATATTAATTTTGGCTTTAAAATAAAAAACAATAATAAAAAATTTGATATGTGCACTTTTTTTGTAAAAATGTTGGAGATACGGTATACTTGATATATTGTTAATCACTATTTCTAAAATAATAATTATAAATAATTATTTTTAAAACAATTTTTAGTACTATATTAAGTGGACATCAATATGAGAAATTCGGTTTTGAATGTATCTCCAACTTGATGTTGAGAGGTATCAATTTTATAAATCAACAATAATTGTTATGCCCTTTAGATTGCGAACGTGGCAACAACAGTGTTTCTTAAGCTCATAAATTTAAAAGCACCAAAGGCACATCACACAACTACTATAAATCTTTGTAAAGTGGGGATATTTATTATGATATGCATTAAAGACCTTCATGTACAGGAAGGTGACGCGCAAGACTTATTAGGAGACCTTGAGAAATAGTATCTTTAAAGACCTTATTGAGGGATTTATCTTTATGTTTATTTTTCCTAAGTACTTAAGGTATCCTGATGACATTCATAATTGACAAAAATAACAGTCGTCCTTCGCTGATAAAAGCACTGTCTTATCTGCTAGCACCACAATCTAACATTGTCTAGAACAAGATATGTGCAGCCACTGCATACCATTGATCATGTTTTTGATTTAGGGTGTACGTGTAATAGTACAATCCAATCGACATATATAAATATGGATGTCCCACATCAGGTACAACTTTTGCTATCCCAACTCTTTACACTTTTTCTATCGAAGACCTTAGATTCAAAACTAACTTGAGCGTTGAAAAGTCATCGATGGGAACCTTTGTGGTTTAGCTTGAATGTTGCCTTGTTTTGCAGGATTTCCTCACCTTTGAGAGCGTAGTCGGAGCATTTGGTGTAGTAAAGACCTTAAATACTCACTATATACGTCCCAGATACCTTGCTATAATATTTAGCGTCGTATGTGGGAACACCCTCCAGTTCTTTCGAAACAAAGAACATGAATAAGACTCCAGGAAACCCTAAAGGGGGACATGAAAACAAGTAGTCGTTGGTCCACCGGGTATGCACCTTATTAACCCGCCTAAGGCACCGGAATTGTTGGCTATATCGCTAAATGATTTGAGAAGAATGTTTGAGGAATAGGCAGCTAAGAGAGGTATGGTCCCTCCACGTCCTCAAATGGAGATGAGGAACATGAAGATTTTGTGGATCCATATGTTCTAGAGCCTCTAATGAATCTGCAGTTGCGGAGAGCTCTTTTCTTTGTAGGGGAAGAGAGAGCACCTCTTCCTCCTCCTTAGGAGAGGATTAACTAGAGAATACATAGAGTTCCTTCTGAGGAGGTGAGCTACAGTTGGATCATTTGATCAACTCACTAGAAAATTTTTACATCACTTCATGAGTAAGAATAAGGCAAAACGATCGGCAGTGCACTTGTCCGCTATCAGACCAAAGATGATGAAATCTTGAGGAGTTTCATTGATAGATTCAATATAAAGGTACTTGATGTGCCTGATTTAAGAGTTATTGGTCATAGAAAAGTATATACAAGAAGAGGGGATGGATATCCTTAAAGAAAATAATAGGAAGATTCAATTGGAAAAGCAAGAAGAGTTGAAAAAAATAGAAAGCGAAAAGATAAAACCAAGTCCGAGTCTAAAAAATACACAACATCCAAGTACAAGAGATTTCATGAGTATACGTCCTTGATCACCACAATGGTGGAGACCTTAATGAATATTGAAAAAAAAACTATTCCAGTGGCTGCCAAAGACAAGCCAACCCCATCGAAAAAAGTCTCAAAATTTTATTGCAAGTTCCATAAGGATAGGGGGGTATGACACAAAAAATTGCTTTTCATTGAAAGATGAGATTTAAAGGTTAATAAGACAAAGATATTTCAAAGAATTTATTCAAAACACTGAGGCCAAGAAAACTGAAAGTCACAAAGGGCGCAGACCCCGCGTGAGGGAAATAGGTCCCGAAGCCAAGAAAGAAAGTATCGCGATAGAGAACATGAAATCCCACGGAAAACAACCCCAATTGATGATAATCAACCGAGAAGAGGTGTGATTAACACAATCTCAGGGGGACGGGCTTGCGATGATTCTTCAAGTCAAAGGGGTAGGTACGTAAGGTTTGGACAAAGTTTCTCTAGCTTTCGACACAATCCTATTGTACTGTCTATAACAATCAAGTTTAGATGTATCATCTTTGATTACAGAGACCTTAAGGAGTGTTTTTTGCCTCATGATGACATTGTTGCCATTACCATAGATGTTGCGAACTTACCAGTACAAAAGGTATTAGTTGACCTTGACACTTTAACTGATATTTATTTCCGGAATGTATTTGGAAGGATGGATATCAATTTGGCTAACATCAAAACGGTAAACACACCTTTGATTAGGGTTTGGAGGAGAGGCAATTGCTCCTATTAGAACTATTGGCTTGCCAACTTTTCTTAGATATGATCCATGTGGACGTACCGTAATGGTGAGATATCTGGTGGTAGAACACACCTTTCTATTATAATATAATTTTGGGACGTCCTGCATTGAACCAATTCTAGGCGTTAGTGTCTATATATCATTTTAAGCTCAGACTCCCAACCAAGAATGGTGTGGGGCAAGTGAAAGGTGACAAAAAAACTAGCTAGAGAGTGCTATCATACCTCGGTCAAAACAAGTTCAACTCAAAGAAAAATAGTTGGGGAGAAAGTAGAAAAAAGACAATGAGATTTCGAAGTTGAACAAGACTTTAAGACAATGAAGGTAGAAAGGATGGAGCCCTCCAATCACAAGGTTGTAGTGCGGGTTCCAAGCAACTCTGACAGAACAACAAGGATCGGAAGTTAGCTTCCTTCATATATGGAAATAATGTTAATTGATTTTCTAAAAGAGAATGTTGACATGTTCACATGGACAACATCTGATTTTGAAAGGATCAATCCAGAAATTATTGAACACAAGTTGAATGTGGATCCTAATGCAAAACCTATTAGATAGAAACAGAGGAATTTTGGGTAAAAAATTGATCAAATCATCGAAAAATGAAGTTAATAAATTATTAGCTACTGGATACAAGGAAATTGAATACACTAAATGGCCGGTGAATATGGTAATTGTGCTAAAGCCTGGGGAAAAATGAATAATGTGCACAGATTTCACTGTTCTTAATAAAGCTTACCCATGGGATCTCTATCCACTCCCTTGAATTTATCAACTCGGGCACTCCACGGTAGGTTGGGTTTTATTAAGCATGACGGATGACTGCCAATGGTACCATCGGATTTTTATAGCGAAGCAAATCGCATTAAGACTTCATTTATTATTGAAAATTAAATCTAATGTTATTTGTCATGCCATTTGGTCTTAAGAATGCAGGTGCAACGTATCAAATGCTCGTGAATCGCATGTTCAAAGAGTTGATTCATAAGATTATGGGGTAGATGTGGATGATATGTTGGTAAAAATCTTAAAAGAGTTGAAGTCCTTAACACATTTGGAAGAATCTTTCCAAGTCATGCGGCGGTACGGAATGAAATTAAACCCAACCAAGTTTATATTTGGGGTTTGCAGTGGCAAGTTCTTAGAATACCTTGTCACAGAGAAATGGATCGAGGCCAATCGTAGGAAGATTGAAGCGGTCCTACAGATGCCCATCTAAAATTCGTGAAGGACATCCAACGATTGGTTGGGTGAATATCTCTTAGCAGATTTATCTCCAAAATAGTTGACAATTGTTTGTCTTTTTTAAAAAATTTTGCCAAATATGAAGACCTTTGAATGGTCTGATGAATGTGACAAAGTTTTTCAATAATTTGAAAAGTTACCTTTCTCCCTCTCCATTTTTTCAAAATTTATAGAAGGAGAATATTTATATTTGTATCTGGCTAATTCAAATCCCATGTAAATTATGTGCTAATAAGAGTTATGGACTGTAAACAATGACTAGTTTATCATGTGAGTCGCATGCTATTGGAGCTGAAAAGAATTATATGGTGATTGAGAAATATGCTTTAGCACTTGTAATCACAACAAGGAAATTGAGACCTTACTTTCAGTCTCATGTTGTACTTGTATTAACTGATCAGCCGCTGAAGCAAGTACTTTTGAAACTTGATGTTTTCAGAAGATTGGTGAAATGGGCAGTGGAACTTGGACAATATCATATTGAATTTCAATTAAGAACTAGAATCAAAACTTGAGTGCTTACAGACTTTTTAGTAGAGATGAACATCCATGATGAAGAGATCAACCATGGCAAATGGTTTTTTCAAGTAGACGGATCTTCAAACTCGGCATAAAGGGGAACATGTATTATTTTGAGGGACCCTGAAGGTCTCGAATCTGAAATGGCCCTAAAATTAAATTTCACGGTGACTAATAATGAAGAAGAGTATAAACCACTAATTGCAAGAATAAGATTGGATTCCCAGCTAAGAGCTAACACTTGATTACTTGTACAAACTCCCAACTGGTGGCTTAATAGTTTAGTGGAGCTTATAAAGCAAAGAGGCAAACATGGTCAGATATCTTAGAAAGTAAGAGAACTACGGTCTAGCTTTATAAACTTGTAACTGCATCAAGTTTTGAGAGAAGAAAAAGAGAGGGTCGATGCATTGTCAAAATTTTCACATGCAGCTTTTGCAACAAAAAAAATATCACTTTATATCTCAGAAAAATCAGAAGTGGAAAGGTCTTAGAAAGATCTTCAAACAAACAGGTCTCAAAAAGACCCCCCTAAGTGTTAAGGTCCCAAAAAGACCTTCAAATTACAAATGTGTGAAGAGTCTAACTCTTCACCTTCCAAATATGAAAGTCAACTTGGTTGTTGGGCCTAATTTAGTGGGCCAAGGCTTATTCTAATCAATTCAAGACAACCTTAAAAGGTTCAATGAACTAAATCTAATTTAATTCAAGGCTTATATAAATTAAGCCCAAAGTTATTTAATTCAATTAACGACTTAAGTCCAAATTCTCTTAATTTATAAATCCTATTTATTAATCAATGTAGGCCTAATACAATATTGGGTCATATATCCAATGGAATATCCCATGTACAAATAATCAAATTGTTTAACATCTTTCAAAATTAACTCCAAATTAATTCCTTCACCTCATCGGTAATTTATGTGTGACTCTTTAGGTTCACCCCCCAACTAAACATAGGCTCGTGCCCAACACAATCCTATTCTCATGGATGGCTGTGTAGCAACGACATACTAATAGAGACATCCTATTGGTATGAATGTTTAGGCTCCCCATTTCCATAAGGGTGCGATACTTCTGCCTACCATATCCCGGACTAAGTCTAGGGCATGCATTGGATGTCGATTCTCATCTTGGACTAGGAAATTATGATTGATGCTCAAGTCTGTGTTGGTTTCATTGCGTCAAGATAGGAAACCATTCCCTATTCGGCCAATTACCGTGGCTAAAGTTTCAGAGAGCATGAACGCGTCCCCGAGTGCATAAGAGATACCATTATCACATACTGATATAGAACGGACCCTTTCTTGAAATACATCGTCCTCGCTACACATTCTGACTATAGTAGACAAAGCTTATGGATAACATGTCTGTGACACAAACACCTCGTTTCAGATCTAAGATACACCCATCTTGTGTATGTGATTGCCATGGTTCCTAAAGTTTGAGTACTACTTCCATACTATCATAACTGAGGAACTCTAATCATATCGATCAAACCTCCAAGACTTCCATATGATGATTCCCCGTGAGTCAGTTCAGTAGTCTTGACTTCTAATTAGTTAACCCACCAAAAGATCATATAATCGTCCAATCTCTATCGTCGATGAAACGCAACACTCATCTAATGAATAGGATGCATAGCTTAATTCTCAGTAGGACATTCGATGCGCTATCTTGATACCCTTGACTTGGAAGATTTAAAACTTAACCCTCATCAATTGGTTTTAAAACCACCATCCAATACATGATCCAACTGCATGGGTTGTCTATGTGGTCTATGGACTTTATTATGATATTTATACAATATAAACATAATTAAATGAGCACAATAAAGGTAAAGCCAAATAGTGAATACTTATTTTATTCACTGCAAAATATTATATTACATCAAGTCTGTCAAATAGATTACATAAAGGTCAATCACATTGACTTTCTGGTTGCCTATTCTAACAATCTCCCACTTAACCTAAAATTAATTACCTATTGACCTCAAGTCCATCTTATCAAGATATTGAGAATGGGCAATTTGGAACACTGGCTTAGTCCATAGATCTGCTATGTTTTCTTTCCGAGCTGACTCGGTCCATGAATTGTGACGTCCGTAGAATTATTTATTTAATTGGGAGACTAATTGGTAATTATTAGAAATCTAGATATAATTAGCAAATAAATTATAAACTGAATTTGGAATATAATAAAATTTGAACGGATTAAACTGGAGTTCGTTATAATATTTGGGGGCAAATTATAGTAATTAAGAAAATGAAAAGGGTGTAATTGGTATTTTAAGAAAAGTTTAATTAAATATATAAAATAATAATAATAATATTATGTATATAATAATATAATATATATATA
>NC_026150.1:11101662-11102009 GCF_000512975.1 Sesamum indicum
GGTGAACTATTTAATCGGAGTATTTTATGATTTTGGCTATTTAAATTAGTGTCGTATTAAATATCACAATTGCTATAAAAATGATATAGTTGGGTAATTAAAATATTAGATTTGTTAGATTTAATTATTACTATAGCTAATTTACACAATCCCATCGGAATGATTAACCAAATATGTAATTCTATATATTGTTGCTTAATTAAATTGTATAGCAACGGTAAATTGACAGGAAATTCATAGAAATACTTCGGAAGTTATATTTTAGAAATATTATGTTATTAAAGAGGAAAATGAGGTTTCAATGGTAATATAATTTACGAATGTTATTAAAAATGATAGTTATAAAT
>NC_026150.1:11102405-11102827 GCF_000512975.1 Sesamum indicum
ATAAAAGATGATGCTTACCTAGTTGGAACCACAGTCAATGGTTTATGAAAATGTGATTGATATTGAGATATGAGAAATATGTGAATTAAGCTAGGTACCATGGCGCGTAGGGTACCGGGGTATTCCGGGGCAGCAGGGAATATCCTGTGCTTGTTAGCTACACACTGGGGTGGTGTGGGGGTACCATGTTTGTTGTGATGTCCTGTGCTATATTGCTACACAGCTGAAGTAAAAGAGTGTGGGGATATCACACAACGGGTATCCTGTGCTGTATACGATATGATGATGGCCGGCGAAATCATTGACTGATGTATACCAATTAGAGTAAGTAGGGCCCTTAACTAATAAACCATAATGTTGAATATTGTGTCATAGCTTGATTTATAATTGTGAATAGGTATTACTGCTTATATTTGTTGTTG
>NC_026150.1:11103037-11296508 GCF_000512975.1 Sesamum indicum
TTGGGTTGTAAATATTCTGGTCTTTTGTCGGGATTTGTGTTTAAAAGTTGTGGTATGATTTTTCTTGAGGTTATGTACACGAGAACATGTAGTGAGGGTAAATATTACTTTTGGTGATATCTAATACCTTTTGTGATATATATATTGCTGATAAATTAGAATTTATTTTACTGATTGAAATAGAATTACTTATAGAATGAATGTTGATTAAAGAAAGGATGAAATAGAAATGATTAGATGTAGCGGGTAGGGGGGTGCTACATGAATGCCACCTCTGCTAACCATCTCTCTAAGTATATGGAAGCGTCTAAGAATATATTTGGATTGGTGATGAGACCCTGATTTCTTTGCTTGTGCTATCGCCCCATTGGCTCAATAACACTAGGTATTACTCCTAATTTTTGGATATAGTTATTCCTCCAAACCACTTCTTTACCAACTTCCAAAGCCACTATATATTCAGCTTTCGTGGTGGAATCCACTGTTGCGGCTTGCTTCGAACTCTTCCAAACAACCACACCACCATTCAACTTGAATATAAAACGTGATGAGACTTGGCATCATCATTATCTGACTGGAAGCTAGCGTGCTATAGCCTTTCAATATCAATTCTCCACCATTTTAAATTAAGAGCATATCTTCAATCTTTTTCAAATACTTAAGTATGGTCGTGACTGCATTCCAGTGTGTCTCTCTGACAAACGCCTGATATCGATTCGTTAAACTCAAAGCAAAAGCGACGACAAGCCTAGTGCACTGGACAACTTACTAAATGCTTCCTAAGACAAGGTTTGAGGAAGATCCTTATACAAAATGTAAGTTTCATTTTTGAAATCTAAGACTATCTTGAGATTTCATAGCTAGTAGTTGTAGTTTATTCCATCAAAGTTATTAGTCTCAAGTATTGGAGTTATTAGATTTTTAGACATTCTACAATTAAAGAAAAAAATAATAAATAGATTATAATAATATTAAGTTCAAGTTAAGACTTGACCTTTAGTTATTAATCCCTCTCACTATTTTTGCGAAAACCCATCACTCTCAAATGGGATTTTTGGAAAACCTTTTACAAATGGGCTTAGGGTCCACAAGCGCAATTCTCCATATCCCACTTAAGATTCATATAGAAAAAAACCTTGTAGGAGGTAATTTACACCATTCTCATTCCATGAGATCCTCAAGGCATTTTGCCTCGTCTTTTCACATGATCCCGATGACTCTGAGCAAATCATGTTACTTAGTATTAGTCCCGATCCATCAACCAAATCATATCTTAACTATTACCCCCCAAGACTCATGAGACAGAAAAACAGGAGTGTATTTGTTTGTTCGTAGCAATACTGCAACTTTCTTTTATTCCAAACGTGTGATGACTCATAAGACCACGACTGGTTGGTAGTAGTACTATAGCTATGCATGGAGGGCCTGGATTAATTAAAAAAAACTTATTTGATTTATATCCATTAATGGGTCTCATCACATAACGTGTTTTCACATGTGGTTAAATTACTAAAGCATTTAATTAAAGCATTCATCGAAAATAAATGCACCACATGCAGAAAATAAAGACTAACATGTCCTGTTTGGATGATCCCAAGTTCAATCTATACAATCCACTCCGCGGAGGATCTATTGTCAATCTAATGTAAGGCCTCCACTATTATAAGATATTTAACCCATTATCATGCTAATGGACCTTGTAATATATCTCTTACTTCTTGAACTCTCCATCATGGAATGGGCCTCTTTTCCACGGACCTCCATAGGCCAACCTATGGCCTCCTTCATGGGCCTCCATTGCCTTAAGCTTGCTCCTTAAAATTTTATTTATAAAAATAAAATAAAACGTCTCCACCTATCTATTCTCATTACAATTAAAAATAAGATTCCTCATTCAAAAGTTAGGGAAGTACATAGATAGGGCGAAAAGTAAATATTTTAATAATAAAGCAAAAAACGAGAGAGTAAAGGAAATAAGAGGCACGCAGGTCCTAACCTAACAGAATTAAAACCAAGCACATTGTCAATAGGGTCTGCAATTATCCCTTGTTAATACCATTAACGAGCATAGAATAAAAATGTATTTCACATAATCATCCTCCAACAATTAATACATACCATAGGTTAAAAGCATATAGTATCCAATATCATATAAAACACAATCATGTGCTGAAATTACATGTAAAATAATGCAGGTAAAAATTGAACATTGGTGCAACCCATGCAGAATGATTTTTGTTTTGAAACCTATTCCAAATTAATTCTAGCATTTTAATTCTAGGAAATTTACCAATCTCAACAAAAAATAATTATATTGACCATAGACGTCCAACTTTTTTCGCTGATAGAACATGACACTCATCTAATGAATATGATGGCACAAGTCTTAGTAGGACACTCGATGCCTATCTTGAGATCTTTGACTTGAAATATTTTAAATTTAACCTTCATTTGATTTCATAATCATAATCCAAACGAATGGTCCAACTACATAGGTTGTCCATGTGGTATATGAATTTTTTCTGATGTTGATATAATATAAACATAATTAAATGAGCACGGCAAAGATAAAGTCAAATAATAAATACTCATTTTAGTCGTTGCATAATATTACATCACGTCGAATCTGTCGAATGGATTACATAAAAATCTGGCGAATTAACTTTCTAATCACTTACTCTAATAATTTTCTGTTACAACATTATACAAATCAAATAGTTATGTCCCCAGTTTGTAACAGCTAGCTTCTACATTATCTTCTTGGGTGCGCTTGTAAATTTTTCAAAACTTTTAATAAAATATTTAAAAATTTATAAGATTTTAAATAATGTTTGATAATTTGAAAGAATTAGCTAACACTGGAAATCAACAATTCCCAACTAAATTTTAAAATATAAACAAACACCTTCAGGTTTAACCATTTAAACTAAAAAATTATCATTATTAATATCTTATACGCTTCAAAATTTATTTTTATCAAACACTTTTAACAATTTATCTTTAAAATAAGATGAAATTCTAAATATATTTTATAATATATTATCAACTTATAGCCAAATGCCCATCTAATACCACAATAAAGAACATCCTTCAATCGAATATGGTTGAGATTGGTAACAAATGCTCACAAAATCAGACTAGAATCGCTGGACCATTTATCCCAGCTGTGTCTCTCTACCAAATATTTATTTTAGAATATTTTCCCAAAAGTAATACACAAATATCACAGCTTTCTGCTCTGGTATCTCCTCTCACGAACACCCAGGGAGAGAGACCTTATTCCATCCGGGTCGGGTTTATGATAGGCAAATCTAGGACACAGTTGGCTAGAGAAGCTGTTTCCTACCACCATCTTTATCATCAAATGTGATTTATTGGTGCACACAGATCAATATTCCATTGGTATCGAATCCAAAAGCCTACATTCTAGCACTGCGGAGCTGTTGCTTAAGCAAAGGCCTTATGTATTCATGGTAGCCATCCGGTATATCTGACTCATTCAACGGATCCCTCCATGCTGCCTCGTAAAGTTGGGGATAAACATTTCCATCATAGCGCCCAAGAATTGAGCCGAGGAAGTGGTCAGTGTAATTGAATGAGTCAACAAGCGCAACGGCATTCGGACGGACCTAAAACAAACATGTAATTTAATGGATTTGGATAAAGAAAGTTTCTGGTGAAGGGCGTGCAGGGGATAATAAAACTCTAAGGCCGAACCTTGGCATACAATGCTCTGAGCTGATCGTTAGCAAATGCAGCCTGCTTAGGGGTGAGGAAGCTGGTAGCGAGGAAGTCACCCTGATGCTTGTGAAGCAGAGAGAGGTAATAAATACCACAAAGTGCCTCTAGCTGTTGCTTGACCCCTTCACCAGGAATATCTTGTTGAAGTTTCTCGATAAACCTAAGCATAGCAGAAGGTTTCTTTTGTGAGAATTTGACATGCACAACAAAATATTTTAGCATAATCTTCTGCACGCAAAGTATTTCTACTGCCTTGATATTGCTCAAGCAAAATTAGGTAAATTAAGCTTGATGGTATCTTATTTACCTCTAGGCGAGTTGTTTGATTGCAAGATGCAGGAGTTTCCATACCCACATCAATAAAATCAGGGGTAAAAAATGAAATTCTACTGGTATAGATATCACATTCATAAAATATTAGAGATCAATGTATCGAATCAAACACACTGTTGGGAACTCCAAAAACCGGATTCCAGGAGTTCTAATCCCGACTTACCTAATGTATTTTGGGGTTCACATGTCGTATGGATATATTCTCATTTATAAGAGATTATATAATCGGGTGATAAAGTGATTTGGAGTAAATACGTGAACACCTTCTGTTGGTAACTTTGAACAAGGGCATGTTCAATCAATGATGTTGCGACAAAACTGTATGTGGGATGTTAGTAAGGCCATGGCATAAACTGGGCAAAGCAAGAAGTTGGATCTAGGTCATGGTTGGATTAATCTTTACAGTGATGCTGAAAGGCATGCCTTCTTTGTTTGTCAGTTAAATGAAAATATAACATCTTTACAACTAGAATGTTGGGTTGGAAGAGACATCATCTTATTGAAAATAAAAGAAATCCATGGTAAACAGCTGACAAAATCTTTCAGTGAAGACCATATAGCCCTTATATTTGTAGCTACTGTAAAAGAGATCCTAGTTTCCTGGACCAGACTAATTCCCGGCCACCACAACACAGAAGAAAGTATGAGACCCAGAAACTTCCAAATTCAACTACCTTAAACACTGGAATTGAGATGTTAGCTCATTTGATGGTTTGAAAGAAAAACACCAACACTGTGGATAAATTCCTCAAACTAATGTCGTCGACCACATCAATCTTGTATAATAAATTACAAAAGCATAAATGAAAAGCTTACTTGGACACAACAATTAATTGACAGTGTGCAACTGCCGCCTCAACTAAATCTGCTGATAGCTCTGCGAAACCTGAAGGCAACAACAAAAGGGAAATTGAAAAACACATTCACAACAAACCGAGGGACAATTACATTTACACCCTCACACCCTCCGGCCTATGGTCTCTTTATACAAACCACCCCTGTGAATAATTACATTTACACAACCCACAAGAGCATCTAAAACATGTTCCCAAAGAAAAAGAAACAAAAAGAAAAGAGGAAAACCATAGAACTATATAATAGGCTATTAATAGGATCAGTTGGACCAATGTAGCCTACATCTAATATCAAAACTATTGGAGTAAATGATCAGATTAAACTTCTTTCTATCAATAAGTAATTAATAGCATCCTTCTTATTTAGATTTTAGGCAATGATGCAAATGATCCAAGTGGCACAAAACTCGTAATGGAATTTGTTATAGTTCTTCTCATCACAGTATATGGACCTTTTCAGCCATAACTTATTTGTCTAGTTGAATCTAAACATAAGACACTCGTCACGCCTGCTTTATTATCTAGTAAACAAATACAGACCAAGAGATATTAAGTCACCATCAACCAAGAGTACCTTCTTCAGGGTTAGCGAACTTGCTCAGATTTCGTGCACAGGAAACAGACATTCTAGCAGCTCTTGCCTCAAATGCTTCCAATACTTGACCAGGCTTTAACCAATCCTCAGCTGCATGACATAAAGACTGAAGTGACCAAACTAATTCGTCCCAAATGGATGTGGGTCATATTAATCACGAAAGGAAACTGGCTATCTTCTATCACTAATTTCTAATAGCAATATGGCATGTAAACATTTATTGATAAAAACTCACGACATGAACACTTCTAATCCAAAAGTAGTTCCCTCATACTATAGACTTGATAAACGTTCAAGTAATTGGATATAAGCATGTCTAGTGAAAATAGTGCTATTTCAGCACTTAATTTATCTACTTTCAAGAAAATTAACCAGCATACCACTTTGAACATTACAGCGGCATTGCATTAGATGTTCAATTCTTCCCATATAAGCAATAGTTCCTACTGGTTGTTTGCCTGTTCCAAGCTGGGAGACAGTCTTCATGAGAAACCTAGCTACCTAGAGGAGAGAGTAATCAATTAGTTAAAACTCATCATGTGATGTGGTTATGTTCTTGACATAGTAAATAACTTAAAATTAAGTCCAAAACTATAGAACAGCGAAACCAATATACGCGGTACGCAATTTAACTATCCAACAGCTTGACATGTTTTATATTGAGTTTCATTCCACATCAAGTCAGAATAAGAATGGGAATAAAACATTGTACAGAGAAAACACTGAACCCATGAATCACTTTTTACACGTAATGCATAAAAGCGTGCACGTTCACATCAAGTGACTTCAGAGCAGGCAACATCGGTGTGCTTGAGACCAAAAATTTTTCATGCTTAATTTTCACGAATAATATGTATAAATACATATATAAACAAAGCAACGCCTACCAAAACATGATCAAGATTCCCTAGTTTAACTAGGAATCAAATAAATTAGCATACACCAACAGACAGTCTACCCAGGCCCTGGAAACATACACTTCTCAGAATAAATTTTCAAATAAATAATACTTATCCCCGTTTATAGAAGACATATCTGACACAAACCAAAAACCCTACATTTTCTGATCCTTTTACATAGTCTATCACATTCACAAGCATATCAGAGCAAAACATTTAATTCAATTCCAGAATCCAAAATTACATCTAACGTAAACCAAGTGAGATGAATAATACATCCAAGAAAAATATCATATTCTACAAGCTTCCAAAATCAGATTCCCGTGACTATAACAAACAGTTCAATAAGAATTTGCATCCAACATAAAAAAAGGCAAATCCAAAATAAGAGAAGCGAAAATGTCATAGTTAATAAAATGATGATCAGATGAAGCTATGTCTTATTATATATCATGTTTCAATACCCATTCCACGAAGTAGTGGATCAACTTTTCTAGTCTCGCATACATTTTAACAGCAAGCAGCTATTGTAATCACGTTTAATGATAGTCTTCGGCTCAGTGTTCAACTCTGTATAAATGTCGAAAAAGAAAAAAGGCAAAAGCAAAGAAAATGTCTACTATAACAACATATAGGATGGATACATCCTAAAATGGCTACCTGTAGAAGCAGGACAGTGTTGTCTCCTTCATATGTACAAGCTGGAACATAAACTGCAAATAATTCTGGAAGCCCACTGCTGCAAAGATAGCCATGGCCTCCACATAACTTTCGACATTCTTCAATTCCATCCTGTGTCACAAAACAAGAATCATTAACAGGCTGGAGGGAGTGAAATATAACAATATTGAACTCTTTGAACTAGCATCACCTTGCTCATAAATTTCTACTCCTGCAACATTCTAGATATTGAGCATGTTGACCAGGCATTAAGCTCAAAGAACAAAACAGACATATAAATAAACAAGCTAGCAGAAGCATGTTCATTGCATCGAACAACTATGATAAAGGAAGACAAAGCGATATGCATAACTTACAGCAGTGGCAGAAGTAGTCAGGGACTTCAACCCTGCAGTGCATGCATGCACCTCAGGCAATGTTGAGAAGTCATTGGCTTGCAACCTTTGTGTTACATCCGTGTACAGCCATTTTAACCATTCACCAACAAATCGAAAGGCATAAGCAGAAGCCAACAAAGGGAAGAGTCTGCTTTGCTGAGTCTTGTAATCAATAACCTATAAATCAAACAGGCACCCAATTATGTCACAATATATTCGCACTAAAAGCCCAACAATTCCTGACAAAAATTTATTTCTTTCAGAATCAAGTTACAAGGAATAGTTAACAGTTGCTCCATCTAAAAAGATGAAAGCAAAGTTCAATGTGCATTACTGCACTAACACAGCAAGACATGAATGCTGCTTCAAACAAGGCTGAACACCTCCAAGGCTCCACCTCCCAAGTGCATAAAGCATGTTTGAGTAAATTTAGTCCATGACTCCATGAAGAAATGAGATTACTCAGATTGAAAGATAAACCAAAAGGCAAGCAACAAGGAAGTACAACAAAGTGAACAAGTAAACAGGACCTATATCCACAAACAGCAATGCGATATCAGTGAACCACTTTATGGTGATGGTGCCTTCATAATTTTTCAAATAAGCCTTATCTGCATGATGTTGTACTTTTATACACAATCTTTCTATATATATATATATGCAGACAGGATCCAAATTATTACACCATCAACCATACAGGTATTTGAGGTTGACTTCTAGACAAACTATCAAGTCCTATTGTGTAAAGGGTGAGAAGAAGTTATCAACCTTGATCAATAGTGGGGTAAACAAGACCAAAGTGGCTTACCATCTCACCTGCTGGCTAGACAATGGTGCAAAACAAGTATTTTGTGACATAAAACAATATTCAACCTTTGTGAATGGTTTTAAGTTACAACATGAAAACCAAGACTTACGAACTAGAACTATTTAACAGAATAGCCTACTCCTAACTCCTACCTGAGTTTCAGGTCCACCATTCTGCGATCCAAATTGTCTCCGTATAGCACTATACCTCGTTGCAATACAGGTTGCTCGTGATAAAGCGCAAGAAGCATCTGCAACAATCTGTTGGCGGACATATACCATAGTCCCATAAACTAACTGCCGCGGCACATCTGATTGTTTATATTTTCCTTCCCTCGTCACCTGAGAAACCCTGAGACATTTGAAAGGAACTTTATAGAAGAGTTTAGGCAATGTTTGTTTTTTGTTCTAATGGAGCGTTTTTCCCAAAATAAAATAGAACACTTAATTTTAATGTCCAAATTTTTCCTCGAAATACTTATTTTAAAGAAATTAAGCCTGATAATCACGATATATATATATATATATTTCAATCAACTTTTATATATTTTTTAAGACAATCATATTAAGAAACATAATACACTTGATGTAACATCACCAATCCAAAAAAAAGTTTATAAGAAATCTACTGCAAAATGTCTCCCCATAAATAAGACAGACACAGATTTGTTCTTTTCATGTTCACCATTACATTCGCAATGGAATATATTCATCTAAAACATTCCGGAACTTCCAAAATGAAACCAAAAACCAGCACTATACTTTCCACATTGGTGCTGACTATATTAAAGATTCACAAAATAATATATAATTCCTAAAAGGTTACACACGGAAAAACTATGAACCTCTCTCTTCTACTTTGTGTTATTGTCAGTCCAGAGCCAATCTTGTGAATATTCTTATGGTATTGGCAAAGACTCTAGCTTGAAGATTCGAAGCTCTCCAACAAGAAGGAGGCTTTTTGATCAAAAGGAATCTATTCTTTAAGTTTCTTTAACTTTTAGAGTCAATTGCACTTAAACTCCCTCCAAAAATGTGAAATGATATTTTCCTCCTGAAAAGTTTCAAAGTTAAACTTACACCCCTTCCGAGACTTCTCAGCTTACAACGGGTCCCTTCCGTTAGGGTTTATATGGGAAATATTTAGAACGTCACCAAAAAAATTGCATAAACTTTCATTTACACCTCATTCAACATTCCCATCCTAATATTTTTATACTTATAAGGGGGTAAATGTTATACATATAAAATCAAAATAGTGTAACTGTAATATAATATTATTTCCGAATCATAGCCATCAAATAAAATGTAGCCATTTACGGTTTATGAATGAAAACATAGTCATTTTTTGTACTTTTTTTCCTATATGGAGCGAGGTGTCCACTTATGTTGCATCTATTGCTTGACGCACTACATGAAGTACTTGCACAACACATTTAAATATATAGATGAACAATGTTATTAACCTGGCCTCATATATGTGAAGTAAATAAAGCATTCTTTCATTCATCAATGGCTACTTTGTAAAAGGAGAATTTTAAGAGGGGGTAATTGTAATTTTTAAACTTTGTAGGGGCAAAGTGTAGTTTCCCATTTTAGAGGGGGTCCAATTGTAATTAACCCTAATTTTTATGATTGAGGAATCGTATGGTGATTTTCAATTTTCATGAATACTCTACCCCAAAATATATGGCTTCTATTTCTTTCCTAGGATGTCCCAAAAATGAAATTCCAAGTCCTTTTCCAAATAAATCTCTCTCACTTAAAGAAATAAGTTAATACCGTAAGGCTAGTGGGGTATTAAACCACTAATGCAAGTCGTAAGATACACAACTTATATTTTTGCAACTCTCTTCTAAGATGTTGCGCCAGTTCTATACAAAAACAGAAAAATGTTATGAGTATTAATCATATATCTTTGATTACGAGATATGTCTATTCTTTAGTCCTCTATTTCGTTTGTTGTATTTTGAGTCCTTAACCATTTAAGATTAGGTTCAGAATTTATTATTACTTCCTAAATAAGAATCTAAGGCTTTGTTTGGTTCAAATGACAAGAAAAGAAAAGTGAGAGGGGGACAAGAAAAGAAAAGTGAGAGGGGGAGGGGGAGGGCAAGAATAATAGTTTTCCTTCAAATTGTTTGGTATGATTGGAAGGGAGTAAATCTCAAATACTTCCACTTGTTTGGTACAAGAAAAACAGATTGAGAAGAAAGGTATTTTTTGAAATTTTACTGAATGACACTTCTCTTTATTTTGTATTAAAATATTAATAAATTAATATTATACTTATATAATTTTAATATATCAAAATTTTAAAAACATTAATAATAAAAATACTTATCAAACAAGAACAAGAATATTTTTTATTAATAAAAATATTCATCGTTGACTTTGATACAATAGTTTTTCTCTAGCAATTATGTATGATATTACCAGGGAAGGAGAAAAGAATTGGAGGAAAATTATTATATATATGGGTAATTAAGTAAATAAAAATAGAAGATATTTTTGTCTTTTTGGTCTTATACATTCACTTTTCCGCCCAATTTTGGACCGAAATTGGACTGTGGACGGGTTCCATATACATCGAGTTTTACTTCCCGTCCATCTTTTTCCCTTAACCAAACACCAAACAATCTCTTATATATTCCTTTTTACTTCCACTTCTCTTATACTCCCACTTTTCACCCCAACCAAACATACTCTAAAGTATAAAATCAAAATTATTGACCATTT
This sequence comes from Sesamum indicum, assembly GCF_000512975.1. Classification (NCBI taxonomy): domain Eukaryota; kingdom Viridiplantae; phylum Streptophyta; class Magnoliopsida; order Lamiales; family Pedaliaceae; genus Sesamum; species Sesamum indicum. Next base: position 11,114,064 of record NC_026150.1, read on the forward strand.
TATCTTTCAAAGAGTCAAAATTCGGCTACATTTTCTCTGAAAAGGGTCAGAGAGACCAAATAGGCCTACAAGTAGTTATGTTATCTTCTTATTTGACTAGAACTATAAAGTCATGCTTTCTTTCATTCATTTGCTTCAGCTATTGCAAGGAAAAATGGTGTCCCCTCTTCCTTGACCTTTATTTCTCTTTTTAATTTGTTGCAGTTATTCTTCTTTCTCATAGTTGTAACATTCTACTAATCTTCTCATGATACTTCCACTTGTTGCAAAGGCTGATCGTTTAACATAATAACAAAAACAGCCTCTGTTTTCCCCTAAAGCTGCTCTTCTGGGTATTATTCGCAGCCTGAAACGGTAAACAGACAGGTGCAACTCATTGTGGTCCTGGAACCATGAGTGATTCGTCACTCCAACAGTGAAACTGCTAAACAGACACAAATTGACATCAATTGTGTGCTGACAAATGATGGACTGGCAAAGTACCTTATCATAAATCAACAACTCTCTTTAGCTTGATCAGCACAGCCGTTGGCAGCAATAACATCCCCATTCCCCATGCCATCATCTTAGCAGTTTTCCATTGCTTAAAACATCTCCCCTTGTATATTTTCACATGATGAGATGCTGAACTTCCAACTACTATTTGCAATATTGTTAACACTACTTCTCTTTGGTGCAATATGATATGTTTCTTTCCCATCTACCCACTCGCCCACAATATGCATATGTGCCTAATTCTTGAATATGTAATACATCCAGAAAAGAACACATACCTTTGAGCATTCTCTCTTTGTGTACTCCATAAATTAACGATAATATTAGACTAGGAGATTTATAAAGTATTTCAGCGTATAACCAAAAGCCAAACTTCAAAGAGTGAGCTTCAGTTGCCTATAAAGGTAACATCATAAAAAATCTCCTGAAACGAGAAAACCAGAAGAAAACAGAAGAAAATGGAGAACTAAAAAGTTGGAATGAGAAGAGAGAAAAGAGGCAAAGGGAAGACAAGGAAGAGGTAACAAAGGGAATCAGAAAAAAAGCCATTTTTCTGTTTTATCCGGTCCAACCCAGCAGCCATCCTTTCAATCAATAAGTTCGATAAAATTTGGTCCAAGCCAATTTGCTTAATCTAGATACAAGAAGAACAGAACAGAAAACCAATGTATTTCATGTTTTTTGCCATAGAAAATAATGACTGTTCTGTAAGAAATAGAAATATATTATAATCTAAAGAAAGTACTTTAACCAAGATGGATACTATTTGACTTTCTCAGATAATCATTTACTTACATTTCAAGGGGTTTGTATTCTTCATCATCCATATCATGTAAAAATGTGCAATTAACATGTTTTGTTGCTTCTAGAAAGACTAAACATTGACTTCACATGATTAGTAGTGTCATTCAATCAAATACATCCAGATCTAGTTAAATCTGAAACTTAGAAGAATAGTTCAAAGTGACAGCATTGACATAAGATTAATATGTGTTATTTCCCAGCGGACAAAACATATCACAATATATTGGGCAACATGAAGAAATGCATTATATAATGCAAAAAATCTAAAATGTTAGTAAATTATAGAATAATGTTGTGAAATTTGAAGTTGTAACAGAAGCAGCTCATTAAGAATACCAACAAGAAATATTCATTGTACAAGTCATAATACATTGAGTATTAGTATTATACAAAGAAGTATAAATTTTATTAATGGATGTAACATTTGTGATAGTAGATGTTATCGTATATTATGGCTAATAATATGCTAATATAGCCAGTAATATGATGGTCTTGGCAGCATAATACAATATTATAGGATATTATCAGCGTTATTGAAAAATAATAGTTACCAGCAAATTTTCATAAATTGGAAACTGTGGGTGTACGCATCAGCCGAAATTACAGAAATGACTCGATGCTTAAACCATGCTTAGAAGAACAAATAATTCTAGATTTACAAAGAAACTAAAAAGTACTTTGGCAGAGGTGGATGACAACATACCTCATCAACATCTGATCTCGTGGAATACGGACATGATCAAATCTAAGCACTCCATTGTCCATGGTGTTGTATGCTCCATTTCCAAATTTCATTCCAATGTCTCCAATAGTTATTCCTGGAAGAGGTCTATGATTCTCCAAGCTCCGTAGTTGGACAATAAAACCTAAAAGGCAAGCATTATTATACTATCCTATGAAAGAAGAATTTGGAGATGAACTATATAAAACAATAGAAAGAAGTGCTTGCCCATACCATGAACACCGTGGTCTTTACCATCTGTAATGAGACGAGCATAAACGACAGCATGTGTGGACACTTTGCCCAGTCCACCAGGCCACCACTATGTAGAAGATAGTCAGAGATTAAGAACCCATATGAGAGGTCAATGAATAGAAAAAACAGTATAACTCTGGCAGTGAAAATATAAACACAACAATATCACTGATAACCAAAGACCATAGCAGAATGATGCCTCATTTTGTCCAACAGAATAAAAGCACACAGCAAACTCGTTGTGCATAACTTACTTTGCTTGAAGTTAATGTCGGACTATGAATTACAAATTCATCTGTACGAGGGTCAAATGTTGCAGTGGTTTCAAGACCTTGCACATTGGAGCCATGGCCAAGTTCAGTTTGAGCATAGCAGCCAATTATTTGCATCTTGTAGGCCAAGGGCAACCATTTTTGCTGCTGTTCATCAGTGCCCTGGCCTTTTATGGCTGGTACAAACATCCCCTAAATAGGAAAAAGTGCAAGAAGGTCATAACAGCCAATTATTTCACATTCAGACTAGAGACTCGAGATGAAAATTTCAACTTAGCAACATACAGTACCATTGGAAAATTATTTTATAGACAAGAAATCAAAATTTAAAAGTGGAAGCTACCCAGTGAAGATCAGTATAAGCTGGTTCATCCACATAAAACCTCAATTTAGATGCCTCTTCTTCTGCAACCATGAAATCAAATGATATTAGATTCATTCACATGGAGATAAAAGCAGCTAAAATCGCTTCAAAATCTGAAAAGAGCTCACCTGATAGGTGAAGTTCAAGAATTCGTTTCCATGCATGAGCAGCCTTCCTAAGGGTATTTTTGAATAGTTCCTTTCTCGGTAGCATAGTTCTGTTGTCCTTCCGGAATGCCTAACTCCAACCATGAAATAACTCATGTTAACATCCATCCATCAGGTGGTCTAGAGTTCTTGTGGTGGACCAAGGCTTTGTTTGTTCAATGACAAGGGAATGGGAAGGAGAAGAAAGAAATTTAAATTTACTGGGGTAAGTTTAGTACTTTTCATCCAAATTGTTTGAAATTACCAAAAGGAAGTACACCTCTAATGCATCTCCTGGTTTATTTGACCCAGAAATTACTCATTTCTGACATTAACATTTTTCCTCTTGTTTTGTGCATAAAAATAAAATAAAATTGGGGTAAATTACATTTTAAAACCTTATCCTTCATCTTTTCAGTAGAAATTGGGCTGTGAACAAAATGCTTCACTAATACTCTACTTTACTAATCTTTTACCGTTCACCTAAGCCAAACATACCGTAAATACTCTTCATTATTGAATATAACATTTGCTGGATGCAACTTAATTATTTAAATGCAATCCGTTATCCACGAAATGAACTTATCATTAAATCTGAAGAAAAACTGAAATTTGAGTAGCTATCCATCCTCAAATTATAGGCACGATCTTATGCCTCCTATGGTTAGGAAAGCCGTATTATAGGAAGAAAAAAGAAGAGTCTTCTGACTTTGACAAATAATATACAAAGTACTAATTGTCGGTAATAAGCCAATTCAATCATTAAGTAGTTTATTACTTTGTACTTCTCTCTTTTATATGCATTTACTATTAAATTGTATCCCTTCCTTTCAAATACATTATGAGATTATAGCTCATCTTCCTTCATACACAATTTTATGACCTACAAATTGAAGTACAAACACAACATAAGAGTTCAGTCTAGCTCAGCTTGATATTTCCATTGTATACTTCAAGATAATATCCAGTATTCGTCCCTTTTCACACGCTTAAATTTCAAATTCCAAAAAGTAGAAATATTCAGTTCATCTTTAAATAAACAAAAACAGTGGAATAGAATACTCATCATCATTTGCGCACTAATTTCCTGACAGCAAAACAACATTTTTAGGACTATATCAATTATCACCAACCGAAATTTTACTAAAACTCGAGCAAAACGAAGTCGAATTTCATCGAGTGCCCTAAATTCATCCATAGACCGCATTAACCACCACCAACCACCAACCCCACATACACAAAAAGAAAAAAAAAGAAAGCTAGAGAAAAGTTACAGGATCATTGGCCACGAGCTTGGAAATACGATCAGAAACTTCGAAGGCGTCTCGCGAGCCAGCCCAGACAATCTTCATGGCCTCCACATCGAACGCCGCCTTCTTCCTCTCATCAGCAAGATAATCAACTCCCTCCATTTTCCCTCGGTCAACAACAACGATAGTGATAACAATTTACAGATTAACAGATATATTCCCCGATGGCGCGAGAAATCAGTATATATATAGAATTATACTCAAATGTGTACAGTGTTGGCGTATTTCTGTGCACTAGAAAAGAAAAAAAATTGCGGAAAGAATTTTGCACACGTCGTATCGACCTTCCCGAGGAAATTTGATTCGTGTTCTCGGTGATATATATATAGAAGTTTATGTGTATCTGTATACGAATACACAGAATATCCAATCACACAAATACAATAGTGCGTGTGTAAATTCACGCACATTTATATTGCCAACCAACCGCCCCCAACTGACCGTCCACAACTGCCCACAATTTTTGACCCATATGTTTTTTAGGGGAAAAATTCAGACACTCTGTACCAATAGGAATATTTAAAAAATTCTCAATAAAAATTAAAGTATTAAATATTTTTGTGATATAAAATAAATTTAATAAAAATTGTATAGAAATCAGGCCATATGCTATTATATATATTTATTAATAATAATATATTATTTTATATAATAATTATTTTTAATTATATAAATAATTAAATATATTTTAATTAAATTAATTAAAAATTAATTTATACATTAAAAAAATGCAACTACGGCAGCGCCGCTGCTGAACAGGAGCGCGCAACCGCGCACTCCTCACCTCTGGACGATGACCGTCACCCAACGTAGTGAGGGCGATGGTCGTCGCACTCCACTTTTGAACAACGTCTGTTGCCCAGACGGGCAAGTGGGGGGTGCGAAGGGAAGGGAGAGGAGGTCGGGGTTGGGTGGGGGCACTCCTCACCTCTGGACGATGACCGTCACCCAACGTAGTGAGGGCGATGGTCGTCGCACTCCACTTTTGAACAACGTCTGGGAGGTGCGAAGGGGGAGGAGGTTGGGGTTGGGCGGGGGAGGGGGGAGGCGGGGATTACGGGTGAGTTATAATTATTATTTTGAATATTTTTATAAAATTATAATTATATATTTTATAAGTATATTTTAATAGTTATAAATTATATATATTATAAATTAAAATAATTATATATTAATAGGCCTAGTTTGATTAGGAGGGGTATTTTAGTCATTGTTTCAAATAAAATAGACTCAAGTTGACTATGAGTGATGTGATTATTTATTCATCACATAGCGGTGATTTTTTATATTAAAATTTTCATAGGAGGGCTTTTTATATTTTTACATATGGGGTCAAAATGAATTGAACCCTATTTTGTAATGTTCAAACTAGAAACAATAACGTATCGAAGTTGGGGCAATTTAAGAGCTGACTAATTGAAACTCTTTGTGCCCGTAATTTTATGGACTGGATGGAACGAATAAATCATTAAACTCGATTTATTTAAACTAACATAAAAAGAAAAGTTACTCCACACTTATAAATTAATAGCGATTAATTAAACCGCCACGCCAATTTTCTGTGAAGTCGAAAATATTGTTCATGAAAAAATAACTAACTTAGTCAACTTTTCAAAAGTTACATTAATTTAATTATTATTTTTTTCTTTCTTTTTTTATTAATATAATGTAATAATTTATATATTTTACTCTCATTTATGATATATTTTAAAACGTAAAAAATTATTTATTATATGCATAGGAACGATATGCTACAACGATTAATAAATTTTAAAAATATTTTAATTTTTAAAATATTACGGGGTTTATCGATCAATAATATTAAAATATGCTCAACACCCTATAAATACCACAAAGATCAACTTTAAAATCAAATTACTATTCATTTTGATAAAACATGACACATGCCACCTCACCTATAAAAAGTTATTTCTCTAAAAAAGACTTACAGCACATTCATAATATTTGAATTCGTTTTTTGAGTGTTTTGTTGTGTTTTGTGGAGATAAAGAGAGAAAAATAAAGATTAATAGGTATATGTTAGAGATAGTATATATGTTTGGATTTGTTTTTGGAGATAATTTAAAATAAGTATTGTATGTTTAATATTGTATTTTGGAGATAAAAATTACTATTCATTATTAAATCATTGTGAAATCATGTCTTTTTTTATATATATTTATGTATATGTGTGTGTGTGTGTATAATGCATACTAAAACAGTTAAAAGCACCCAAATAAGGTGTTTTTGAATGATGACAAACAATGAATATATTTTGACTTGTCTCGAAAATAATTTAAAAATAAAAACAAATATAGTGATCAAGTGTATCGAGAGCAATTTCAGAATTTTCACCACTGTTCAAATCACTACCACATCAAAATATTAAAAACAATGCTATATGAAAACCACGACTTCTTTATAAATTTTATATATGCATGTTTAAGTTTTTAAAAAGTTACAAATTTAAAATATTCATTACTTTTATATATATAAAAATGTAAACTACTTTGCATCATTATTTTGATGCGCCAACGTACTATTTTTTAGATATTATATGCGAATATAAAAAACCCTTAAAATTTCAAACCATTTCAAGATCTCGTGTACTTTGAAAGTGCTATATTGAAGTTGATGGCTCAAAAATAAATCCAAGTTTAACATTATCCCTTTGTTTAGAGGGTGTTTGTAAATGTCGAAAGTAAATGCTTATTAGCCTAATGTTGAAAATAAATTAAAAAATATTTTTGTTTTACAATTTTTACTTTTGAATTACTAGAATAAAATATGTTGGTTTAAGTTAAAAGCTATAAGTAACTCCCTACCAACTTTTACACTGAAAAAATTGAAAATATTGTGTTGTTTTTCGTAACATTCCAACTTCAACTTCAACTTTTTTATTTTTAAATTTTATTTTCAAGTACTCTCGGCTTTTGTTACTGCTTAATTTACAACTTTTATTATAATATTCTCACCATAAAATAAGAAGTTATTGCAAAACCCCCTTAAAGAATGAAATTATTTCGTGTTACTATATATTACATTTTAATATTTAAATTACAACACATGCCTCTTCATTTTCCTACATGGATGTTGATTAGTGGTATTGGTTGACGTTTTATGGCCATTATATTTGTAACCTTTCTTCTTCAATATCATCTTCCAACTAATATACCATACTTATTGTTATACCACTTACTAATCACTTATCCTCACTTGTAATTCACATTATTGTCCATTTATTCACATTAAAATAGTGGATGATTTTTGCACCTATGAACAAATAGGACATCTTTCTTCCTATTGAGACACACACACATACAAGATATTCTAAATGAAATTATCCTATAAGAGAATTATATTAGTTGTAGGAAGGTGCTCTTTTTTGGTGGAGCATTAGACTCTACAACTTGTCCAAAGTGACTTAGAGTTATACGACGTTGTCCGGCTGTTGTATCCTGCAGGTGACGAGTCAAGAGTAATATTACTGGACCACTAAGAATATTTTACTGCAGTGAGCTTGAATCTCCTTAAAGAGAGTGAGATATCTGCCTCAAAGGTATTTTGTTTTTATTTTTTAACTGTAATTGTTATTTTTACAACAATTTTAAGGAGGTTCAAATGGCTATAATTGAAAAACTATCGAATGTCAACATGGGAGATCTCAACAAGCTCTTTCTTTTCAGTGGTACCCATTTCGATAGATGGAAGGAAAAGTGCTTTTTTAACTAAGCCTTCTCATAGTTTTTGATATTCTTACTAAAAAGGATCCAAACAAGATTATGCTATCCACCAAGAGAAAGTGGAAAACTACAACATTGATAATTTTTATGATTATTATGATGAGCATACTCTTCTGCAAAGAAATTTTGGGAAGCATTGTAGAGCAATTATGATACCAAAGAATCAGGTGCGAAAAATTATGTTGGTAGAGGATTTCTTTTTCTTTTTTTTTTTTTAATCCCAGATGATGGATAATAAATCAATTGCTGACCAACCTAAGACTTTATCATAATTTTGGGAGAACTCAAGTTGAAGGACATCAAAATTTGAGATAACCTTATTGTTTGTAGCATCATTGACAAACTCCCGCCTTCATGGAAGGAACTTCAAAAAACAATTCACCACAAGCAAAAGGAACCATCTCATGAAATGTTGATAATGTGAATCCACATGGAAGAAGAAGCAAGGGGCCAAGATGCACTCATGCAGCTCCTAAGAGTAGTGCACAATCCATCATAACAGATGTAAATTTAATTTCATCAAATAATATTGCACCCAACTCTCACAAAAGTACCTATTTGAAGTCAAAAAAGAAGAATTTCATGAAAAATTATGATAAATTTTCCAAGAAAAATAATGGGAATAACCAAGCTCTAGATCAAAATCCAAAAGCATATTATGTATGTGGCAAGAGTGGGCATATTGCTTGATTTTGTAATAATAGTAAATGTGAGCCTACTCTGCAAGCTAATGTAATTGAGGAGCCACTTGCGACAATGATAACAGACATACATGTGGTTGAAAGTGTTGACGGGTGGTGGGGGGACTTTGGTGCAAACTGCTATGTTTGTTATGAGAAAAGTTGGGTCAGAGTGTATACTCCATTTGAGGAGTCGAGAACTATTATGCTTGGTGATTCTCATGCTATATCCAAGTTCTTGGATGGGAGTAGTTTTCTTGAAATTTGCCTCAGGAAGGGTACTGACCTTGAAAGATGTGTTGTATACTCATGTATAGCAGATTATAGAATTTAAATATGTAATTACAAAAAAGAATTTTTCTGGGTATGGGGTATGCATGTGATGGAGTGTTTAAATTAAATTTTGAGATGAATAAAATATCTTCTACTTTTGTTTATATGCTCTTAGCTATTAACTTTTTGCACATTAATAATTGTTATGCTTGAATCATGAGTAATTTAGGATTAATTAAAAAGAATTTTTGAGAAATGTGAATTTTGTAGTAAAGCCAAGATCACTAAAAGGTCTTATCCAAGTGTTGCAAGAAAAATAAAATTACTAGAATTAAATACACGATGATATTTATGAACTTGGAGGAATTTCAACTCATTGAGAAAATCGTTATGTTGTGACTTTTATGTTTCTTTAATGAAAAATAAGAGTAATGTTTTTGACAAGTTAAAGATTATCTTCACGAAATTAAAAATTAATTTGGTAAGGAAATAAATGAATTAGAAGTGATAGAGGCCCAGAATATGAGTCAAATGAGTTAATTCTTTTGTTAAGTTATTGGGAACAATTCATGAAATTATTCTACTGTATTCTCCTGCATCTAATGATTTAGCTAAGAGAAAAAAAATACAATATTGGTTGACTTTGCAAATGTCATGCTTATCAAATCTTGTGCAGTACCTTCAAATCTTTGGGTGAGGTTATTTTATACAGTTTGTTTTGTTTAATAGGATGCCACTTAAAGAAAAAAGAAAAACTAAATTAACACCTTTAGAGGTGTGGAGAGGTTATAAGCCAATTGGGATACCTTAAAGTTTGGGGTTGTTTAGCCTCTGTGAGGCTTACAGATCCTAAAATTTCAAAACGAGGAGTAAAAGTTACAATTTGTGCTTATTTTGGTTGTTTCTAGTAATACAACTTACAGATTTTTAAATCTGAAAGATAATGTGATTATAGAATCAAGTGACGTTATCTTGCATGAAGAAAAAATTCCATCTAACTCTAAGAATTGTGCAAGACAAAATATTGAAAAGAATATTTTATCTTTACCTAGCTCTTTCACTTCGATTTTGAAAATTGAGAAAACTAATGTCAAACTAAGAAATAGAGTAGAAAAAGATTTTAGTCCTACTTTTTATATTTTCAATATTGAAAGTGACCCTAATACTTTGAAAGAAACTTTTTTATCACCTAATGCTATTTTTTTGAAGCAGTGGTGAATGGTGCTATGGAATCTTCAATTTCTAATAAAACTTGAAAATTAGTGGATTTATCACTGGGTTGTAATGGGTCCTTAGAAAAAATATTTCATCAATTTGGTAATAAAATTATTAAGTTATTACCTATTTATTTTTTTAAATACACTGTAGGATCAACTTAAGAACACGGCGGAAGTGTGAAAAAAAAGTATTTAAAAGCAATTAATTCGAATTAAAGGGTGTGCCCTTGATTTTTTCGGGGCATTCGGTGTATGAAATGAAGTTTTAATCATGTACAAGGCTTATGAATAAAAGAAAAAAATAGAGCGTTAATTTAAAATGAAAATACCTCTCAATTTCTCGTCCAATAGACAATACGTGTAGATCTCTTCTCCAGTGTTTATCTATACCAAACCTCAAGGTAGAGACTCTTCAAATCACACCAGAAACATGGGAGGCGACGTTGGGCAGCATGAGGGGGTTGGGGTGGGCAGTGGATGGAGTGGGGGTGGGGGAGGGGGAGAAATTTTGTAATTTTTTATTTTTTATAAATAATAATTTATATTTTATAATTATAAATATAATATATATCAAAGTTGATTAAATATTGACCCTAAATAGTTTAAGATCGAAAGATTGAGATGGATTGATTAAATCTTACAGCTATTATGCAATAAAAGAAATCCAACAGTTATGAAAATAAGAAATAATATATAATAGATTAGGGCATGTTGGTTTTTGACAAAAAAAAAATGACGCCGTTAGCATCAATTAACGATGAGGGATAAGTGTGCTATATTTAAGAAAACAGAAAAAAAAATTTGGATTATTTTTAAAACAAAAAAATTAGCTGAATTTTAAAAATACATGAGGATAATATGCAATTTGGCCCTTTTGCATTATTTCAAAATACATAAGACTGGAACAGCTTTGACAAAAAGGCTTTGTTTGGTTTTATTTTTGGGGGATCTTTGAGATGAACCAAAACATACCAAATATTTGACTGCTTTTTTTTTCACCTTATCTATGTGAATTTTTTTGTTTTGGACTTTCTATATATAATATACATAAACACACACATATATATATAAATATAATATAAAAGAGACATTATTTGATAATAAACAATTATTTTTATCTCCATAAAACACAACATCAAATATACAACACCTATATACATACATATATATAATATATAAAAGAGATAAATTTGACAATGAACAGTAATTTTTGTCTCCAAAAAACACAATATCAAACATACAATATTTATTTTAAATAATTTTAAATCATCTTTAAAAATAAATACAAACATACACTATTTCCGGTACATATCTATTTATTTTTATTTTCTCTTTTATCTCTACAAAATAAAACAACATATCGAAAAAATCAATCCAACCACTATGTAAAGCTGCTTGGACCATTGTTCAAGAGAAGGGAAAACCTAAAGAGCTTATCTTCAAGCCGCAAGTCAAAGCAAAATTAATATTCAAAGTCCCACACCTTTAGAGCTTTTCTAGCTGACAGAATACTCTATTTTGTAGTTACCACCATTTTTCTCAAACTTTGTACCTTCAATAAACTAGCTGGTCATACCCCTTTGTTTAAGAGTGGTTGGATGAGCAAGTTGGGGGGGGGGGGGGGGGGGGGGGGGGGGGGAGTTAGGTTGTTTTTCATTTTTGATCTTATTGATTTCGGGATTGTCACTTTTGGTCATGTAATTTTAAAAAAAAATTAATAGTTTTAGTTTCATGACACCTTCTTTTTAAGATATTCAACAGAAAAGATCACGTGCTTGTCAAGTGCATGAGTTCAAAAGTGCTACTTTTTAAAAGTTATGGAACCAAAAATATTATTTTTTAAAAGTTATGGGACCAAAAGTGTAAAGATTCTAATGACCACATGCTTTTCGTTAAAATATATAATGAAAATGTGTTATAGGACCAAAAGTGCTATTTTTTAAAAGTTATGGGACCAAAAGTGAAAATTTAGTAACCAATCAGACCAAAACTGAAAAGGCTGTAAGTTACTAATGAAAAGTGTCATTTTGTCTTTTATTCACAATAAAAAAAAAAAAGGAACGAGAGAAAAGTAACACAAATAAGAGTAAAATTATTTTAGTACCCGACTTTTAATGCAAATTGATACGAAATGTTATACAAATGATATAATTGATTCCTGAGTTTTTTCATAAATATAAAATTGATATATGAGATTTTTCGAATGCCCTAATTCGTACTCGAGTTTTTTTCATAAAAGTTAAATAGTGCATATCAATTTAGAATATTTTATAATGAAAAAAGTATTTGCCAATTTCACTATTAAACCAAGATTGGTAAGGGTGTTGCTTCGTCCTTCAGAAAAAGACAAAAAAGCCCTTTATCTGGGGTAGAAAATACCCAAAATCAAACTAACTCGCGTGAGTCAAGCGCAGGTTGGGCTCTCAAGAGCCTACCTGCTCCAGTTCCCAAAATCTGCATCCATATGAGCAATTCGACTCCCTACTGCACGATCCTGCGGAAAGGACCCTAAGATGACGCCACGTTGCCCAGTCCACTCTGCACAAGTGGGCACTATAAATACTTCAAATCTAAAACATTTAAGGTAAGACATATTCAGGCTTTCTAACCCAATTATATCTCAAAATTGCATATTATCCAACTTCGAACATAACTAACTTGAGCATCAGACGATCTTAGCTGGCGACGAACCCGACTAGACTAACGTGTTTGGTTCATCCTCAAGACTCATCTTCAATATGTGGACGAAGACATAGCGAGCTAACACACTTTAATAGAAATCACGTATTTCGAGTCAGATCAAAGATGCATAATGATTATACATATAGTGTATGCCCTTTCAAATTACGACATCATGCTTGACCAAAAAATATGCGTGAAATGATTAATTAGATTATACCTTTCACATTCGAATTGATAAAGATGATTTATGAAATGCTTCCAAGCGTTATCTCACCGAGTTCGACTGCCTCATTTTTGTAGAGTTCCAACTTTTGCTTCTCTAATTTTACATATTATACTAACAAAATGTGACTATAATTTTCTCACATAAGAATTTATCAGAAAATTTTATTTATAATGCTTTTCAACATCAATTAACCGTTGTAGTGTAACTTTAATATCAGTAATAATAAATTTCGAATAAATAAATATCCACATCAAAATAACATGTAATGATAAGGAAATAATCATGCACTGAAAATGATAAAATTCATACCAAGTTAAAAGTTTTCTTCAATCTCCTCAAAAATAACTTTTATAAAATATGAAATTTGGTAAATATGCAACTCTTTCTAATTAATTGTACATACAAACCTATTTTTTAAAATGTCTTCAATTAAAATTCTTAATTATAAATAACCTAAAATGGTAAATTACAATGATTTTTTCTTGAAATATGACATAATTACGAGTACCCCCTTATTATTTGAAAATTTAGTAATACCCCCTGATTTTAACGAGCGTCGAACAATTAGTTCATTTCGTTAGTTTCCATTAGGGTTTCATCCATTTTTTGTGATAGTATAATCAAAATGTCATTGTGAACAAAGTATAACCTTATGCAAGTATTGCATTAACTAGGTTATAAGGTAATTAAAACAAGAAGAATAATTCTTTCTTTTTGTTTATTCACAGACACAGATATCATCTTAGAGAAACTATAATTCGATCATAGTAGAAGAAAGAAACCGTAACGTTTGAAACTAAAAAGCTGCACCAATAGAGAGTCTGACACTTGTCGCTGTTTTAGATCAATGATTGACTCCTACGTGCAGGTTTTAACGGCTGATCATAACTCCAGGATAAAACACAATTAGTTCTCAGCAGTGTCTCATTCCATGTGCACGACCACGAGTTGACTAAAAATAGTCCAGAATCACGTTGCAAAACTCTAAAATGCTTATAGGGGAATATGAAGTGTTTCTCAAAATGCATAAACTATCAACACAAAATTCATTCTTTCAATGTGCCAAATGATAAAGCTAATAATAGTTGTAAAAGATCAAATGACCTAATTAAATATCACAATATTATTAATTATAAATAGGCCGCATAAATACATAAAATATAATATGAATTGATACTTATTAAATCCCATCACGCGAATAATATAAATTTCCATTTTTGTCCTCTATTAATAAGTCTAATACATTATACCATGCATAACAATCATGGAATCTTGTTTGTCCTTGATAAGGTTTGCAGGTAGGAGGTATTAGCAATCCTCGCGATGGAATGAAATAAGTTTGAAAATTAACAACACACGTCGGAGGTGTTGGGGTAGCTCCCATAAAAAACACTACAACGCTCAAGTATAATAGCAGTACGATCATGCGGGCATCTAAAGGTCGAAGAAGATAGTAACAATTAAATATTAAAGACAGCTAAATATTCGGTATTTTGAGAAGTATTTACAACTTACAGTCAATGTACAGAGTGTGTGTGGGGTCTTAAGAATATTGCCATGTGTCCGACCATCAAACGTCCAAATTCCTCTGATTTTTGGGCCGACCCAACTGGAAGTCCAAAAAGGCAATGCCTATCGCCAGCCTGGGCCTAATCCACAACACTTTATACTCTTCTTGCGGCTGGAATTCTTGCTTTACTTTAATATGATCAAAATATTATACGAAATTACATTTCTGCCCCTTGGTCAAATTTTGATTTCACTATCATCATATTATATATTGTACAGCATCATGTGGACAATGTGGGTTCCCGTAGTTGAGGATAAAAAGTTGGGTACGCTGTCGGCCCTCTCTCTCTCTCTCTCTCCTCACCAAGACTTTACCGATACGCACATTATCCGGTCAACTTTGCCGGCTCTCTTTTTCTGCTTAATTATCTCTTCTAATTTCATTAACATCATAATTTTTGTTTATTTATTTATATTTTAATAAATATTAATAATTCACATATAAAATATTGTAATTAATAATAATTATTGTATAATATGATTTATAAATGCAACCTTTTCATTGAGAAAGACAAGAGCTCAAAGGTTATTTCATTTTTCTTTTAGCAAATTGATTACAATCATATTTTATTGTAACTATTTATATATTAATCATTATTATTGAATTTTCGTAATTAATATTTATTATTAGAGTAAAATAATAATCTACGTATAATGAGATTCAGACGCATGATTTTATAGTCATGGCATGTGTGCTTTGGTTTCTGAATATTGTAATTTGAAACATATCATTCTTCATTTATCAATTTAAGATAAATTACATCGACATCCCCTCAGGTTATGTTTAATTGCACAAACAAATTCTATCCCTTATAAAATTACAAATACACCCCTTATTGAGTGTTAAAAATCTTACTAAAGTACACTTTTTGGATTAAATTATATCGACATCCCTTAAAAGATGTATTTGTAATTTTTTAAATGATAGGAGGTATTAGTGTAATTTAGACCTCACCTTAGTGAGTGTCGATTTAATTTACCCTATTTTTAAAGTACAATCGATTGTCAGTGTTATTTTCTTATTTAGTATACTATATGCATATTTCATATGCAAAAATACATATCTATATTGATATAAATACACGTCCCATATTGATTGCAAAGGAAAAACTTCAGTGAGTTATTATTAAGCGGCCTCTTCTCCCTAATAAGGGAGCTTTCAAGACAAAACCACGATACTTAGAAAAGGGCAGAACTGAAATACATTGCATAATGGGGATACCAATTGAATCGCAAGCAGCATCTTATATACAATAACAAATATATCTTTTTTCATATAAGTAGAACTTTCTTTTAAATGCAAACACCTAAATACAAATACAAGACCTTTCATAATATAAGGATAGTTATACTCACTTCTTTTAAAATTTAGTGTAATTACACATAAACCCCCTTGGTTTGGAGAATTGCATCTAGTACCTATGAGGTTTATTTTCATCTAACAAATAAGTCCTCCATCGGTCAAAAATTACTAAATTTGCTGATATTAACAAAAAAAAAAAAAAAACTGAATGAAAATTGATATTTACCCTAAATTGACTTATTACTGATTTATTGCAGGTCAAATAATTTTTTCGGACTAAGATTTATTTGACCTTTAATAAGTCAGTAATAAGTTAATCGATGGTAAGTATAGATGTCTTTTGTTAATATAAAAAGTTTTCGTAAATTTTGACTGATGGAGGGGATCTATTTGCTAAATAAAAACAAACTTCAGGGGTGCTAGATGTAATTTTCCAAACGATGAAAAATTTACGTATAAATACACTAGATCTCAAGAAAAAAGAATGTAATTATCCTGAAATATATTGAGGTCCAACCTTTGGACCATGACCATGGGACCATATAAGTGGGCTTGAAATGGATGGCTATCTCTAATTAATTAATTAGGTAGATTGAAAATGAAAGTAAATGCACAATTATGAGGTAATAGAAAGCATTTATGTATTTAGGTGGGGACAAATTGGTAGTGAGAAGATGAGGGACATTATCCTTTGCTAAAGATTGTGATGGGGCCTCCTCTAATGTGAGCCGACCAACTGTATGTCTTGGCACGTGACACTCTCCCTTGCTTTCCATATACTAACAATAAACATTTCTTTTGGTAATTAATTAATTAATTAATTAATTAATTAACCATACGGATACCGATGTTCGATCTATGATTGATCAGGTTAAATCTACGTCCCGAGTGGGAACACAATTTTTTTATACTATTTAACCCCTTTCTTGAAATTATTTTTGGGATTAAATTAAACCGAAATCAGACTTTAATGTAAGTATTATCTGTTATACCCATTAAATTCTGTTGAAATCACTTAACATGAGGATCGGCTCTTTCGATATTTGTCATAATTATGAATACCTTCTCGTTGTTTAGAAAATTACGAATACCTTCTCGGAAATCACAAATCCTCTAACAAATACCCTTTTGTGACAGCTCAATGCAGAGAGGTATTTGTTAGGGTACTTGTAATTTTTCAAATAATAAAAAAATATTTGTAATTAAGACAAGTCGCAGAGAGTCGTTGTAATATACCCATTATTTATTAAAATTGTGAATCAAAACACTATAATTATTTTTCTTAAAATCAACTTTTCATAATCAATTATGCCATTACTGGGCCTAAATATATATTTAAAAAAATTATTGCTAATAAGTTTTGGATTGTCAACAAAAGAAGTATAATTTCTGGTCACATTTAATTACCGTAGTCACAATAAAAAATCATGATGAGTATAAATTAACTATGAATACGTAATAATTATTAGTCGTTATTTTTACAATTGATGACATAATATTAGACATAGTTAATAACAGTCGCAAATATTTTGATCCTAATTAAATTTAGCAAGTGTTGATCAATGGAATCGTGGTAAAAAAATTAAATTAATTTTGTTCGGTCGTGTTAAATAGTATTTATTTATTATAATTTTTATATCGTAGTCATTCATCGTGTAAAGAAAATTCATTTTTTCTATAGTTGATGTATAACTACTAATTCTCCATCTACAGTGATAATTTTTTCTATAGTTGATGTATAATTAGAGAACAGTGATTTTTTAATATACTGATTAAGGTTGAGAGTGGGATTTCATGAATAAGTTTGAAGTTAGGGTTCGAGTTGCACTGGATGTGTGGGTATTTTTCTCATTTTATATAAATATTTACTTTACTTTATGTGAGTTGTTGTACTTCGTTATCGGTTTTAGTCATATTGATGTATTGATTAAAACAATGTAATTTGCTACTATTTTTAATTGTATTGATATATTCGTTAAATCGATGTATTACTAAAAAATAAATTAAATATTTCAAAAAAAAAAACATATATAATCATTACAGAGTGTTTGTAATTTGTATATTATTTTTAGTCATGTTGATTTATTGTATTGATTGAACTGATATATTGTTCAATTTATTGAGATGTTGATATAATAATTACATAATTACTGCTAGAAAAAAGAGAAGAAAAAGCCTCTTAGTTCCTTGGCCTGTCGAGGAAACCGTTTAAATTAAGCAAAATATATTGTACTATTATACTTCGTTTACTTAATGAAATTTACCTTTACCGAAAAAAAAGAAGAAAAAGCCTCTTAGGATGATTCGGTTAAGGTACACTACCGCATTTATGTTGTCTTGGTGGGATTTGGTTAGGTTTGGGAACAGTTTTGAGTTAGGTTTCCTGACCATTCTATCGCCGGATCGCAAGCCATACTGACAGACTATTTCTAGTGTGTCAACGCTTATATTGGAAAATTATGAGATGCAATATGACAAAGGACTAAATTATAAATAATAATAAAAAAAAAACTTAACATATGAGACCAAAAATACAATTTTCATAATTTTTGACATATATAGAAGTTACCTTGTAAAGCAAGAAGATGGAGGTTTTGACAAGTTAGCGAATGTGTACAGAGAAAAAAATGGATAAATTACAACTACATTCTTTAAGGTTTGACATAGTTACAAATAATCCATTACTATTTGAAAAATTATAAATACCTCCCCCAAATGAAAAATAATTATCTAGTCCCTAAACGGTGAGTTGAACATTACAAATATTTCACCCTTGCTGTTTTTTTTTTATTTAAAAGCACGTCAAAAAAAATATAAAATTTTAAAATTATATAAAGTAATAATTATTAGGTTATATTAGGCCATAAAAATATTTACTTTTTTATAATTCAAAAACAAAATTCGATCCGTCCTTCATAAAAAAATAAAAATTTAACGAAAACTAATAGAATGAATTTATTATTAGTCGGATATTAAAATCAAGAAAATATTTATAATTTATTAGATGATGATAACATATTGTAATTTAGTATAAAACAAAATGGGCGGATAGAAGGCTGCAGATGGGGATAAGACGTGGGGATAAGGTTTAATACTCGAACGCAAACTTTAAGAAATAAATAAAAGTGGATTTATACTGCAGAATATACTTTGGACCTTTAGAGGGTTCCACGTGGAATTTCTGTCTTTTTGCAAAGTCTGAAAATCTCACCGACCATTTCCCCAAACAAAAAAACATCACCTTCCCACTTTATAACTTGTCTTTCTAATATCATAAATACTGATTTATTTTAATTTATTATCACATATTAAAATTAAATTCCTACTAAATTGAGATAAGCATAAAACCCTGGTAAGCTTATGAAAAATAAGCATACACGGCAAATTACAACCATCTGTCCTGAGTTTTAGCATAATTACAAATACTTTCTTGTTGTTTGAAAAAATTTCAACTACTCCTGATTTTGAAGTCCGTCTAACAACCAGCCCGTTCCGTTAGGTTTTTATCCATTTTTTATAGGGTTCTGCCCAGAACACCCTTTTGAATTATGAATTATAACTTTATATAATTTTTGGAATCTTATAAAATATTTTTATGAACTAATATTTTCAATGGATTATTTACTTTAAGCAATTTTTTATTTCGTAAATACTTTTATTTTTAATAAAAAATAAAAGCAATGGTAAAGTATTATTTTTACATTACCATTTAAGGGCGACATAATTATTTTCAATTTGGAAGAGGTATATATAATTTTTTAAATAATAAGAGAGTATTTATAATTATACTAAATTTTCTGAGCAAATAACAACTACTTCCCTTCCCCTGCCTTGTGGTGTTTTTCACCTGTACAATTTATAATTCATTTCATGTTCTGATTTGGATTTTGTTTATTTTGTTATAAGAGCTCAAATATTCATCTAGTACTTAATTTTTAAATACTTGAATTTTTAATTAATAAATAAAGATAAAACGGATAATATATAGGTTAAAACATGAAAAGTAGTTAATATTTGCATAATTGATACAAAAATGTTAAAATACCTATTTTTTTCTGAAAAAAATGCAAGCAACCCCCTTGTGATATAGCAAATGAGCAAATTACCCCCTTATGAAAAAATAAATAGCGATTTACCTTACTGTATTTTTTAAAATACAATAATTTATCCCCCTATGATTTTTAAAATGAAGCAATTTACCTCCCTGTATAAGGAGGTAAATTGCTTCATTTAAAAAAGTACAAAGGGGTAAATTGCTATATTTTTTTCATAAGGGGGTAATGTGCTTATTTTCAATATCACGGGGATAAATTATTCACCTATTTTTTTTTTTAATTTAAGGGGGTTTTTTATATCTATTTCAATTTTTTCAAGTACAACTTGAGTTTAGCCCCATGGATTAATAATTGATTATTGTATAACTTATTTCATAATTGTGGCCGAATTTCTCTAATAATTATAGTTTTTTTTTTTTTAATACAATGGTGGTGGGGGACACCTAGATTTGAATTCAAGACCATTTTCTTTAACGAGTCTAGTGATGCTAACTTGATCAATTGATAAGTTGATGGCTTCTTTATTAATTATTGACACCATAAAGGTCATGCAATAACTGCATTGGCGGATGTATGATTTACATTTTGCAATATACGGAGGGAATAATTACACTTTCCGTCCTTAAGGTCTGGTGTAATGTACGTAAAATTCTTTATGGTTTAAAAAATTACATTTAGTATTCCTAAAGTTTGCTTCCGCCTAACAAATAAGTCCATTCGTTAATCAAAATTCACTGGATTTGTCGATACTAATAAAAAAATTGAATGAAAATTGATATTTACCCTCGATTGACTTATTATCGATTTATTGAAGATCAAATAAATTTTTCTATCTAAACTACCTGTATAATAGGGAAGATATGTCTCTTCACATGTATTAACGTGTGAAGATATATAAGGGTAGTTTGATCATAAAAAGATTTATTTAACCTGCAATAAATCAATAATAAATTTGGTTATATCTTAATAATATCAGCAGATTCGTTAAATTTTGATTAATTAAGGACTTATTTATTAAATATAAGTAAACTTAATAAATACTAAATATAATTTTTTAAATTATAATAAATTTATATTTAATTGTATCAAATCTCATAAAAGAAAGGCTACAAATGTTGGGGATTGGACTAGCTTTTGCCTAGTGCTATGATCCAGTCTTTGTAGGCATCCGGCAAGTTTTGATTGAAGTTTTGTATGAGGTATTTTTTACTTTGATCATTGCATGATTTTGTTTTGAAAAATATCATACAAATAAAAAGAGACATTAGAGTTTACAAGTTGTACAAATTCTTATTTTGCTATCGATGAAGGATGGGAGCCAGTATTATCGAGTGTTATATGACAATGTCCACACAAACGGGATCGAATCATGTAGCATGTACTTGAACATTGTGGTCGGAGCTCATGTCTTTTCTGTCGGAGCCTCATCATTTTCAAATTAAAAAACTACCCTGAAAAAAAAAAAAAAAAACAGGGCTTGAGTTTATTCAAGCTTTGGAAAACTCATTCAACTCTTGGAAAAAAAATTCAACTTTTGGAACTTCTATTCAACACTATAAATAGGTGTTGTGTGATTTGTAAAACAAGTCAAATAAGAAAAGAGAGTAAAAGAATACAAGAGCGATCCAAGTACAATTGTAAAATTGAGTGTGCCGTAGCTACTCAAATATTTTCTTCTATAATATCCTACATTTTTCTACCTCTTATAGCTTCCGCACCCAACAGTATATTGTCGGCTTTGGTTGTAGCAGTATGATTTCATCCCTAAATGCACTTTTCGGGAAAAAAAAAAACCCTTAAAATTTATATGTTAGACAAGTGGCTAATTTAGTTACCAATGTTGAACAGGATGAAGCATTCTCCAATATCACACTTAGGTTCATTCTTTTAGACCTTCCATATTTGTCATAGTAATGCCCTTACAATAGATATTCATACATAAACATATGTACACATAGAAATGTACTAAACATATGCAAAATTATTGATGGGTAAAGTGGATTTTACCACATATAGAATGGGATACATGTGTAAGTATTCAATGAAGGATCAGCCAATACGGAGCTCATACCACATCAAAACGTGCATAGATTTTTTTTTTTTCGAAAAAAAGTAAATTGCATAACATCGAAAAGGAGTACAATCATACAATATCGAGGTGCATCTTTCAAACCTCATCTTGCTTGCCAAACTATCCTTGATTCCATGGGATTTTCCAAATTCTTAAGAATAGACAAGTGCCCACGCAATATACTAACTTATCGCTCATAATTCAAAATCGGACTTGGTTTACAATTTGATGCACAATTACTTCCGATTCTGTCGTCGTATATTGGATTCTTCTATTGTTGCTCTTCATCCACAAATGATGCACTAGGGAAGCTAGTACAACCCTTCTTGATGCGTTAATAACATGCTTCCTCCTCCACTGTTTAGATACTCGGACTATAGCCACATACCAAGGTAGACCTAGCCAGGTAAAACGGACCTC
This sequence comes from Sesamum indicum, assembly GCF_000512975.1. Taxonomy (NCBI): domain Eukaryota; kingdom Viridiplantae; phylum Streptophyta; class Magnoliopsida; order Lamiales; family Pedaliaceae; genus Sesamum; species Sesamum indicum. The sequence goes on from NC_026150.1 coordinate 11,136,670, forward strand.
ATTGACCAGCAACAGTAAGCACTTAGCAGAAAAAGCACACTGGAAGAACAGGTGCACATGTGTTTCCAAGAGCCCATCCTCAAATAAGATACAATTTCTATTTGTCAAATTGGAGCCACCGAACATCCATAGTAGTTAATTTGCCTAGGAGCGGCAACCAATAAATGAAGTTGTTCCTCTCAATTTCGAAAAGTCCCCGCAAGAACGTTTCCCATATCACTTTCGGGGCTTCGTGATGGAATAAATTATAAGCCTCAATCGAGGTTATCTTGCCCGTCGTTTCCCTCTACCGCATTGAGTCAAATCCACCATATATAGTTGGTAGACCCAAAAACGTGCATAAATTTGATGGGGGAGAATATTACAAATTTTTTATCGTATATTAGCTAAGAAAGCGTCCCAGAGGTGTTTATAAAGGGGAATATCCCTCCTCCATAGTAACCAATTTTCTAGTAGTAGATGTGAACCCTCAATAGTAGTTTTCAAACCACAATCATTATGATAGGTGTTACATTAGAAACAAAGAATAACTAATAGTTAGTCGGGAGAATTCTTGTCCAAAATTAAATTTATCAAATCTAAGCTAATCACACAGTAAATATAATGTATTTGTTGTATGAGTAATATATAATAAATAAGGGTAAACCACAAGGAGCTCTTCTAAGGTTTGCCTTAATTACAAATACAACATCGTTATTTAAAAAAATATAAATATCCCACTAAAATTACAAATACCCATCTGAGCTGTCACAAGGGAGCATTTGTTAAAGTATTTGTAATTTCAAGAGGGTATTTGTAATTTTTCAAACAACAAGGAGGTTTTATAATTATAAAAAAAAAAAACATCAAAAAAATTTATTATAATTTATCCTAAATAAAGTGACTATTCAAATAATAAGTATATTGATTTCTTCATACCTACTCTAAATAACAACACAACTTTCCCAATAATTTACCCATACTCATAAGCAATCAATAATTTCTCTCCGATCCCAAATTTTCACCAAATCACATTTTTCCCCCTAATATAAGGAGGATCACTGCCGATTCCCCAACCAAATCATCTTACTTTTATTTGATTTAAATATAGGTTCCATGAACATCCCATAAAATAATCAATTGTAAATTTGAAAGGAATAGGGTTAGGTAGCTTACTTGCCTGCCATGAACTCCTGTTGAAGATCCCCAAGTAATAGAGCAATTATGCAATTTTAACAAGTCTTTGTCACGTGGGAAGATCCTTCACTAGGAGGATTCGGAATATTAATCGTCCGAATTAGATTTCGTTGAACCAAATCAATCACAATTTAAGTATATCATACTTGTTCTGTGATTGATCATTTTTTTAGAACTGTACACATCAATCAAATTATATGTACCTTGTACTTTTCATATAATTTATTCAATATCAATCGAATTGGGTCTGAATTAGAATTATCGAGGATTGGTGCTGGTCTATTTTGAATGGCCCTCTATTATTGATCTCACAAACAAGTTGGGAGCAATGCAGAATTTGTAGTTGGATACCCATTTTCTATTTGTGTTTGTGCCAAATAGGACAAGGAAAGCACAAACAAAACCTTCCCAACAAATGCACAGTTTTATCTCTGAATTTGTTGTCTTCTGCAAAGGGGACTTGTGTTCACACCATCCAAATCTTTTATCTTCATCTTTCTCATAGTATATTTTGTGTGTATAAAATTTATATTATTTGTATATTTACAAAATTTTAAAATAAATCACGAGTTCTCTTGAAATTTGCACAATTATAAATTAATTGTCGTTTTTTGAAAAATTATCAATACCTCTTTGGTGTTTGATAAAATCATGTAATTCTATATAGAAGTCTGAAAATATCTACTTTGTGCTTACTGTTTTTTTTTTATTTAAAATAAAATAAAAGAAGTTATAGAAAAATTTACCGGGTGAAATTTCCTTCTTACTCTTCTGGTCCATTATTAAAAAGTTTTAGAAAATATAAATAAATTATTTCTAGTTCACAGGAGCATTTTGGTTAGTCTATCATAAAAATTTATGAACTAGGAGGTATTGTTAATTTTTTAAATAACGATAGGGTACTTATTATTATGCCAACATCAAAGAAACTCGTTGTAATTAAATCAAAAAATTATATATATATCTACATATATATATATGATATGTATGTGGAAAGTTCAATATTAAATGCACATTTGCAATTAAAAAATTTCTCCATTAATGGTGTTCGCATATATCAACTATTACTTGGAGAAATATGATATTTTTTCATGACTAATTACATGAGTTAAAAGTAAAATATCGTATTCTAAAATATTAATTAATCATAATTGGATAACAGTTAATATACATTGTTTTGGCAGACGAGGTCCAAAACTAAGTTAAATTATGATAAATATTAGTTAATCATTTTCGAATTTAAAGTTTAATATTAACTTTATTAGATTTAGTAAAAAGTATCAATTTATCATAATTTTTAAATTGCTGTGTTTATAATTAGGAAATAATCTAATTTTCTGTAGTTGATGCGTATCTTTGAAATTTGAAATTTGAAAAGTTTAAAAAAAGCCCTATAAAAATTGAAAGAAGAACATGCAAAATTACCTTTTTGACATCGTTAAATTAATGAATTTACCTCTTTTGTTAATGAAAAAGAGCAAAAACCCTTCCTATTAAAAGATAAAAAAAGAGCAATTTATAACTCCCTGTGTTTCTCAAAATAAAGAAAAAAGGCGCGCTCATGTAATTACTTCTATTGCACGCTCTATTTTTTTAAATTTTAAATTTTTACTTATAAAATTATATTTATAACCTTATTTAAAATCGTTGGATTTATTGCAATAATTTAATTTAAGTGTTCATGCGTTCTAAATTAAGTTTATAACTCAAAAGCTTATCCCTACCAACTTGCGTAGCTTATCATAAAATTGTATATATTAAAATTGTCCCCAAACAGCTTATTTACATTGTCAGCTTTCTCTTTAACGAAACTGTAAATTTTTTACAACTTATTCTCATCATAAAAGTAGAAAATTTTGCAAATATCCATTAATTGTGATAAGTTCAGAAAACAAAACATTATGATATTGACATAAAAGGTTTAGAATAAATTATCAATTAAAAAGCCAAACAAGTTGGCTAATAATTGAGTTTTGAATTAAAGTCCGTAAAAAATTTAAATTTTGTATATATTCAAGACGACAAACTCACAATAAGCGCATACCAAATTTGGGTTTAATAAGCAGTTATGGCGGTTTGATCCAAGATAAAATACAATGTTATTATTTTATTTTGCATCGACTAAATGAGTCAAAACATATTCAGTACCCTCCTGCAGAGACTGATCCGGGCTGAAGTTCGTAGTGTTAATATCAAATAGAAGTGAGTGGAAGCTACTGAAGTCCTGCTTATACCTAAAAATTAGGGTTTTCATAACACAAGAACAAGAAAATACAACAGACATACAACAAAAACGACTCAAGTCTAAAAGCTATATGCCGCGGCAAAGCCCTACAACCGCAAAGATTTCATGTCTTTCTTGGCATCAAATCTTCAAGTCTTGATATCAGATTTCAAGGTGACGCGTAATTTGGTGCATAAAATTAGAAGAGGTTATGCATTTGCATTCAATCGTAAGTTTCAAGTTCTTGGATCGACATTCAAAGAGAAAAATCAAGGGTTATCTACATTTACAGAGATTGTAACTGCTTCTTGTTTAAATTAATTAATTTTATTTGTCCATATTATTTTTTATTTTGTAATTTATGTATACAAACATGAAATTTTGTACGGACACTAGTTATGTGAAATTATTGAATCCAACAACTCATACGTCATATTCTTTTGATAAGTTAATAATTAAGTATTCTCATAAATTTCAGCCTCTTACAAATCTGTCATCCTTAAAAAAGTGTATTGGTTTGGTTGTAAGTGTTCAATTATTAAAAATGTGATGATAGAAATAAAGAACAAAATCACGTGAGCTAAACATATGATTCAATCATTGGAGCATGAGCAGTTATATCACTTCAATTCTCAGGGCCTATCGTTAGACTTTATTCTTTCCACCCAAATTCGAAAATTATGGGAATATTTTGATTTTGGTATGAGTTTTGATAGTTGTTGAGAAATACAAATTTTAATGGTATATGTTTAATGATATCACATTATTCTTTTAATTAGAATAATAATTCTTAAAAAAGAAAAAAAGAGATTCTACTCTATTACATAAAATTTTTTATGTTGGACGACAATATGAGAATAATAAAGTAGGGAAAAGTGGAAGCGCTCTCCCTGTGATGTGGAAAGTCAGCAAATCTCCTCTTATATGCATGCGCCCTTTAAAGTGTTTGTATGATTTTTAACAATAAAAATATTATTTTATATATATTATATATTTATATTAGATACATTAATTTTTATAATATATATATATATATATATATATATATTTATATATTTCTTTTCATCTCCCCCACCATACCTCCGGTGGTCGCCACCATCCCACTCCCCACCATACCTCCGGTGATGGTTATTGGGTAATTGCTCTAATAGAGGCCGGTTTCTTGGCAGAAATGTGGGGGAACTTCAACACTAACTCGTGGGTGACCTTTATAAGCTGGAGTAAGGAACTCCAAAGCTTGTGTAAATGAACAAGCTGCCCAGTGCAGCAATTGTTGCCAAGATCTAAGACAAACCACCAACAGAGAAATAATCAAGATCAAAACGAAAGGTGTAAATGAGAAATAGTTGAATGAGCACTAAAGAAACACTAGAAGAAGAAAAGCAGCAAAAACGACTGAAAAGAGAAATTGGGGTATTCCTATTTATAATAAAAAATTAGCCGTTAAATAAAAAAAAATAGCCGTTGAATCTTGAATCAAGAAAATCAGAAAAAAAATAGGCGGGAAAGCACCGTTAAAACACAAAGGTATTTTTGGGCTGATCTATGAGGAGACGTGCGGGGTTCTTAGGATCTTCTTTACCTACATCGAGCACGCCAGGAGGAAGACTGTAATTGCCATAGATTAGTTTACACTATGAAGAGGAGTTTAGGGTTTATTGTTTTTCACTTTTGTGTTTTGGTTGGGGAAACGGAAGTCGCTGTGAAGAAAAAACAAATGCAAAAAAAAGGGTAAAGATGGATAGATTAGTGTTTCTTGTTTTAGTGTAATTACTCTTTAGTTTTTAGTGCAACTTTTTGGGTGGAAAGCTAATGATTTGATGCAAATGAAATCAAGATTTCTTGAATATTATGCTTAGCCCTATATAAAAAAAAAAAAGGATACTTTTGTTGATGGTATTCTCAGATAAATTAGTGAGGTTTGTTGGAGCCATGACTCCTCTAAAACTACCTCTAGAGGGACAGACCCTGGCTTGTCTTTTTTGAAGGGGCTCAGAGGTAGAGTCTAAAAAGTTTGAGCCTTGTATATTCCACTTATCCCTTTGTCGTGGGGTTCGTTTTCTTCCTGCCCATAATACTCCCAAGCACTCTTCTAAGTTCTTTCTCCCACCCTTTAACCGTTTCCCCATGTGTGGACTTCTGATCTTCCACCCATCACTTCCTTGTCCATAAGGGAGAGGAGTGTAGGGCTTTCTGCTCTCCTTGAGGACTTGAATCCCTACTACTACGACAGTCAGAGGTTGGTGGACGTGAAACTCCTCTCTCACTTTGGTCTGAGCCCCAAGGAAGTACTCCTCAAGAGCCCCTAGGTACAATCATTATTAGTATCCTTCCCTTCATGCATTCTCTGTTTTTTTTTTTTTTTGTTTATTAACTGATTTATACATTTTCGTATTTGTAGAGAAATCATGCTCAACAAGTTATGGTGGGAGGATATCCAACGTAGTATTGGTGGATGGCTAGTGACGACTCTCTCATCATGGGCTCTCATGGAGATGTTGGCATTCAATGATTTTCTAGAGAATCACTCAGCCTCCAGCACCCAAGGGACCTTTAAAAGGGCCAAGGAAAGTTCCTCCAGCTAGCCTTCATTAGGAATTCCTCTTCAAGTGGTCACTCAATCCATGGTCACGCCCCCCTTCTCTGCATCCCCCTTCTTGAGACACAGGTGGTTTCTCCCGAAGAGCCAACATTTCTCCCTAACTAAGGCATTATATGTACCAGTCATGCCCAGTGCGGCAATTGTTGCAAAGATCTAAGACAAACCACCAACAGAGAAATAATCAAGATCAAAACGAAAGGTGTAAAAGAGAAATAGTTGAATGAGCACTAAATAAATACTAGAAGAAGAAAAGCTGCAAAAACGACTGAAGAGAGAAACTGGGGTGTTCCTATTTACAGTAAAAAATTAGCCGTTAAATAAAAAAAATAGCCGTTGAATCTTGAATCAAGAAAATCAGAAAAAAAAAATAGGTGGGAAAGCACCGTAAAAACACGAAGGTATTTTTGGGCTGATCTATGAGGAGACGTGCGGGGTTCTCAGGATCTTCCTTACCTACATCGAGCACGCCAGGAGGAAGACTGTAGTTGCCATAGATTAGTTTACGCTCTGAAAGGAGTTTAGGGTTTATTGTTTTTCACTTTTGTGTTTTGGTTGGGGAAACGGAAGTCGCTGTGAAGAAAAAACAAATGCAAAAAAAAGGGTAAAGATGGATGGATTAGTGTTTCTTGTTTTAGTGTAATTACTCTTTAGTTTTTAGTGCAACGTTTTGGGTGGAAAGCTAATGATTTGATGCAAATGAAATCAAGATTTCTTGAATATTATGCTTAGCCCTATAAAAAAAAAAAAGGATACTTTTGTTGATGGTATTCTCAGATAAATTAGTGAGGTTTGTTGGAGCCATGACTCCACTAAAGCTACCTCTAGAGGGACAGACCCTAGCTTGTCTTTTTCGAAGGGGCTCAGAGGTAGACCCTAAAAAGTTTGAGCCTTGTATATTCCACTTCTCCCTTTGTCGTGGGGTTTGTATTCTTCCTACCCATAATACTCCCAAGCACTCTTCTAAGTTCTTCCTCCCACCAGCTAACCGTTTCCCCATGTGTGGACTTCTGATCTTCCACCCATCACTTCCTTCTCCGTAAGGGAGAGGAGTGCAGGGCTTTCTACTCTCCTTGAGGACTTGAATCCCTACTACTGCGTCTGTTAGAGGTTGGTGAACGTGAAACTCCTCTCTCACTTTGGTTTGAGCCCCAAGGAAGTACTTCTCAAGAGCCCCTAGGTACAATCATTATTACTATCCTTCCCTTCACGCATTCTCTGTTTTTTTTTTTGTTTGTTTATTAACTGATTTATCCATTTTCGTATTTGTAGAGAAATCATGCTCAACAAGTTATGGTGGGAGTATATCCAACGTAGTCTTGGAGGATGGCCGGTGACGACTCTCTCATCATGGGCTCTCATGGAGACATTGGCATTCAACGATTTTCTAGAGAATCACTCATCCTCCAGCACCCAAGGGACCTTTAAAAGGGCCAAGGAAAGTTCCTCCAGCTAGCCTTCATCAGGAATTCCTCTTCAAGTGGTCACTCAATCTATGGCCACGCCCCCCTTTCTCTTTATCCCCTTTCTTGAGACACAGGTGGTTTCTCCCAAAGAGCCAACATTTCTCCCCTAATTAGGGCATTTATATGTACCAGTCATGCCCAGTGCGGCAATTGTTGCAAAGATCTAAGACAAACCACCAACAGAGAAATAATCAAGATCAAAACGAAAGGTGTAAAAGAGAAATAGTTGAATGAGCACTAAAGAAATGCTAGAAGAAGAAAAGCAGCAAAAACGACTGAAGCAAGAAACTAGGGTGTTCCTATTTATAATGAAAAATTAGCCGTTAAATAAAAAACAAAATAGCCGTTGAATCTTGAATCAAGAAAATCTTGAATCAAGAAAATCAGAAAAAAATAGGCGGAAAAGCGTCGTTAAAACACAAAGGTATTTTTGGGCTGATCTATGAGGAGACGTGCGGGGTTCTTAGGATCTTCTTTACCTACATCGAGCACGCCAGGAGGAAGACTGTAATTGCCATAGATTAGTTTACACTCTGAAGAGGAGTTTAGGGTTTATTGTTTTTCACTTTTGTGTTTTGGTTGGGGAAACGGAAGTCGCTGTGAAGAAAAAACAAATGCAAAAAAAAGGGTAAAGATGGATGGATTAGTGTTTCTTGTTTTAGTGTAATTACTCTTTAGTTTTTAGTGCAACGTTTTGGGTGGAAAGCTAATGATTTGATGCAAATGAAATCAAGATTTCTTGAATATTATGCTTAGCCCTATAAAAAAAAAAAAGGATACTTTTGTTGATGGTATTCTCAGATAAATTAGTGAGGTTTGTTGGAGCCATGACTCCACTAAAGCTACCTCTAGAGGGACAGACCCTAGCTTGTCTTTTTCGAAGGGGCTCAGAGGTAGACCCTAAAAAGTTTGAGCCTTGTATATTCCACTTCTCCCTTTGTCGTGGGGTTTGTATTCTTCCTACCCATAATACTCCCAACCACTCTTCTAAGTTCTTCCTCCCACCAGCTAACCGTTTCCCCATGTGTGGACTTCTGATCTTCCACCCATCACTTCCTTCTCCGTAAGGGAGAGGAGTGCAGGGCTTTCTACTCTCCTTGAGGACTTAAATCCCTACTACTGCGTCTGTCAGAGGTTGGTGAACGTGAAACTCCTCTCTCACTTTGGTTTGAGCCCCAAGGAAGTACTTCTCAAGAGCCCCTAGGAAGTACTTCCCTTCACGCATTCTCTGTTTTTTTTTTTGTTTGTTTATTAACTGATTTATCCATTTTCGTATTTGTAGAGAAATCATGCTCAACAAGTTATGGTGGGAGGATATCCAACGTAGTCTTGGAGGATGGCCGGTGACGACTCTCTCATCATGGGCTCTCATGGAGACATTGGCATTCAACGATTTTCTAGAGAATCACTCAGCCTCCCGCACCCAAGGGACCTTTAAAAGGGCCAAGGAAAGTTCCTCCAGCTAGCCTTCATCAGGAATTCCTCTTCAAGTGGTCACTCAATCTATGTCCACGCCCCCCTTTCTCTGTATCCCCTTTCTTGAGACACAGGTGGTTTCTCCCGAAGAGCCAACATTTCTCCCCTAATTAGGGCATTTATATGTACCAGTCATGCCTAGTGCGGCAATTGTTGCAAAGATCTAAGACAAACCACCAACACAGAAATAATCAAGATTAAAACGAAAGGTGTAAAACGGAAATAGTTGAATGAGCACTAAAGAAATGCTAGAAGAAGAAAAGCAGCAAAAACGACTGAAGCGAGAAACTGGGGTGTTCCTATTTATAATGAAAAATTAGCCGTTAAATAAAAAACAAAATAGCCGTTGAATCTTGAATCAAGAAAATCTTGAATCAAGAAAATCAGAAAAAAATAGGCGGAAAAGCGTCGTTAAAACACGAAGGTATTTTTGGGCTGATCTACGAGGAGACGTGCGGGGTTCTCAGGATCTTCCTTACCTACATCGAGCACGCCAGGAGAAAGACTGTAATTGCCATAGATTAGTTTACGCTCTGAAGAGGAGTTTAGGGTTTATTGTTTTTCACTTTTGTGTTTTGGTTGGGGAAACGGAAGTCGCTGTGAAGAAAAAACAAATGCAAAAAAAAAGGGTAAAGATGGATGGATTAGTGTTTCTTGTTTTAGTGTAATTACTCTTTAGTTCTTAGTGCAACTTTCTGGGTGGAAAGCTAATGATTTGATGCAAATGAAATCAAGATTTCTTGAATATTGTGCTTAGCCCTATAAAAAAAAAGGATACTTTTGTTGATGGTATTCTCAGATAAATCAGTGAGGTTTGTTGGAGCCATGACTCCTCTAAAGCTACCTTTAGAGGGACAGACCGTGGCTTGTCTTTTTCGAAGGGGCTCAGAGGTAGAGCCTAAAAAGTTTGAGCCTTGTATTTTCCACTTCTCCCTTTGCCGTGGGGTTCGTTTTCTTCCTGTCCATAATACTCCCAAGCACTCTTCTAAGTTCTTCCTCCCACCCGCTAGCCGTTTCCCCATGTGTGGACTTCTTATCTTCCACTCATCACTTCCTTCTCCATAAGGGAGAGGAGTGCAGGGCTTTCTGCTCTTCTTGAGGACTTGAAAATCCCTACTACTACGACTGTCAGACGTTGGTGGACGTGAAACTCCTCTCTCACTTTGGTCTGGGCCCCAAGGAAGTACTCCTCAAGAGCCCCTAGGTACAATCATTATTAGTCTCCTTCCCTTCACGCATTCTCTGTTTTTTTTTTTTTTTGTTTATTAACTGATTTATCCATTTTCGTATTTGTAGAGAAATCATGCTCAATAAGTTATGGTGGGAGGATATCCAACGTAGTCTTGGAGGATGGCCGGTGACGACTCTCTCATCATGGGCTCTCATGGAGACGTTGGCATTCAACAATTTTCTAGAGAATCACTCAGCCTACAACACCAAGAGTCCTTTAAAAGGGCCAAGGAAAGTTCCTCCAGCTAGCCTTCATCAGGAATTCCTCTTCAAGTGGTCACTCAATCCATGGCCACGCCCCCCCTTCTCTGCATCCTCCTTCTTGAGACGCAGGTAGTTTCTCCTGAAGAGCCAACATTTCTCCCCCAACTAGGGCGTTTATATGTACCAGTCATGCCAGAGCAAGAAGGAGAATCTGCACTATTTTTCGAGTTTCTGTGGGGGCGTCGATTCTAGGGTATAAAGACATTTTATCCTCTCTCCAGGTAAGATTTGACCTCATATACTGCTTAGATCTAATTGGTCATAAGTTGGGAATCTGAATAAGCTATGAGGTATCTTGCTCTAGCTTCCCAAGCTCTCTTCATGCGTAACGTGAGGGCTTCATATTAAGCCTCATTATTTGAGTCTTTAACATTGAACCTAACTACAAATTCTACGTCCTCTCTCTTTTGGGAGGTGATAACTACCCCGGCCCCACTCCTTTGGAGGGTGGTTAAACCGTCTACATGCAACAATTATGCCTCTTTGCTGGGAAAGACTTGTCATCTCGATTATGAAATTAGCCAAAGCTTATGCTTTCTTAATGGCTGTCAGGGGTAGATAAGAGATATCATATTTATTTAACTCGATAGCCCATTTTACTAGTCTCTCTGAAGTATTAGGCTTCCTAGGGTCTATACCAGGGGCCGATTGGTCTTTACTCCTACCGGGAGGTTCGAAAATATGGCCGCAACCCTGAGTTGTAACCACCAAAGCGAAGGGGTGAAGAGGCTAGCTCTGTCTTTCAATTTTCCTGCTACTAGCAAATTGATGCAAGAATAGGGATTGAAACTCTTAAAAGTTCCCAATTGATCACTCCAACAACTAGTTGAATTATTGCTGAGCATCTCTAGCAAAGGTGGTGAGAAATACTCGACATGTGATCCCGTTTTCAAATCGGGACAAATGCTCTTAGGGATTCATTTACCATATATTCTGTGATAACAGGAGTTCGACAATTTAGGGAGAGCTCGTCCATCATGACTTTCCCGCTGAAAGGGAGACCACCTTGCACCTCCATTAGGACCCTACCACATGATGCTGAATATCCTGAAGTCCCTTCTCTAGGCATCCAAAACAGGCCACCTATTGAGGGGGATCTCTTCCAATGCTGTAGGGGCAGGCACTACTCCCTAGGGGGAAGTGATGGCCCTCGAGTCGGGGGTCTGTTCCCATCACCTGGTGCCTTTATAGCTGCAAGGGCCACCATAGGCACCTAGGTCATAGCCATCATTTGTGCTCGTACTATTGAGGCAATCATCTATTGAAGCAATATAAAAATATAAAATATAAAAATTTTACCTCCCTATGTTTTTTAAATTGAAGCAATTTACTTGCTATTCACCCTAAAGGAAACACAAGATGGTAATTTGTTATTTTTTTTAACAAGAGATATTTTTTTGGACATTCTCATATTATTGAGATAAATTGCATTTAATCCTAATAAATGTTGGAGACTTATTTATAATGCCTTTAATTGTTGATAGAAAAAATGTACGGTCTTGATTGACAGGAAAATTAACCAATAGAGATAATGAGATTATTTATGGTGGATAAGGTGCAATACATTTTATCCACTCATAATCATTGAATTATACGAATGAACAGCTTTCATTATCTAATTATTCTTAATTTAATAGTAGTAAATGAATCTCGAGAAAATTGCATTTTATACCCTACAAATTAGATATTTTGCAATTTTGGCCATATTATTTTTAATTTCATCATGTTGCATTTTATAACTTCAAAAAAATTATAATATTAGTCCCAATCCTTTAATCTAATTTTTTTTTTTTTTTTACAGAACAACACATTCATGGTACACGAGCTTCGATAAGTCTCAAGGGGAATTAAAGTTGTTTCCATTAGAAATTTAACAAAATTAAGACTTGAGACTAAAATTATAATTTTTTTTGGAGTTATGGAACACAATATGATGAGTTTAAAAAGGAAAATTATAATTTTTATACTGCAACTTAGGCGGGGTGACATTTTAAATCCTGTACAAATTGATTTTCACAATTTAGTCCTATAACTTTATAATTTTGGCAATTTTAATCAATTTCTGGTCAATTTTGGCTGAAAATTGCTATGTACTTGCAATTTTAGGCCTGCAAATACATTCATACAGGATAAAAAATGCCAACTCCTCTAGGTGATAAGATTAAAAATACTAATATTTTCTAAGTTACAAGACTAAAATTGCAATTTTGATTGGGCCATGTGTAAGTCACATGCAATTTTCCAGCCAAAGGATAAAAATTGCTAAAATTTTAAAGTTACAAAATTAAATTACGAAAATATATTCGTGCAGGACAAAAAATATCACTTTCATAAATTATAGAACGAAAATTATATTTTTTTATTTAAAAATAATGAGATCAAAATTACAAAACAAACTAATTTATGGGAGGTATTTTCCCGTAACATCTCATTCATCCAAAAATTTCGAGAGAGGGAACGTCAAGAGAATATATACACAGAGATTTACGTTTGGTTGGCAACAAATTACGTTGTTTTGGGAATTTAATTGTATTTTAACTTTTGATAGGATGATCTTAAATTGGAGAAAGTATATATTTATAAAAATAAGGCCCGAATATTGATGTATATCGAAAAAAATATTAACTTACAAGGGTAAAAAAATAATTTAACATATACGAGGTACATGTTAAACAAATGCAACCCACCGCACAATATAACTCCCAGCACTACTAAATACCGAAAATATTATTTTTTAACCTAACTACTACTCACTGATAGTGACCGCTCTTATTAAAATAGTCCCTCGAAAAATCGTATTTGCACCTGGTGAGTTATCGTGTAGCGGGTAAAATTTTTCAGTTTTATCCCTTCGTGAAAACCTCGACCACATCACATATAAATAATATTATGTTGGGATTTCTATTCCTCTTCATCGGAAATTTGTTGTAAAGATATACCGTAAAATATCACTTTTTTTTAAAGGTAAAAATAATAAATTATTATTACTTTATTTAAAAATAAATTAATTATTAAATATTTATATCTAACAAAAATAACTTGAACAATGTCTTTTTTTTTCTAATTTTGTCACATTTGACGAGTTGTGTTTTTATTTGTATTTTAGAACGTTACACAATTATTTTATACAATTTATAATATGCTTGTGTATGTACTTGTGTCCAATATGTATACATTCTTATATATATTTCACAATATTTTATTTAATTATAGTAATATATAGATTATATATTTTCATAAACATAAAACGAATTTAACGAACAAGCAAATTACCCTCTTTGTATTTCTTGCTTTTTGAAAATGAAACAATTTACCTTCCTGACTAAGGGCATAAATTGCTTCATTTTGAAAAATATAGGAGGATAAAATATCGCAATTTAAAAAATATATCAAAATAAATTATTATTTTTTTTAGAAAAATAATTTACTCATTTTCAATATGACAGATATTACTTGCAATTTTATTATTTACTAAAACACCCATATCAATATTTATAAAAATAAAACTTGTGCAATCTTTTCCCCTTGATAGTTGATTGTGAGTTCACCTTTTCTTGATTGAGGTCTATCTATCCATAAAGTAATGTCTATCCATCAAAGTCTCTACTCAATTAAAACATTTGAATTATCTTATTTACAATTTTGTGCCTTATCCTTATCGAAATTGACCCCCCAAGTTACTCATATTGTCAGGATTCCCCTATCACCATTTCTTTTTATGATTGCAACATATTTCTATTAGTTTATGTTTCTATATATTTCTTTTTATGATTGCAACATATTTCTATTAATTAATGTTTCTATATTAAATCAAATCCCTTAAGTGGACCAAACACCTAAACCATGGTAGGAAATCAAAAAACCTTAGAGGGTTGTACAAATTTTGTTGATTTTAATTCCTTTTATTTGTTTTTTACCTTATAAATGATCTGATGGTTGTTCGCATGTCGTTCTTAGAGTTTCGGTACATGATACTATTCATTCTAATTAAAATTGTAGAATTTTAGCATATCGAAGCTTAAAACTTGTATGGTACTTATGTCTCATGTCTTCGTATGACGTGGATGATAGTATATTTATGATCATAAGCCCCACGGACAAGTGACATAAGAGGAACAAACAGTCTAATCCCATATGAAATTCGTATATTGCGTAAATTTTTTGTTTCTACCTGATCTGTGATAGTAGTATATTTACCACCACAAGCTCCCAATGCAAGCAACATCGGAAGCGCATCCGGCATAATTCCTATGAATGACGCTAAATGATCCATGCTTGCGCTTTTAGAGGCCCTGTGCCAAATATTCTCTATTTTGGCCAAATGCTCCTGCGTACACTTGCACATTGCGATTGCCACCTGCGAGATACAAACCGCTTTAATATGATATTGAGCGTCCGTTTTGACCGAAACTAAATACATTTGTCTTAAAAAAACACCCAACGAGAAGAGCTTGAAACTTATATAGCACCCAAGTCCCTCATTTTTGTCTAATCTACTATTGCAACACACTACATCGTCCATATCTTTATACAGATCGAGCAAATGGGTTTAATGCAAATTACCTCATATGATATTATAAATGAGCAGATTACTCATTTGTGAAGAAAAAATAGCATTTTAACCTTCTGTGCTTTTTAAAATAAGTAATTGACCTCCCTGCTCAAGAAAATAAATTACTTCATTTTAAAAATCACGAAAAGATAAATTATTGTATTTTAAAAAATAAATTATTTTTTATAAAAAATAATTTGCTCATTTACAATATCGCTGAAAATGTTGCTTACATTTTTCCCTCAAGAAAATTAGTACACAAAATAGTTGGAATAAAAATGAGAAGATATTGGAGTTTGACAAAAATAATTAGGAACGTGAATGAAAGCAAGAATCAATTATCTTATCCCATACATCACAATACCGTATATATGTATATGTATATGTATATGTATGTATATGCATAAGAATATCCATAAGAATAGGCGAATGTGTAAAATAAAGCACATAGGCCGACAGCAGAGGCCACATTTACTTATGTTAGCTAATTTTATCTCCTCGGCCTTTGCTTCCACACCTACATTTATTCATTTGTACACACAACAAACCTCACCCATATATTATTACACACACACACACCCCTCTCCCACACAATTTTCTTCTCCTTTCATTCCCGAGTCTTCCTCCTCTCTCTCTCTCTCTCTCTCTCTCTCTCTCACAGTCACGTTTCTCTTCAAGAGACTCTCTCTCTATATCTATATCAGTATCCACACACAGTGGCTTTGGTTTAGGAAAAACGATTCAAGAAAACAGAGGCACCCATCAAACCAAGAAACAAATCGCATGGTCGGACGGATCTTGTCAAAGAATCCGATTCACATCAATCGGACCATTTCGTTGTGGTTTCCTGCTTAATCTCCACTCGTTTTGGTTGATTATTTTAGTTTCTTGGGGCAATGACGAGGAGGTGCTCGCATTGCAGCCATAACGGGCATAATTCTCGGACGTGCCCGAATCGAGGGGTGAAGCTATTTGGGGTCAGATTGACTGATGGGTCGATCCGGAAGAGTGCTAGTATGGGTAACTTGACCCACTATATGGGGGGTGGTGGTGGTGGTAGTGGAAGCGGGAGTGCGACCCCTCAAAATGGTGTAACTCACGACTCCCCCGCCGACACCCCGGACCACCCCTCTGCTGGCTCAGGCGGCGCCGACGGTTACGCATCTGAGGACTTTGTTGCCGGGTCCTCCTCAAGCCGTGAGAGGAAGAAAGGTTTTTTTTTCCCCCCAAATTTATTTATTTACTATTTTTACTTGAACCGAGTTTTTCTTTACTTTCTTTTTTTTTTGTGTTATTCTGTTGTTATTCGCGTGTGTTGTTGAGATTTTAATTTATGTTGTATTGCATGTGGTGTGTTACTCGACTAACTTCTTATGGTTTAATTGAAATTTGGATCTGATAAATTTGTGGGGTTTTGATAATTTGGAGAAATTGAATCAGAAATTAAAAAAGGAAAAAAAAAAAGAAGCAGAAGAAAAAGAAATGGTTTCTGATTGATCATTTGCATCTTCCATAAAGCTTGTGCTTTTATTTGAATTACTAGAGAATTATATAAGGTTTATTTGTGTATAACTTCCTAAGGATTGATTTTATGCCCCCCAACCCCCACAAGAGAAAGGGAGAGTAGAAAATAATGGTTTGTGTTTATTTGCTCGGAGTAAGTTTATGTTTTATGTGATTTCTGTATGAAATTTTTATAATGGTTATTTGCATTGTATGTAACTTCCTAAAGATATGATTGTATAGCCATAGTTTATGTGTGTATACAGTGTGATATATGTAGTTGGTGCTCAATTTTTAAGGTTCGTTGGTTGTTTGGTTTTGTTTATTTAATTGGCAATCAGGTGAAGAACTGATTCTGTGATCTAGGTGATTATTTCTTCTGTTACCCTGTTGCTTTTCCCTGCATTTAAGGAGTTTAGGTGTGCTTTGATGTTTTCACATTTCCATTATATGCTGTTGGATTACTTTTAAACTGGACACAAACTCGAAACAATGGGACTGGTGTTAGCGCTTTCGGCGTCCAGATACATGGATGGAATTTGATAGGCCCAGTTTTTATGTTTTAGTACTCAAGTGTGCAGTCACAGGATTTCTTTTCGTATTGAGAATGAATGAGAAAATACGTATGAGTTTGCTACATTATTATGGTTTTGATTTGATTAAGTGACTGGGAAGTGGAAGAAAGAGGGAAAAACATTGTAGTTAACTGTGAACTTGCAAGCTAAAATCTTAATATTCATAACTAAGTTAGATAGGAAAACAAGTGAAAATAATCATGAATTTGTGATATATGATGATGTGGCCTAGCAAAGAATCCTTTTCTTGTAGGATGGGTGGTGTTAGAATTCTACAGTGGGACTGGAATATGCTACCTGCTGGGTGTTTTTTCTCACATTTGATGGATTACCTTGTTAGGTTTTAGCATTATTCTGAACATTGGTGCTGCTTCCATTTATCACTTCTGCAACTGCTTTGTATATTTTGTGTTTGAAATGGTCTTTACTTTTATTTCCAGGTGTTCCATGGACAGAAGAGGAACATAGGATGTTTCTGCTTGGCTTGCAAAAGCTAGGTAAAGGTGACTGGCGCGGCATTGCACGGAACTTTGTGATCTCCAGAACACCTACTCAGGTTGCTAGCCATGCACAAAAGTACTTCATACGGCAAAGTAATGTGTCAAGGAGGAAAAGACGTTCAAGCCTTTTTGATATTGTTGCTGATGACGTAAGTAATTTGATTGTTAGCTTTTGATGTACTTGGGGGACATTTACATATAAAACTTCTGTGGATATGTGAGATAGATAACTTTACTTCTCCACCATGGCTGAAAAGGTTATTAGTAAGTTGGCTGCATCGATCACTGGAAAATATATGATGATAGACCATCAGTGCTAACATTAAATGTGCTTCAAATACACTATGACATGTTTTGTGGGGGTTGTGGTTATGCAATTTCGATTTAATTATACATTTGATCATTTTAAGTAAGCTGAAGTACAAAATGAAGCTAAACCAATTATAACATTGGTCACAACAAATGTCTTGTTTTTAGACACTAAAGTACGCATACACTTTTTAATTTTCTGTTTTGCATTTTCTGTAGTCAGTCGATACTCCAGTGGTGTCAAGAGAATTTTTCCCGGTGAACCCTTCACAAGCTGAGACACAAAGCAGCACCCCTGTGCCACCTCCAGCTGTGGATGAAGAATGTGAATCTATGGAATCTGCAACCTCCAATGATGGCGAGAACATGCTTCCCAAGCCAGAGGGCTCACAATATACTTACCCGGTTGTCTATCCTGCTTATGTTGCTCCATTCTTCACATTGCCCATCCCATTTTGGCCAGGATATAAAACAGAACCTGTTAAAGAGGAAACACACGAAGTGGTGAAGCCAACGGCTGTGCATTCAAAGAGCCCAATTAATGTGGATGAGCTCGTTGGCATGTCGAAACTAAGCTTAGGGGAATCTCTTGCTGATGCTGGGCCGTCAACCCTCTCACTTAAACTTGTTGAAGGCTCTACAAGGCCATCTGCTTTTCATGCTAATCCAGCTTCTGGCAGTTCAGGCATGAACTCTAGTCATGATCCAATTCATGCTGTCTAGCAAATAAGAAAATTTTATTATGGTCTGGGATCCCTCGGTGCCGTTGAGCTCTGGAGATTCTCTTGTTAATAGAAGATAGCATTTAGAGTGGTTTCAGTAAGTTATAATTCTATTTGTTAGGTTGTCATAAATAATTTCATTTTACTCAAAACATCAGCATCTTACATCGTAGGCACCAGAAACTCGTTTCTCAGATTGTTGGATCTTTCACAGCTTCTGCGTCGGTTGAACGGCTATTTGCTAAGCTTGAATTTTTCCTTGTGAAGCTATCTAAATGGATACTCGTTTTATGTCCGATATAGTTGATCAAGTTCTGGTGGTGTATATAGTTCTTTGTTCTCTAGCATTTCTGATAGTTAAAATTAAGCGCATCCAAAAGCATCCAGTTTGTGTTAGAATTGCGTTATAGCTTTCTGTTTCCACAGGAAATCATGATAGAGTTGTTTACCCGTGATGGCGATAAGAGTCTAAGTCAGTTGCTTTTTTTCCTTAGAACATAATCTTTTCCCCCAGAAATTTTGTACATGGACTTGACAAAGTTATTATCTGTTGCCACTCTAAACATATACCTTTCCCCAAATTAATTTCTTAGGGATATACACACTCTTTTTCCCTTAGATTTAGTATAATTATACGATAATTCTCCATAATTTGAGAAATTATATTTAACACTTCTAAAGTTTGTTTTAGTTTAACAAATAAGTTTATTCATCAAATTTTCTAGCATTAGCAAAAATCGGGAAAACAAAATATATTTGTTTTCAATTGATTTATTACTGATCTATTACAGGTCAGATATATTTTTTACGATCGGATTACTTTCGTACCTCTTCATGTATTAATGCGTGTAAGGAGATAAATCTTCATTGTCGTAAGGGTAAATTAGTAAAAATTATTTGACCTGCAATAAGTTAATAATAATCAAAGTAGATATTAATTTTCATTCAATTCTTTTATTAATATAAACAAATTAAGTGAATTTTGACTACAGGTGAGACTTATTTGTTAATATTTCAGAGGTGCAGTATATAATTCCTAAATCACATGAAGTTTACATGTAATTATATCTGATGGAGGAGAAACAAATCGCGTTATGAAATGAAATATTGTTTCAACAAGGAAAAGATGATATCGCTTCAAAAGAAAAGTTCGAAGTCAAACTTACCAAACCGTTGTAACTTCGTAATTACAGAAATACCCTTAGTCAATAAATTCTAACCATGTAAGAGGGGTAGGTAACGGCCTAAACTGTATTTTGTCTCCACTTATCCTAAATAACGTATTTTTTGTTGTAGTATAAATATCCATCTTCATTCAAGAAGGGAATTTTTTAGAACTCTCGTGTGAAGCGTGTGAATCGCGCCTTTATAATACAAATCTAATCGATCTCACTTTTTTACGACGTCAGTATCAAACCTCATGTAAAAAAAAAAAAAAAAAAAAAAAAAAATTATCCCTATTTGTTATCCCTAAAGTAAGATTTCCAACTTTTTTGCTTTTTCCCTCAAGTGGGTAAATATTTTAACCAATGCTTTAGGCTTTACTCATTCACTCACATCTCACCTTTCAGTTTGTAAACTTATCTTACTTTTCATCTGCAAATCATAAACAATCTAATCCTACTCAATAGTCTAAAACATATAATGGAACCATTTAAATCCAAATGGAATTAATTTATTAATGTACTTAGTATCCAATTTATGACTTAAGTGTTACTTTGGTATCTCAATAATTTCAAATAACTTAGTTGGTAATCACTATTATTATTTTGGTACTCAATTAATGTTTTTCGTTCAATTTTTTCTATTATCTTTTTATGTAGTAGTTATTTTACCCCTTTATAGTAAAATAATAAATATATCGAAGGAAATTGCATAAATTCTAATTAATATATTTTATTTTTATTGAACCATTTGACTTTTATTTTTATATTTGATGATAATATTTCCATTATTTTGTTAATTTGACTAATTTTGTTTATCAAAATTTATAAGATAACTAATTACTTAATAATTAGTTATATGAAATGCCAAATTCGAAATGTATTTCAACCCAGGTAAATTCAATTTGCATTTTAATTTTTGAAAATATGTAATTTAAAATTTAAACCTTTTAATCTAAATTTAAGTTTGTAAAATTGAATTTTAATATATGGATTGAATGCAAACATTTACCTTTTATGATGAATAAAAAATTATGTCCTACATTATTAGTATATCCATAAAACAAAACCATTACTTTAAGTGTATCCCTTGAGTGAACTTCACTATTAAATTAAGTTCTTAAATAATGAGTTCCAAGTAATGTTGACATAAAGAACGTAAAAAGATACCAAAATGATAAAAAATATAATAATTTTGATAATCAAATGTAAAAATGAATGTAAAATGGCTAAAATAAGCAAAAAAAAAAAAATTATCAATAAACTCAGTACTGAATAAATTTTATTCATTTTTGTTATCATCGTCATAAAGAATGTACTGTATTTCTTTTTTGAATAAATGTAAATATCGTAGGATACTAGTTAGGTTGCATGCTTTAATACTCTATAGTAAAAACTATTTTTTTTTTTTCATTTCGCATCACTAAACTTGATATTTTTAAGGTAAAGTTGCAATTTACCTATCCATGCTGTAAAAAATAGACAAATAATCCTCTTGGTAAAAAAATAAAACACCAATTTACCTCTCCCAACTTTTAAAAAATGTGCAAAATACCCCCTTCATGCGAGTGATGTATTGTATGCCCGATTTCTCTCTCTCTCTCTCTCTCTCTCTCTCTCTCTCTCTCTCTCTCATTTTCACTATCTCTTTCTTTTATTTTTTATTTTTATTTTACAATTGTCAGATCTTACCATTTTCACTATCTCTTTCTTTTATTTTTTATTTTTATTTTACAATTGTCAGATCTTACCTAATATAAATCAATGGTTTATAATTTTATCTTTAGTAACCGAAGATCCAAATAAAATCCTAATCAAATCAATTGTCAATATCTTTGATGCGTACCGAGGTCCAGCAGCATCACACTGGTCGAAGGACTTTCACAAAAATCATAAGATTATCGGGGAACTAACCTGCAAACAGATGTTAACACTCTGATGCTTAAAAAATGAAAGAAAAACTTGAATCAAAGAGAGAATAATGGTTGAGATGGTGCTAAATTGATATAATTCGTGTGGAGTGCAAAAAGTGAGTTTAAAATAGCTTAAAATCCGAGAGAAATGAGAGTAAGAGTGTGATAACTTGTCTTCTCAAATTGACTGTATAAAGGGTCCATCTATAGGCGAGCCGTGGAGCAAGATCCGCAAAGTGGTTATGGTGAATTATATACCATTTGAAAGCTGCATGTATTAGCTATTCAACAGAAAAATCAATTCGTGATTTGGACTTCTCTGGACAAAGATATGACCTTTTGAATGAGTGTTGCCTAGTTTGTCCGAGAATCCTAAATCTATTACCTACTGCTTAAAGATTTGATTTCAGCCATTGTTTGGAGTTAGTTGGAGATATTTTAGTATAATATGTCCTAAAGTCTCGCCGACTTATGTGACGTGTTGTTCCTATTGTATGCTGACCCATTTTGTTGGATTAGGCTCGTCTTTTGGGCTTGCCGAGCTAGTAAAGATAAGACAAGTTATGGGCTTAATACCTTGCTCACAGCCAGAAAGGCCTGACCTGATGGGTTGTTCAATAGGGGTTCACTTCCTTATTCTTTAGCTTTGAAGAAAAATATTTAAGGGGGTATCATCAGTCCCCCCTCCTTCACTCCAGGCGTGCAAGACTTGGTATTGAACTGCTAGAGTAGGAAGAAATAATCCTAAAAAAAGATCCTATTCGTGCTTGTTTGGTAGGGGAAATCATACAGGGATGTTCGAGCCTTGTGTTGCTTTGCTGATGAAGAAGAATCTTGGTGGCTAAGAACAACTCATAGACGCATGCGAATTTGGGCGAATCATGCATATCTGCAAAAGGTAAGTGATAATCACAACAAACAAAGAAATGTAACAGACCTCATGGTGCAAGAACCTACTTATGGAGCAGTGCGAGGCCTGGCCCACTGTGGGTCGACTATTTAGTAGGGTAGGTCAAAGTCTGTTAGTCCCGTCAGTAGGAGCAAGTTCACAGGCGGTAGCCATGAGTAGCTAAACAATTCATCTTCAGGTTATAATAAAAGCAAGTAAATAAAATATTTGGAAAACATAACTACCAAGTCCATCATAAAAGAAATACAAAAACATTCATCAAAAGCATAGTTCTAAAACATAGGATAATCGTGCTATCATAGCATGGAAGAATCTTATCCAGCAGGCTGCTAGTTTTCTTGATCAAGAAGTTTAAATTCTTTTAAGTGCCCTGCTCAAATTAACCTTTCTATTTCGTCCAACAAGTGAAAACATTCATTTGTATCATGACCATACTAATATGGAATTGACAGAACTTGTCAGACTTAGGCATGGTAGGTCCTTCGCGAGCCTTCTTAGGCCACATCAGCAAATCTTCTTCTTCAATGGCTTTCAACACATGTACTGGGTTGCATTTAGCAGGGTGTAGTGCTTCTGATTGGAAAAAAATGGTTGACCCCCTCATTTGACTCGGATCTAATCTTTTAAGTGTATTAACATCATGCCTCGTATCTTTGTTTTGTTTATTGCTCCATTGACATTTCATTTGTTACATGTATTCTAGGTTCACATACTTTTCAGCTCGGACAAACAAATTATCAAAACTGACATCTAGTTTTTTAGTTATGTCTCAAAGAAAGCTCCGACACTCAGTCCTTTTGTGAAAGCACTGGTGGACAGAAGGTCCCTTGAGAATGGTGTTGTTGAAACGTTGTATATACGCCCTTTAAGTTTTTTTTTTCTCTTGTTTCATTCCTATATAGCCGTCTTGCGGTATTTTTTGCTTCTTGCAAACAGATGCACAAAGAGTGAAGTAAATTCTACAAAGGAGTGTATTGAACCAGGTGGTAGTAGTCTAACCACTACTAGGCAGATTTAATTAGTGTAGTAAGAAAGACTCAACATTTATACCATTAGAGTACCCGTGCAGTAGCGAATCATTTGCATACTATGGATGTGCTCAGTAGGATTGGTTGTACCATTATAAAATGGTAGATTTGTTGGTGCTCTAAGAAGAGCAGGGAATTCTTCATCCATCACCCTTTGCTAAAGGGGATTCCTTGCTTTAGGTGAGGAGTCTGTCCTCTTACCTACTAAGGAAGTTCCAACATCTCTTGTCGGAGTGTTCGCTAAGTCTCGAGGGATACCTGGTTCGTCCCTCCCTTGCTACAGGGATCACCAGGGTGAAGTTCATCGTGTTAGAGAAGAGTAGGAGCAGGAGATTCTTGGAGGACTGAGTTGACTGTAGCAGCAATGCTAAGCTGCTCATATGGAATGAGTTGACAACAATATGTAGGGGCATATAACTTGCACTTGTGCTTGTAGCGGGAGTAGGAAGGTATTGGAGGGTTGAGTTGATGGTCTCCATGATGAATTGGCTGAGCTGCTCATAAAAGAGCGAGTTGGCAACAATAGGCAGAGTTTTCGGGTCAAAAGTTGGAGTGAGGGCCCTCTGTCGTCTGCTCGATCTGGAGGTGGATAGTGGGACCTGCTACAGCGAAGAGGGAAGTGTTCCCCTTGAAAGATCCATTCTCACCTCCGTGGTCTGAACAATGCCATTTCTCATTTCTAAACTCAAGTGTCCCCAAAGATAGCGCCAATAATGCGTATCAAGATTATTGAGGGAGTAACTTGTAAAATAGATGGTTAAGTCAATAACGTGTTTATTGAAGAAATGAAAGGAAAATTTGAATCAAAGTGAGAATAATGATTGAGAATAGTGTTAAAGTGATACATTCATGTGGAGTACAAAAAGTGAGCTAAAACTAGCTTAAAATCGAGAGAGATTGAGAGTAAGAGTATGATACTTGTCTTCCCAAAATGACTACAGAAAGGGTCCATTTATAGGCGACCATGAAGCAAGACTCAAAACATTGTTATGGCGAATCATACACCTTGAAAAGTTGAACGTGTTAGGAACCCATCAGAAAAATTGGTTCATACTTTGAGTTTATCTAGGCGAAGATATGACTTTTTGACTAAATGTTGCCCAACTTGTCGGAGAATCCGAGAATCTGTTACCTGCTGCTTAAATATTTGATTTCAGCCGGATAGTTTGGAGTTCGTTAGGATCTTTTAGTTTAACATGTCCTAAGGTGTCAATGACCGATGTGACGTGTCTTCCTGCTATATGCTGACTCACCTTGTAGGATTAGGCTTATTTCTTGAGCCTTAGTAAAGATAAGACAAGTTATAAGCTTAATACATTACTCATAGGACAACAATACCTAACTCATTGAGCTGGTGGGGGCTCACTTCCTTATTCTTGGATTTTGAGGAAAAATATTTGTGGGAGCATCATCAATCTTATTTTTTTCAAATTAATGGTTCAGATTTATCCTCACCTATTTTATAACAAAATACACAGTACACATCTTCTCTTTATTTTTCAGGCTATAAAAATAATAAAAATAAAATAAAAAAAGATTAACCGTTGTCTCTCTCACACTCCCCACCCGCCTGTCTCCGCCTTCGATGGCCTCCCCCCGTCTCTCTACCCCACCTCCACCCTCGCCACCACCCTATTTTCCCAACCTACACTATCTTCCCACCTCTTTCATCTCCCCTCTTCCTCACCACTTCCTGTGTTGCCTCCCCTTCTCCTCCCCCTTCCAGATCGGCAACTATCGCTCCCCCCCACCCACTGTCCCTCTGTGCTGCGCCGCCACCCTCATATTTTTTGTGTATTTATTTACTAATATTGTATGTACATATTATGTATCTGTATTTGTGTATATGTATTCGTATATAATTTATTTTATAATTTTAGTTATATAATTGTTATAAACTTATTTTTGCAACTTGAATAAATTATAATTTTAGTTATATAATTGTTATAAATTTATTTTTGTAACTTGAATAAATTTTAAGCCGTTGATCTAACTCAAATGAATGTGAGTCATTGATTTGTGTATCAAATATGAAACGTTGATATGAATTAGAAAAGATATAAACCATCAATTTGTTTATTAAATTAGAACCATTTACATACATATATATATATATATATAATAAGATCTAACGGTGTATGATTAGGAATATAAAAATTATTTTATAGCTAAAAATTAAGTAAATCGCATCAAAGGCGCGTGGTGCACACCACCTGCATGAAGGGGGAATTTTGCACATTTTTTAGAAAATGAGATAGGTAAATTGGTGTTTTATTTTTCACAAGGGGGTTATTTGCCTATTTCTTGTATCACAGGTAGGTAAATTGCAATTTTTTCTTTATTTATATCTGTGTTACAAACTTTAGAATAGCATGAAGTCCCTAAATCATACATGATTATGACGCATGATACGGGTGTGATGGTGATAATGAAATATAGGTCTACAAACTTAGCCTTGATTAATCCAAGTGAAGAGTCACTGAAAGGTGAATATTAATAATCTCGTGAAAACTTGCTCAAATGACACATATTTGTAAAGTGAATGTCTCGATTCTTAAACATCAGTGCATAGATTCTAATTGTCCGTGAGGGTGCATATTTGGAACACCCCATAGAAAACTCTCTCTTGGATTGACAACATTGAATTGAGAGTTGTCTGACTGGATAATTTAAGATTAGTAGTTTGATTTGAGGCATAATAGTGATATTGCATTATCTTCCAGGTGATCATAGAAAGAATATTTTGTTTATAAGGCTATCTAGTATGAAGGTCAATGAGTGATACTCGAAGAATTCATTAACCTACCTCGATGAGTAGAAGATCTCCTGTGTTTTTTGTGTTTCTTTATTAAGAAATTTCTTTGCCAAGGTATCACAGTGATTATGCGATGGCTTTCCTAAGTCGATCATTTACTCGAGAAAATGAATGAGGTGTTGTATAGTATTTTAGTCAGTAAGATTTCGACTCACTATCCATGTATTTGATTCAATCTAAAGATAATTGATGAAGGGGCTATTAGGGTAGTGCCCGGTGTGCTACCTTGTTGATATATAGGATGCTAGCTAGCTAGCATGTTGTAATACCTTTGTAATAAACAATCTTGTTTGTTTAACATAAATAAATCTTATGCCATTAATTTTTGTTATGTAATAGAATGACATCCCTAGGTCATACATGACTATGGTGCATAGTCACCCATATGATGGTGATTATGAAATATGCGTCCAAAGTTTTCGCTTTAATGTTCCAAGTCAAGAATTAAAAAGATGTGGATATTATTGATCCAGCGGATCTCACACAACACAAATCCTTTAGGAGAACATCTCATTTCATGGATGTCGGGGGTGGAGTTCTAATGTTTGTATGAAGTGCTTGTGAATAAGTTCACCAAATAACTCCATAGGAAATTCTTTATCATAGTGACAACATTGAATTAAAAATTGTCGAATGCGATAGTGCGAGATTAGTCCTTAGATGTGAAGCACAATAGTGATCTTATATTAGGGATCTTGTAGTGATCATAAAGGGGTTGTTTTTGAGTACAAGCCATCTAATATGAAGGCTAATAAGTGGCACGTCAATAATTCACTAACCTACCTTAATGAGTAGGATAATTTCTATACTCTTAACTATTTCTTGATTAACAAATCCTTGGCTAAGGTATCATGCAACTAGGCATAGGTTTCCTAGGCTGACCTCTTAATCAAGAAAAGGAAGAAAGTTGATGCATGGTTATTTAGTCAACAAGGCCTCCACTCGCAATTCATGCATTAGACTCAATTCAGAGATAATTGATGAAAAGACCTTATTTGCATGATCTCGTTGCCTTAACATTTTCCACATTCACCTAGAGATCATGGAAAATCGTCATATGGAAGTCCAAGTGGCATGATTGGTATGACTAAAATTTTTCGATTTTGATAGTATAGAATCAATCCTAAGACTTGAGGACAATAATAGTCTCCTGCACGGGTGGCTATATCTTGGTCTTGGCAAAAGGTGGTTGTGTTTCTACACGGTCATTATGAGTGCTATACCAATGCAGTCGAAAGGCGTAGAATGACTAGTGAGTTCCAAGACAGAGTCCATCACCTCTATTGAGTCTGTGGCCATAACAGTTAAACAAATAGGAAATAGTTTCCTATGTTGATTAAGAGTGTGATATGAATTTAGAGTTGATACACAGTTGCCTAGTCCAAGATGGAACCGATACATTGGTCTAGATTAAGGCCAGGACATGATTGGTGGAAGAATCGTGTTTGTATCCACTAGGGAACTAACAAGTTCACGCTATCTTCACCTGTCTCTATTGCTATGGACCATTACTAGACAGCAATCCATGATAACAGATACTTAGCAATTAATTAAAAGTGATTTGATTAATCTAGTATTAAATATTTGCCAATTAAATTATGTACTGACACAAACTTAAGTCTAATTGAAGGTGAACTTATAGAGTCACACACAAATTACCTATGATTTTGTTGGAATTACTTATGAATTAATTCTAAAAGAAAATGATTAATTTGAAATGTTCAAATTAATTCTATGAGATGGGAGCCCAAGTTTTTTACCTAATGTTGTTTGATTGAAATTTGGCCTTGTCTAAATTAAATTAATGAGATCAATTTATTTGAATCGAACTTAATTAATTGGTTCAAGCTTGATTTATTTAATATGATTAAATAAATTTGAATTGGGCCTTAAAATTAATAAAATTAATTGGTTGGCCTAATAAAATGTAGTTAGGCTTGTACTAATTTAAAAATTATATTAAAGTCAAGCCCAAGCCGACATTTAATTAAATCCAAGTCCAAATCCGTGAGAGGGAGGTTGAGAGAGGATATAAATGTGCATGAAAATTACACATTTCATGCTTTTGTGGATGTGTTAGCATGTGTAGTGGTGTGTGTACATGTTTGTGAAACAAAAGATACAATACACTCTCTTGTGTGTAGCCGTCCACCTCTCCTCTTTACTCTTTGGTCCTTCTTTTGTTCTTCTTGCAAGTGAACAACGTTGAACAAAATAATTATACTAATCAATATTACTAGTTGTTTTGTGTTTTCTTTTTTGATGCACATCTGTTTAAGTGTGGTGTCGATAAAATAGAGGATCTTGGTTTAACTCCTGCATGAACGCCAAGAATGGAACAACGCTTGTACCCATTTGAAGGCAAAACTACAAGAAGTAATTCCTTTTACGTTCCATGTAACTTTTTGGTTTTCAAAATCTAACCACGTGAATGTTATTTAATTTAATTAGTGATGAACTTTGATCCCTACATGGTTTTATGATTTTCCATGTTTTAAGTTTAAAGTTTGGCTGCGTATATGTTTTCCCGAACCATACCTATATGGTGGAGTGGGACTACACTGTGGTTGCGGTTCATTTGTTTCAAGTGGGTTGATGAATGTGTTTCAACAACTAGTTTTCCTGTTTGCTTTAATAGTTCTATACGTGAGTTCTTTGCACGGGCAAGGGGGCAAAGGGACAGAGGCAAGGGGACCCCATGGCCCTTACCTTTCTGTTCCTATCATGGAGACTTTTCATCTTATTTGCAGAGCGAAGGTGGATCAGCCAGATTTATTTTCTTACCACTGGGTGGCACAAGGAATTGAAACTACTCCATCTATGTTTGCTGATGACTTACTATATTTTTGTAAGGTAAATGTACACTCACTAAGGATCTTCAAAAAGGTTTTGGATCAATTTGGAGAATTATGAGGGCTCTAAGCTTATCCAGCAAAGAGCTAAATTATCCTCTCAAAATCAGTAGGGTGAAATAAACAAGAATTTCTTGTTGTTTTGGGGTTCCAAGAGGGCTCACATCCTGTTAAGTATCTGAGGTTGCCACTTACATCTTCTAGATTAACTATGGCAGACTACGAACCTTTATTATTGAACATGGAACAAGGAATCACTGGATGGACTCGCATCAATCTCTCCTTTGCTGCTAGGACTCAGCTTATCAAATCTGAGCTGTGTGTTATGTGTATATACTGGAGAGCAGCTTTTGTGCTCCCTAAAGGAGTGATCAGGATCACTGAGAGGAGGTTGAGGACTTTCTATGGCAAGAGAACACCAGATCAGGCTATGCCAAAGTGGTTTAGGGACAAATCTGCCAACCTGTTAATAATATGGCCTTGGCATCATAGATGTTGGGGACATTAACTTCGCACCAATGAGCAGGCATATGTATGCTGTAATGCAGCAACTTCTACATCAATTTGGGTCGCATGGATATTACAACACATAATTAAAAAGCTTACAATATGAACTGCAAGGCCAAAGGAAGTTGGAGCTAGAGGAAGATTTTAAAGTTGAGAACCCAACTCCAAACAGGGGTGGACTACAGGGTTGGTTAAGGACAAACCTTCAAAATCTGGTCAGATTCTTGGCATGGGGAATGAATTCTATTACACAACTACCTTACACTCCCCTTTATTACAGGAATCCCCTATGATGTGCTAAGTTGCATTTTGTCATTAATGCAGGACAATGGGAATGGCTGGCTAATAGAACCGCTGAGGTGATGCAACTCTTGAGCATCTGCCACTCATTCAGCAAGGGTCAGATTCAATTCTATGGAGTCCAGCAGAGATTCTTATAAG
This sequence comes from Sesamum indicum, assembly GCF_000512975.1. NCBI lineage: Eukaryota > Viridiplantae > Streptophyta > Magnoliopsida > Lamiales > Pedaliaceae > Sesamum > Sesamum indicum. The sequence continues at coordinate 11,166,895 of NC_026150.1, forward strand.
TTATTCCACCTTCATTCCAGCAAGGTGGCATGGTACGCTTTACTGCAGGGGCTGTTCAAAATACCACGAATACATTTATTTCGACTTGCTATTTCTGGAGAAACTAACTACAATAGACAAACTGTGGATGCAACAAGAGGATAGGAACTGCGTTTTGTGGGGTTTAATGCAATTTACCCCCTACAGGGTCGATTTCAATGGTGGCCATGTCCACACTAGCAACAGGGGGTACTATGGGCAACCAAATGTTGGAGGGGCAAACACCTGGTAAAGCAGCATTTATGTGTTTACTTGCCTCACTGATCTACCATATATGGAGGGAGAGGAACTTCAGAAGATTTTAGGGCAAGACATGTTCTCCAGTGCATATATTGCAGTTTTAGTACTCGATATATATGCACACATATTTTTCACCTGTTAATTAGCACCAAAGCTCTTATTTCCATTCCCTCAATTTATTTACCTCATATTTGTTTCATTTCTGCTATCATTCTCTTCTCTTCCTAGTTTTGGTCATTTTTTAGATCACTTTTGTGTTTAAAGTATTCCTGAAGGAAACCCTTAGTCGCTCCAGGCATGGCGCTTCTCTTGCACTTCAGGCAGTAAGAGTGTCAATTTCTCTCGCTGCTGAGGAAGTATGTCAGTTTATTTAGTTAAATACATTTGATTGGATCACCAACTCTGCAGTGTTATGGTTGACTCTTGGAATTTGGCTAGGAAAAATAAAATGGATGAAGCATAAAGTTACATTGCTTGTAGAGAAGATATATTTTCCTTTTGCATTACAGATTTCAGACCCGGGAACGCACATATGATTAAGTCTTCAAACTTATTATATAATTAATTTAAATCTGACAACTGAAATTTTTGCCAAATTTGACAACTAAAATTTTCGCGAGTCAGGTTCTGATATATTTCCTGCAGTACTTGACATGGTATGTGGCCTTATGGAGCACAATGGATCAGCTCTCAGGATCTGTTTGCTCAATTCCATTGGCCTAACTAAAGAGATCACCATGGGTTTTCTTATAATCCATTTATACTAAACGAATCGCTTAAGAACATAATATAAACTTTGCGCAACGCTGATGTCCATTCCATCATCAACGCTGATGTTTCATGAGTCAAAATTCACAATAGTTCATCATAAAGCACACAGTAACAGTAAGTTAGGATATTCATATACCCAAGTGTTCCGTGTTTGTGTTCATTTTCTTACGAGTATACAGATGTTGGCAGACAGATGTCAGTCGACTACAAAACTCTGCTCGGACTTGATATTTTCAATTGTAGCTTGAATGATAGAACGAGACAGGCCAGAAAGAGTGATTTCTGTATTTAGCCAAGTTTCACATCCCAGAATTAGCAATTATGGTTGCAGCTGAGGATGTAAAAAGCCATTGCCCTCCCATTGCACCTGTGGAGCTCTAAATAGCAACTTTCCGAGCACTGGTTCTTGTACTTTTGGAATATCCGGTTTTGCTGGAATATTTTCGTTACCGGTAAAAACAACTTCTGGCAAGGTTCCGGTCTTCAGTTGTTGCCGGAGGACATCAGGCAACAAATCCACACTTTGGCCCTGCAAGGAAAAAGACGAACCAGTTTGCTTAACATCAAACCCTTTATTTGACACTCTAGACACCTCGAACTCCATAACTTCAATCACCCCAGACCCCCAACACAACCTTCTATCCCCCAAGACTATCACAAAAAGAATAAAATAAAAAAGTAAAAAGAACAGACTTAGACGAGACGGAGAGCATGAAAAATTTCAGCCTCTACCGGAACAGACAACAAAATTTCCAGTGAAGAAAACTAAAAGCCGAGCATGAATACAGCTGGAAACTACATTCCCATTCTCTCTAGTGAAATTAATTAAAAGGAACAAGAACAAAATGTGTTCCCAGATCCAAATATCAAATGGACACAGGGAATGAATTCTGAGAAACTTAAATGTTAACTTTCTGTGTATCAGAAAATGCTCATTAATATTGGTTAAAGCGGTCTAAGAACAAACACGTTTCAGAATTTAAATAGCAGGAGGATATCCAGAAATGTGTTTCTAATATTTGGCAAAGACATTTAAGCAGCATGCAATTTAGTGATTTAGTTATAACTATTTGCTGCCTTTTGAAAAACGATTTAGCAAAATCCAGAAAATAGTCAAATGACTAGAAAGAACAAAACTGGCCAACGTGGGTATTTTCATTGTATCCAAAACACATACAGCAAAAAGTTCAAGCACAAACATTAATTTCAAAAATCAATCAGCAGTCACTCTGAATAGAAAATCAGACCCCAAGAAATATGCATCAAGCATATGGAACATTAAATGCAAGCATACCACGGCAAGTTCCTGTTTTCCTAGACATCATTGGCAGTACTTTATTCAAATATTTCTTGACAAATAAATTATTAGCATATTAAGAAATAGTAATAACTTAAAAAGTCGAGAAGACTTACAACTAATCCCTTTCTCCAGTGGCTCATCGATCTTATTTTATATGCGATCTCGTCATTCCGATTTTTCGAAATAAAATCTTCCTCCAGAATCTGAAGCTTAGAATCCACTTGGTATGCGTCAACGTAGCGATAACGCTGTAATAGTAAAGAATGAAAATGATGTAGTGATTGCTAATTAAGCCATAAAGACTGAGACAGGATGACTGAAGATACAGATACATAACCAGCAAGCACCTTAACTGCCTAACATAAACTCCACCTAAACAAACTGTAATGAACTTCAAATAGAACTAAACATGTAAGTTGAAATATACAAGCACTAGTACACAAATAATCTAACTGATGTATATGGGAAACTTAGTTTCAAAATTGGAACCTTTCCCTTCCATTTTAGGATGATTCAAATAAAGATTTTCTAGACGGATAAGAAAACTATATAAAAATTATGTTGGATCACAAACTAAAATCTTGGAATATGTTTTATATGGATAACGAAGACACAATAAAATTGCACTGGACTTGGGAACTGGATGTGAGAAAACTTCAGTCAGCTGGAATCACTTCCACACCCAATTGAATTTTTTTGGGCTTGGTTTCAGGCATAAATAAACTATTCTAACTGTGTTCAGTAGGTAGGAGGGGCCAAGGGGAGAGCAGTGAAAGTTGTGCACACTCTTTTTGCTTTGTTAGGACGTACAAATGAAGGAAAATAGAGTGTTGAAGCAATCTCACCTAAAGTCCAAATTCCAATTCCTTACTATAAGTATTTTCCTGAATAACTTTTCAAGTGCCTTACTATGCCAATTAGGTCCTAGGCCAAACACATAGCTCATGTATATTACGTGATCGTAAGGGTCATCCACCCACACCAAAAACCAACTAAATAAAGTTGCTATGGGTATAGGTGTTGTCAACCAAGGAAAGAGCAAAGGGTGGGGAACAGGGAACAAACCATTCTATAACCATATAAAATGAAAGCCGCATAATTGCCAGTTGTCTCCAATGTATTGCTATGGGATTATAGAACAATTAGTAAAAACTATTTTCCAGTTGAGATAAATCTGCAAATAAGAATGCATGCTCAGTGTTGCAGCACAAGTGTCCGGAGATAAAGAAGATTAATGGCAAGCCATAACCTAGATAGGAAAGCATAAGTACCTGTAAATAGAAAACCACAAGAAGACTTCCGACTGTTGATGAACAATCCTCTGTTGCAAAATCAAACAAGCATTTATGAAGATGCTTCTCCTCATCATAGTTCCACGGCAATTCAATCATCCGATCGACCAAGTTCCTCCGAATACAAAGACAACAGATTTCGGTTACCAGAACCTCCAACCATAGTGTCCAATTGCAAGACTGTTCTTTAATTTCATCATATGTGCCAGTTAGTTTCTTATCCTTGACTTTTGAGCATATCGTTCTCTGGTACATAAATGCTTCAGTCAGAAGCCCAGATTCCACCCGAACCCGAACAGCAGTGACGGCTTCCCCAAGTGAAACTAATGTTGCTCCCCCATCTCGTCCTGACCACCTCAAAGCCATAAGAGCTGCATCAGGATTTTGTCGCTCTAATAGTGCCTGTGCAACCTTAGGATGAATGTTCGGGCCTGCGATTTCAGGAAGAAGGCGAGATGCTTCCTGGCAATACAACTTGTGAAGAATAATCAGTTCAGCCAATAACAGATCTAGAGCAGAAAATAACATAACAAAATTTCAGTCATTATTGTCTTGATAGTTTTAGATGGGACGGGCCCACTAAAAACTTGATGAAGCAGAGATGCATAGTATCAGATATGTTTAGTTTGTGGATCCCCAACATGGATATTTGTCTATGAAAATGTCAATCTGTTGGCAAGAAAACGATCCACACTACACCAACCAAGCCAACAAACAGAAAACTTTAAGTTTTCATTTTCCAGTAAATGCTTTTAATTCGTCAAAGCACAGACTTCTAGATCATGCTACATATATCCTCTAATGACCCACATATTTATAGGAACACCCTCCCCCCTAAGTTCATAGCCATTGTATTCGACATGCAATGGTCTATAACCTATTTCTTTCTCATTCTTTCTTCCTTCTTTTTTTTCGGGAAGACGAGCTTCCTAAACATTTCCTCAAAACTGCAGAAAGACTAGAATATATGCTAAAACTGTGGCTTGGAGAAAAGTAAAAACCAAACGATCCACTCTAACACACAGGTTGATATAAAATTTTACATCGCCCTGGAAAATAGTAAAACAATTAACTGATTATTTCATTAAACAATTCAAGACTGAAAAGGGCAGTAGATGTACAGTGAAAAACACGAAAGAGAAGTAACAGGAAAAAGAACATAGTGCTCTGGACAACTAACTAATCATTTCCGAGCACTGTTCAAAAAATCTCCAGAAGCATCAAGCCTGTGTCACCACATACTTCATACAGCTGCTGAACAGAGAAAATGGTTGAAATTCATCTTAACAAGACCAGAAGATGATAGTCTACCTTCACAGCTTCATCAGTGTGGTCATCCAAAAGATAGAAGACAAAAGATTCCAGCAAAGAGTGCCTGGTTATACTGAATGTGACAGCAAAGTCATCAACAATCCATCGCCAACCTTCATCAGGCATTGTCCAGTGTCGATCAAAAAGAAAATACAAGAACTGAGGCTGAGCTTAAGGAAAAGCAAAATGAAAGCAACATTAATCATCCGAAACTAAAAAACTCTATCAAGCAAGACATTCCACACTGTATTTGAGATTAGATAGGATACAATAGCCTGCTTGGCGATGACTAAATCAGAATTTCCTCGTAGAAAGAGCAAGTCAACAGCAGCACGGAGATTTTCAAAGGGGTAGCATCCAGGCATTCCATGCAACTTAGATCGAAAATATAAATCACCCCCGCCTGTCAGCAACGATGCAATTGATACTTCACCTTCATCTTTTTCAGCATATTCTTGCTCTGTATCAAGATTTGCAAGTGCATCTTCAATAAAGAGGCTAGACGCACTCTGCTCACTAGACTCCAATATGCGACTCACTGGATCAGGCCATGCTCGCTTAATTGCTGCAGATTTCCTTTCACGAACAGATGAACGCCACAAAGCAAAATCGGAATACCTAGATCTCACTTTCTCCAGAAATTGATGTCTAATGCACCACATCATGATATCCAAGTGCTGTAAGATACAGAAAATTTTAGTTAATGGCTTACATAGGTAAAGACGTTTTGCCAGCAAGCCAGCATCCTAAGACCAAAGAGATAAACGCACAAAATCCACGAACCAAAATAGATCTATTTTTAATCAGCAACTATCTTTTCAAAAAGTCAAGACCAATAGAACAGTATTTGAAACTAACAATTTAACAGCTTTAGTGACATGCAATATCAGATACGGTCCAAAATCTATTTGAAAATTTAGGCATATTATGAACAAAACCCCCAAGAAACTCAGATGAAATGCAGTACAAAATAATTTTCTACAATACTTCTGATTATATTTTTATCCTGTCTATCTCCTGGAATGATATTAATACTGAAGTAGCATATTACTGGGATATTACATTTAACAAGAACTATAGATGTTTTTACCTGCTTTGTCTTCACTATATTCTCCTGAAGATGGTTCAGGTCCACAAGCATTGCTGAAGCAGAGCCTCTGAATGAAGATTCCAACACTTCAAGAACATTGGACATACCTGCTAGCTTCAAAGAAATTTTCAGAAGCAAACTCAACTTTCCTTTCATCTCTAGTACAGTAAGATTATCTGTTAAGAATGTTAAGGTGCGCCAAATTGGTGGTGCAGCATTTTAGTGAATGTTTTAAAAGTTGTCAGGGTCGAAACTAAAGGATACATATTGCCTGCAGTTCTGTCAAAATAATTTTGAATGTCCGCCTGCACCAGTCTTTGACGACCTTCTCATCAAGCAAGAATGCTATAACTGGATCACTTGATACAGCACTTTCATCCATACATACATCCGTAACATCTGTATCCTTATTAAGGGAAAAGGATTGAACAATGTAGTCTCACTATCAAAACACTAATAAAGAAAAACCCAAAACTGGGTCCTAACTCTCAGAATAACAAGTAGCAATTTGAAGCATCTCAACGATTTTAGCCTCCTATTTTGCCAATATACCTGCTTCCAGAAAGTTACAGCCTTACGAAAAGAAAAACACCTTATCCAGCAATGCCACCAAAACAAATTAGTTCCGAGACAATTAAGCTAATGCGAACAAAGAGAGCATTGTAAAGGAGTGTAGAACAAGTTTATTTTTCTAATTAGAAATGAAATCCTGAAATGAATCTCCATCATAGAAAATAAGTGTCCTGCATTCGGAGTAAAAGTTATGCATCTACTCAATCATAAGGAAGTATGAGATGGTGTAGGATACAATGACAAATTAGAGAAACTAGGTTGTTCTCCAATGCAACATCGAATAGAGAATAGAGCCGTTGCACATCAGCAATCAGTTGATTCTCAGCATCTTCTTTATCTTGCAACCTGTCATCACACCTCTTGGAGATAAGACCTCCCTCGATGCACTCATAGTAAAGACGAAGAGGAAGCTCATTTGCTCCCTTTGGCAAGGCTATTCTACATATGGGGCAAGAATCACATCTCTGACTACATTCTTCGCACAATGCAGCATGACCACAAGAGATAAGAACCCTCTGCACGCAGCGTCCACAGCTTCTCAAATCCCTAGTCGCCCTACACCGCTCCAGTTTAGCTTCATTGCACAGCTCAATTGGATCAATCGAAGCCAAGCGAACCAATGCCTTCTAAAACCATTGCAATAGCTCAAATGTCAAGCAACTCGTAACATATGAAGTTGACCAACAGCCAAAATCATAAAACCCATATAAAATTCAGCACTCCAAGAAGGAAAACAGAAGCACAACACTGGAAAAGAAATAAAAATGGACATCGATACAAAACTGATTCAGTGATAAAATTTCCAAATGGAAAAATACCTGGCTACTAGAGGCAGTCGGTTCGTCGAACTTCCGACCAACCATGTCTGGGCAAACCGCAGGGAACAGAAGTAACAATCAGACCGAATTGATAAATTTTAACAAAGGCAAAATGTAAGAGCTCCTTCAGTCTGCTACAACTGAAGCAGCAATTGCCTAGAGAGAGAGGAAGAGAACGAGAGAGGGTTTTTGAACTGAACCAAATTTTTAGAACGTAGTGGGGTTTTAACGGGTTCTCCACCTTACTATCATGAATTGGAGTATTCGGGTTCGTTTTCGGGTCAGACCCGAGCAATGCGAGGGGTGTGCACTCTTTGTAAATCGAACCGACCCGAATCCAAACAAAAATTCCATCCGTTCGTTTGATATCTATATTATATATAATTGATATTTTTAATTTATTAATGTGTTAATTTTTTAATTAACTAATTATATTTAATTTTGTCATTCATCATATTTTTTTATAATTTACTTTTGATAGTTTTCTATTAGTTTTTTTTATGTTATATAATTTTTAGGTCATTTTTAACTCTATAAAAAGTAAATATATAATTTAAAAAGTTATTTTAAATATTTAATAAAAATTATGAACATACATAAAATATGCGATACTTACTAGTTTTGATAATCAATTTTGGCGAATTTTAGTATTTAATATGGTGTCGATATTTTATATCAATATACAATATCCTACTGAATATATGATAATCATATATAATATTTATATATGGAAATACAATAAATAATTAATTATGAATAAAAATATTATATACTTATATATAAATATTTAGGAATCTTTTAAGACAAAAATTGGTTAATTCAGTAAAAAATCAAAGTCATTTGTTCGATTTTTATCGAGCATTCCAATTTGGTATTCGATATGCGATTTTGGCCATCGAATTTTTTACACAATAATTTAATTCAGTTTTACTGAGAAAACACCTCGAAAAACGAACTCAAATGAAAAATTAAATCAATACAATGGAATTAGCGTTACTCCTATATGATCTTTTCAATTTATATTATATATTAAATCATGTTTTAAGAAAATGCCTAATATGAGTAGCTCTTGGCAAAATCCCTCGTCAAGCAATTCAACTGCAAGGTCACCAAGCCATGGTACAACATATTTGTTTTTGGAATGGTTTCTTCAAAATATTGAACAATATATATAAGAAAGATGTCTGAGATGTGCCTTATTTTTGTCCGTCCTTAGGGTCCTATGGGAGCAATAGACGATATTTATGACTTTATTTCTCCTTAGGTGTGCACCGACATTGTTTGATGTATATGTGTTCTAACTTTAACGATCGTTATAACAAGATGCAGTTCAAGGATCTTTGTTGGAAGCTACTTCTAAATATCAAATTGAATGATTTAATTGAATTATGGACGAGATAAGAAGTATAAAGCTAGAAACATTCATGTACTTAGACTAGATTGGAAAGGAAAAGTGGACAGTTTCTCGTGATGGTGGATGGCGGTGCAGTATTATGACAACCAACATGTTAGAATGCATCTGTGGAGTTTTGGAAAAGGGCTCGCCGCCAAATGATATTTATTCATTCCGTCCTTTGTTTTTGTGAGAAGATGGCGAAGAGTAATGAAATATTACACAACAATCAACTATGAACAGACTATACATATAAGTTGTTGAAACATTGGTCTAAAGTATCTTTAAGGTGTGCGGTAATGAGATTCATTCATTCAGTTTGAACAGTCCACTCAATGGTTACAAAACAATATCGTGGATAAGGGCGTAACATTTACGTTGTCAAAGTTGCCACGCGGAAGTATTCATGTGGCAAATAGAGTTGGTTTGGAATTTCTTGCTCTCATGCTCAAAAGGTATGCATATAAGCTTAATATTGCATCAATGGGTAAGCAATACTATTATTTAAAGCCTTATAGAATGACATAAGTCTTTCCAACCTTTAATGACAAAAGAATATTTGGACATCCCATACTTTCAGTTGGTCCACAATACTACACTTCGTAGCTCTACTCGTCGGGGGCGATCTAGCATGGCTGGTCGTAGACGGCAAAATAATGAAGTCAATACTTGATTGCATTTCTTTTATGAGTAAAAATTATTTTAGTACGTGAATTTTTGCGTTATTGTCAGATTGATACATGAGTTTATACAAATGATATAATTAATACCTGAGTTTCTCCATAATTATTAAATTGATATGAGTTTTTATAAATGCCCCAATTGGTACTTGAGTTTTTACATAAAAATTAAATAGGTGCATATCTTTATTTAGAATATTTTATAATGTCAAAATTACCCATTTAATATAAATTAATCTTTGTATATATTCATTATTTTATAGCACAATATAGTCCTATGATTAAATAAATTATATTATTATAACAATTTTCAATGATAACAATGAATGATAGTAAATTAGTTTGATATATGTGGATATTCATTCAATAACTAAAATTTAATATTTAATAGATTGGGTAGGAAATGATGGTTCCAAAATAAAAGTTAAAAACATTTTAACCAAATATAATTTTTTGAATTTAATTTCTAAAACATCATAATTTAAGAAAAAAATATAGTAAGACAAACAAAAAAATAATAAAAAAATAATTTCACCAATCTTTTTCTTATGTTCTAATTTTTAGAAATTAAATATAAAATTTTATCTCCTATATCTATTCTTTTATATTTTGAATAAATATCTTATGAAGGTGACTTTATTTTTATCTATTATTTTAAATTGTGAACTTTAATTATACTTCTCAATCTAATTATTTATTATCGTGTAATTCGTTATGTTATTTTTATATAATAATAAAATTACATTATTCTACTATTTTTTCTAAAAGTTGTAACTTTAAAGTAATTAAAATTTATATTATATTTTTTTAGTTTTAAAATATTGTAGCCTTTTTATTTATAAAACTAGTGGCTCCCATCAAGTGCAATTTTAATTTTTTTGGTCAGTAAAGGACAAAATGTTTATATATTACATCATGTTAATTAAATGTACCATAATAAATACATACTTAGAACTAATTTTAATTCAAATAGAGAAAAAGAGAAACTACCTTTAGATTAAAGGATATTTTTGTCTTTACAAAATATTTCAGGATAGACATAAGTATCCGTTCGAGAATTGTGGAGAAACTCCAGTATCAATCCAAATATTTGTAAAAATTCGTGTATCAATTTGATATTTATGAAGTAACTCGGGTATCGATTCGATAATTTACAAAAACTCGTGTATCAATTTGATAATAATGCTAAGACTCAGGTACCAAAATAATTTTTACTCTTTCTATTATATGTATGTAAATTTTTGGGTTAAATACATTTTTTCCCCTTAAGTATACCACCCTCATTAATTACCCCCTAAACTAAAGAGACCTTCGATTACCGCCCTTATCTTCTGATAATCCTTCAAATTAAATGAAAATGGACAAAACTTAACTATTAATAATATGATATATTCACTTTAAAGTCCTCTGTAGTTAAATATATAAATCAGTTTGACTTCAACTTTTTTATTCATTTATGATGTTAATAAATTGATATTGGATTAATCACATATCAATAAGATCAACATTAGTATTTTTAAATTAAAATAATTTTATAAATTTATGTTTGTGCATTACACGGCATATAATTTTAATAACAAAAATATTACAAGTGGTCGTCGAGCCTGTTGTTTTGACACTCAAATGTCAAGTGCGGTAACTTGGGAGTTGTTGAGGTTTTTTTTTTTTTTGTCTTTTCATGTAATAATTATATGTCACCTCTTTTGACCTAACATGTTAGGTCTGTAAATTAGTGTGCAATACCTAGACGCGAACACACTATTGTAATAATTTTTTTTTTTGGATTTGGGTAGAGCCTATACCCTAAAATACTTGTGGGTAAAATTTTAATATGGAAAAATACATCTTTATTTGTTAATTTAAAATTAATGAATTTATCAATACGACTATTTATATACTCAAATTTAAAGTAATTATTTTATACTTAATTAATTTATAAATATTGTAGTTGAATAAACTTTTCAAATTGATTGATATATTTAATAATAAAGAGTGCTAATGTGAATGTATTATATTATTAATAGTCAATAGTATTTTTATCAATTTTTATTTAATTTAAAAGATTATACAAAGATAGGGGGTAAATTAAGATTTTTCCTTTTTTTTTTTTTTTTGTTTAGAGAGGTAAGTGATAAGGGTAACATACTTTAGAGGCAAAATGTATTTAATTCTAAATTTTTTAATTTAGTATTTATTAAAAATTAATTAAATATTTAAAAAAAAATTATCAATACCTTGCTCGTGGGTCAACAAGTCTTGACCAACTGGGCTACCTAAGATAGGAACCCATTTCTTTGGGCCTTAAGGAGAAAAATGTTGGGAAAGTATCAATACTTATAAAAATTATTCAATTATTTATAGATTAAAAATATACATAGTTCAAGAATTATACGATAAATAACTATACAATATCTTAAGCATTTTAAATTTATTCACTTGAATTTAAATAGATTGTTTTATAATAATCCAATTGAATTGAAAAAAAATACAATTATTTTTTTAGGTCCAATTTAATAAGTATAGACTCAACCCTACCCCAATCTATATTTTTTTAACGATTCCTAGCCCAGATTTGGGCTTGGGTCTAATAATACGTACAGAGTTTAAATATAGATTTTTTATTTTTTATATTGGTTGACAGCCATAAATGGGGCTATATTATTCAACTAAGGGGCCCAAATCAACATATCAAGAACCACACCTTGGCCCTTCAATGAGGTATTAATGGACTAATCCAAATTGGTCCATCATCTTTTAATAATCATTCTATGCTTTAAACCTCTTAATTTTGTTTGCTTGTCTATACAATTATTGAGGGAAAAACCCCTACAATAACTACCATAATTAATTAAATAAAATATTTTTTTAAAACATCTCTAATTATACTTATTTATTTAACTAATTATTTTTCATTTAATTAATTTTATTAATATTTTTTATTCATACCATCTAATCTTAATTTATTTTATCACTTCTGATAAGTTATTCGTTTTTATCTTACTTTTTTTATTTAATGAAATAAATGTAACAGAAATTTAAATTATGCACACGGATCGAGCGTACTTCAAATCACTGATTTTTTCAAAAAATACAACCCGTGTCATTATGAAATAGTCTAAAAAAAAATAAAGAATAGAATCATAAAAAATACTTAAAAATTATAGGTGGGATTGCTTCTCATCATTAGGCACCAAAAAAAATAATAATTAGGGGCTAAAAATTAAATTAATCACATAATAATCATATCTAATTATGTTAAATCATTCCCCTAATCATATACTTATATTCCAACCTATCAAACATGCTTTTCATGTAAGCTCCCCCACCTTCCACATAATGGCGGCCCAATATTACAAAACTGCCCCTACCCCTTGAGGGTACCGTCTATTGGCCCCATAGGGGCAAACACGTCCATTCAAAAGAAGGGGGGGGCAGTCCGTACCAATCGCACGTGCGGACCGAACTCAAGTTGTGATTTGATTAGCCCTAAATTTGGAGGGGATTGAAGTAGAGATTCTGTGTTGTTAAAGGTGTTTAATATCTGTATAATCACATGGCTGCCAGCTCGGCAGTCACATGGCAGCCAGATATGCGGGACCCACGTTACACACGAATGCCCAAGCATGGGAGGGCCCCACTACCCCCCCCATTGGTTGCTTCGAGGTAATGCTTCTCCACATGGTAGCTGCTTGCACGTGTGGGTGGGTTGTGAATTGTTGTATCATTGGTTATTACTTGCTCTCACTTTTCTATCAAAATTTTGAATGTATCATTTGTAATGATATTGGAAATTTAATAGTCAATTGTTATTATTTAATAGACCATATAAAATTAAACTAAATTATTGTTCATATATATATATGTGTGTGTGGGGGATTTATACTCGTGGTTTCGTTGTTATGAGGTTTTAATTTTGTTAATTAAATTAAATTTTATTTATTTTTTAGGTTTTATGTAATTTACTCCCCTTGATAGTGTAAATGAGCGAATTACCTCCTATAAAAAAAATTTAATTTACCTTATTATATTTTTTAGAATGAGCGATTTACCTTTGTAGATAGTGATATAAGCAAGCATTCCACATTGGCTGCAGACGAGGAACTTGAGTGACTTATAAACTCCCTAACGATGCACCTTTTTAGGACAAACTATTGAGGCTCATACGAAACTAAAGCGAATGATATCTCGCACAACAAGGCACCGATCGAGTCACAAACTACATCATTCGGAGTCATATGTGGAAATCGAGGTCATGTGCCTCTACCAAGCCCTTCGTCTTGGGGGTTGATGATATAGGCCAACTTCCCACATTAACTGCAAATAAGGAGGTTGAGTGGTTTATAAGCCTCAAGACCTACTCTCCATAGAGAGATGCCTTTTACGACCAACTCGTAAGGCTCATGCTAAGCCAAAACAGATAATGCCTCGCGTAATGAGCCACTGATCGAATCGCAAGTCGCATTAAATAGGGAGATAAATTGCTTTATTTTTATTACTGCTTAACTTGCTATATTTTTTTTTATAATTTATTCCTATTATAAAATAGAAGTTATTCCAAACACCTTTTAAATGACGTAGACTTATACAATGAGTTTAGAATTATTTCACTAAATCATTAAATAAAAAAAATCAATAAATAATTGAATTCAATAACAACGGTATATGATCAGCATAAAGAATAATAAAATATTTTATTACAAATTGATATTTATTTATATATAATAATGGCAAGTAGAGGGTAGAATAGGGAAATAATTGAGGTGTCGGACCTTTGACCGGATCCAGAAAGGAAAAAGTGGGTTTTGACCGCAGGTGCACGTGTGGGTACACGCACGATACACGTGTGCTTTGCTGTAGTTGGGCTGTTGTGGGGATGCTGGCATAGCCACCTCGGACGCACATGAGAGGTAATCATGTGTTACAAGACTCGTTTAACTACCCTAAACCTGCATATGATTAGGTACCATGATTTGTTTATGGAAATAAAATCTCATTTTCCTATAAACAGTAAATTACAAAAGATATTTCGAATCTTCACTGTCTAATCTTGATATATATATATATATTGTTTTTGTGCTAGCTGGTATTATAAACTACGATCGAATACTTATTTATAATATTATTTTTGTGTTATCAAAGGTGTAGTACGTGTGTGTAAATTATATTTGTGATTATAATTTATGCCCGTTATTAAATTAATTTTGTTTCTTTAAATATTCTGAATCAAATACTATTATATTTTTTGAAAATAAATACTTTTATTTGTATCTTAAAATTTAATTGCATTTAAATTGAAACATTACTACCCAATTTCTAAAAATAAAATATTATCGAACGGGGAAGGCGTTTATTATAAAGAATTTTAGTACATTCGTCTTTCATTTTGAATTATATTTTATACAATATCAATAAATTTTAAATTATTTTAATATGGAGGTATTGGAATATATTTATTAAATCCTTCCCCACAAAATCAAAGCATACCATCCAAACGTAATCTCATTGATTTTCATGACACAATGAATGCTTGAAGCATATATACATATATATATATATACTTTTCATAATTCTACACAAATTAAAAATATTAGGGATAATTATGCTCTCCTATCTTAATATTTGGTGTAGTTATATATAAATTTTTTGTGGTTTGGAAAATTACATTTAGTACTGTTGAAGTTTGCTTTCTTCTAACAAATAAGTTCCTTTTGTTAGTCAAAATTCACTGAATTTGCTGATATTAAAAAAAAAAACAGATAAAAACCTATATTTTTCCAATTGACTTATTATTGATTTATTTAAGGTCAAATAATTTTTTTATGATCAAGTTATTCTTATACATCTTTACACGTTAATACATATGAGGAGGCATATCTTCACTTTTATAATCAGAGTAGTTAATTAGTTAAAAACAAAAATATTTGTCTTGCAATAAATCAATCGAGAATAAATAATAATTTTTATTTAATTTTTTTATTAATATCAATAATTTACGTGTTCTTTTACCAAATCTCAAAGATGACAAGTGTAATTATCTCAAAATATTATTGAAGTATTTTTTTTCAAAACCAATATGAATATATATATATATATATATTTTGTGTGTGTGTGTGTGTGTGTGAAAGTAACATTTAAACAACCAGAACATGATATTAAAATGAGGAAATGAAAGGGGAAGTAAGTAAGATGATTGAGATAGCTAGGGAGTCGTGGGTCAAATTACTAAGTTGACCCTTAAAGCATGCATGTGACCAGGTTTTGTATCCAATTTTTAAATCCCTGTTTGTCTGGTGCTTTATATTGAGGAGTAGAGGCTTTGGGAAGCCTAAAAGAGAAAAATGAGAAACGAACAGGTCCTTATAAAATGATGCAATTGCACACTTGTAATAAAGTAATGGGTGGGGTGGGCAATGCAATGATGAGAGGAAATAGAATATGTCCAATAAATGTTGAAGCTTTTAGGTGTACCCCGGGAAATCCGGGCCAATGTTTGTGGATGGACTGTCAAATCCCTTCCATATATATATATATATATATATATGTATATTAAGAAAATTATATTTTTAATTCTATAATATAGGGGACTTTGCAAGTTTGGGATCATACTTTACAAAATAGTTGATTTTGATATTGTACTTTGTAGATATTTGCACTTTAGGTATCTTATTTTTATTTTAGCCCCTAATCTTTGTAATAGTATCAGTTTTGGTCCTTATTTTTTTTCCTAGCAGAAATAGTACTAACATTATTTATTGATCAGGCCGAACATGCTTTTGAAATAAAATTTAGTTCTCATAAATTGATACTTTATTTTGACCGTCTTGCCACCGGATATTCCAAGTTCTCGATTTTATGAACTTTCTCCAACCACACTACTGCAGCAGATGGTTCGCAAGTACTTGGTTCATCTAGCAACAAATTGCAGAGCCTATTTCATTTTCTATCTTAGGGCATAAAAGATACTCCAAAAAAGAGACTTGATAAAATTTTGGATAATCAAGTTAAACAAAAGCCTTTAATTTATTGAAAAGCTTATCTAATATGTTACATGGTATTTATTACTCTATTGGAGGAGACAACTATTTAGCCTTTCATAAAAAAGATGACTTGTTGGAAAAATCTCCATACTGTGAAGAACCCCAACACTTAGAAAATGTAAAGACTCAATTTATTTTTTGAAACGTTGGAAAAATTTTCTAATATCCTCCATCTGCTTCCAACCTCTCTATTTATAATAGTCCGCAAACTTCAAAACACGGACTTCAAACTTTCTTAGATGGCGCTATTGCGTTCATTACCTATTTTGGCTCTCCACTTTCCAACCGTAGTCAATATGGCTTGTCAGCCAAGTGTTTGTCAACTGGTGTCCTTTGTTGTTGTGCTTGTTGGCGCCTATGTCCTCTTCTGCTAGCAATCTCCTTTTAGATTTTTTACATTTGAGGTTTTTACCTCATTTTGTAAAATTCTTTTCTTTTAGTTTTGGTTGGGATTTCTTTAGGGTCACCCGGATCTTTGTCTTGAACATGTTTTTCCTGTTTTTTGCAATAAGGGCATATGTGGTTATTGTATTGTCCGACATACATCATATTGCATGCTTTCTTTCTTATAACCTCCATTGCATGCAACTTCTTCTTTTTTTTTTTTCAAACGAGCATCTTTTCTTTTCAAATAAACTTTCTACAAGCTCGTGTTTTCCCTACCATGGAGTTTACAGGAATGATTATTTAATTTATTCAAAATATTTTAAATGGATAATTGACGTTGTCCATCTCAGTGAGAAAGATCAAAATCCCCAAGCTCTTCTAATAGATATTTCATCTTCACCGAGGAATGATACTGGGGGAGGTTTTCTTGTGCAGCTTTGACTTTATTAAATGCTACCATGTCAGGTTCTTCAGTAACTTGATATAATGAAATGCTAGATGAGACCATTTTTCTGGAGCCATTAAAATAAACTTCTGCTTCAAAATATCTCCTCCTTTAAGGTGGGGATTATTTTGCCATAAGTCATAAACCGCCCCATTGATCCATTTCGAAAGTTTTGAAATTTTGAAAAATCCTAATGACATAGTATGAACCAACTCGAGTGCTCCAAAATCATACCATTCTCTCACTTCTTTTGGGTTGGACCCTTCAAGCATCTAAGGATTGTTATATTTTACGGATGTGTCTACATGATTGTCTTGCTTGGATTGATTTCTGGCATGAAAACCAGTTTTTCCCACATTGTTTGGTTTACTTGCCAAACAAATTTGAATCGTTAGTATTAACCTTAGAGGTACCTGTAACTGGTCTAAGGTTAATATCTACCTCTTTAGCTCTAGAGATGCTGGATTAATTTGAACTATTAGGAGTTTGCACTTCCTATAGTTCAATTGTTGCCTTTCTACCAGAGTCTAATGATGGCCTCGTGCAAGCAGTACTTGAATTTGCCGCTACAGGTTGAGAGCCATGTTCTCTAAGTGCAGGTTTCGAGCCCTGCCCTCGCAATTCTCTGGTCATCACCAATGTTGTTGCCTTTCAAATTGGTTCTAGTAATGAGTCCTATAGTGTGCAAGAAGCAAGTTTGGTACTCCTAATGGTGATCTGGACAGTATCAAGATCAGCTTGTTGCACTTATCTAGCTAGTTGGGCTTTAACCGTCAGTTATCCAAACTTCTTATTAAGCTCCTTAAGATTTTTTCTAAAACGCCTAAGCCTCAGGATGATGAAGTTTGCTTTAGATGCTTTCATTTGTTGTCAACAAATTCGCAAGAATATTTTCATGAGATTTAACAACGACAATAGTTTACCAGTAATACTGGCAGTCTGCTTGCCATCTAAAAGTACGAGCTTTCTCAATTTTTGATTCAAATTTTTTTTTCAGGAAAGATTTAACATCCGTATTATTAAATTTTTAAAGTAAAATTTTAGGCTAGTAGAAATAAACACCATTTTTTTGAACGTCTCCCGAACGACAAAGAACTATTTCTCATTGATATGCCAAACTCTGACTTGTTATTCATTGAACAACCCCTCCTGTAAATCTACATGGTTCTTTAGCAAAAATTGTCTTCTTCATGAGAAATGTTGCCCATGTGTAGTTGTTGGCGTTTGTATATACTACCAATTCATTCTCATACTGTGATTGCAAACTTTGATGAGTTATTGCAAATATGTTTCAACTCACGAACCCTTTGAGTGTGAATTTCCTTTCATTTCCACTTCGAGCTTTCAGTTTCCTTTAAAAAGCGGTCAGAAATCCTTAAGATATTTCGCAAGATCATTAATGAAAATTCCTACAATATTAACAACTCCCAAGAAACTTTCAAGTTGCTTTTTACCTTTAAGAATATCAAGAAAATTATGATTTTTTTCCTACAATATGCTCCTACAATTTGATACATATTTTGTCAATAAGAATTCCTAAAAATTCAATCTTATTGGCAGCTCTAATGACTTTCTTTTTAAAAATCACTAATCATTCTTTATGCCATGTGTCAGATAATATTTCAAGATGTCTAATAAGATCCTACATAATTCAAGTTGCAATCAAGATATATTGCCTATGGGTAAACTCTAGATAATCTTTGAAATGATTATCCATCTTTCTCTGAAATATTTCAGGTACATTTGCAAGTCCCATGGGAAGTATATTCCAGATATATTATTCTTGGGGTGTGGAAAATGTTGTGCATTTTTTTGAATTATTTTTCATCTTGGTATGATAAAAATCAAATTTGTAATCACATTTAGAGAATACTTTTGCACCTTTTAATGCATGCAATTAAGTGGACTATACTCAAAATGTAATAACCATCAAATTTTAATATCTTATTGATACATTGATAGTTAATTACTAGCTTGAGTTTACATCTTTTTATCTCATCATGGTTTCTTACTAGAAAACTAGGGTTACTGCACTACAAAAAATTCCAGGATTTGTAACGACTCTTTTGTAACGGCCATATGACAGTTACAATACACATGGGCTTTATAACATTTTTGTAATAGATTGGACGTACTGACGTTATTGAGGGGGTAATAAAAATGTATTTAATTTATAACGGCCAACACCATCACAATAGCAGTTACAAGTTTCTGTATGCCTAACCGTTATAATTTATTGGCCTTACTAATTTACTATGATTTTTGTAATGGCTCATTATTTTTGTAACGGTTGTTTGGTCAAATAAGGAGCCGTTACAATGGCAGTGAAAAAATATACAAAAAATGGTGTTACAGAAATTGTGACATTAGAGACAATATTTTTGTAATGACTGTTACAAAATTCGTCACAAAATAACGACTATATTTTTTAACGGCTCGTTTTCAATGACTATATTAAGAATTCCAAAGGCCGTTACAAAAGCCGCTACAAAAAAATTATATATATGTGCAAGTTATTTTCATTTCATTTTATTTCATTTGTTGTAGAAATTCTTACTAACCATACACACTCTCAATACTCTGATTTTCGTGCATATACATTCGATTAGCTTGTATATTATTACTCAAATTTTGGACTATCAACTAATGCTGATCATCACTTAAGTTAGTTGACTAGGTAATAGAGACTAATTTAATACTTTATTGTGTTTAATTAAATTAATTATAGTTTATTTATTTTAATTTTATGGTTTGTATTCTCCTAAATAGTGTAGTGTAATATTTATAAATTCGTTGGTCGTCAAGTTAGAAAATTAATTATATATATACATATATATGAATACAGTGATATAGAACCTCCTAAGGAGGGTAGGTCTTACACCGGAGTTTGAGGATGGACTTAAAACTTAATGGAGCACATCATTATTCACCTGTCGCATGAAGCTCGCATGGGGGAGCCAGTGCAGTATAGGTGGACGTATCCATTTGAAATGTTCATATGTGAGTTGAAGAAAAAAGTGAAAATAAAACACATGTTGAAGCATCAATTGTCGAGGCATACATTACTGAGGAAATCGATTTGTTTTCTTCATAGTACTTTGAGCCGGACGTGCTATTCAAACGAAGCATGCCTCGTAGAAATGATGAGAGTACGAGTAGTGGCGATGGAAATCAAGTGTCTATTTTCAGCTATCCTCGTCGAGCTAATGGTGCCTCAAAGAAGAGATGACTCAGTAGACCAGAATGGCACATCATCGAGATGTACATTTTGACCACTTGTGAAGTAGTCACGCCATATTATGATTAAGTTATTATTTTCAATATACATATATGTATATATATAATTTATCTGATTAATATATGTACAAATCATACTTGAACAAACTGTACCAGCACCACCATTCGGTCAATTCAATTATTGATTGACTTGTATCAATTGAGTTCAAGGATTGGTTCAAAAGACGTGTAAGTTAATACATTTTTTTTTAATTCTTAAAAGTATATTGTATCCAAATTCAAAATATCTGATTAATATATGACCTTGCAGATACATCCCGAGTTGAACTACACAAACAATGAGCTCTTGAAGTGTCATTATTGGGGTCCAAGTGTAGAAGTGGCCTCGGTCCCTTGATATTTTGTGAACGAGTACAACTTCATATGGAACGTCACAATGCCAGCAAGTCAATCATGAATTGTGGGGTGTGTGTCAAAAGTTCACATATACAGACGAGGACAATGACTTCTATGGAATTATCGAGAGATCATTCAATTGACATATCCACTTATTCAAAACATGTACATCGTTTTGTTCAAGTGTCGTTGGTTCGATCCAATAAGAGGCATGAAGGTACACCATGCTATCACCTCGTTGATGTAAACTTAAAAAAGGTGTACCAAAAAGATGACACATTCATACTTGCATAACAAGCAATACAAGTGTACTAACTGAGTACCCAGGTATAAAAAGGGACTAAGCGGATTAGATGATGATTTGCAAAATCAAGGCTCGGAAAGTTGTTGATCAATATTTGTCAAAATTTTAATTATAATTAAAATATTTGTAATGATTTTTAGCAACCGCCAATGTTTGCCCCAGCTTGCAAAAACAAACTGTTTATAACCGTTGCACATTGTGATTTAGATTTTCTACTTTTTGATCATAGTAATTAATTACAATAAAAAATTATACATTTCTTCCATTAAAATCTTTTCAAACAACATAAACTATACATTTTTTGTTCTAATTTCTAAAATAATTTTTTCTTTTCTCTTCAATACACTAGAAGAAAAATGATTTTTTTTTTATGGTTAATTAGTTACGATGTTTTAAAGGTAAAAACTGTGACAATACTAGTCATGAGTGCACAACGATTTTTTAGTCGTTGTTTCTACAAGTGAAGTTAAAACATTAGCTACAACTAAAAATTATGGCATTGCCCATATATAAAATCACTGTGAATATTAATTAATCGTAGTTAAAAAAGTTTAAACTTCTACAACAATTATATTTAAATAGATAGTATAACTTTATTACAATTTTAATAATAAGAGTAAATTACAACGACCTCCTCTGAGATTTGCATAATGACGACTACTCTCTTGTTGTTTGAAAATTACTAATATCCCCTAATTTAACGGACGTCTAACAATTAGCCGAATTCATTAGTCTTCTTTAGATTTTCATCCACTTTTTATGGTGAACTGACCAAAATGCCCTTATGCGATTAGAACTATAACTTTATTTATTTTTTATAGACTAAGTGGATAATTTTTTTTATAATTTTTCAAATTTTTCTATCCACCCCATCCAATTTTTTTACGTTTTTTTTAAAAAAGAAGTAAAAACAAAATTAACAATTTCTTACCTCCACTAAAAAATTTCATAATGTCATAAAATATTAAAAATATTTATAATTTTAAAAATAACGAACGAATATTTATAATTATATCAAATTTTAATAATAATTATTATAATTTATTTTAAAAATAATTTATAGCGTAGAAAATAATAGACGAGAACTACAAGCTGATGTGATGTTATTGACACAAATGGACAAAATAGAAATGTAGCATAACAAGTGCTGGGAGAGCATGTGAAGATGTATGGTTGGGCGGACACTTATTAATAATGAGAAATCAAATCAAGAATTATGAGTGGAGGGACAGGAGAAAGAAGAGAGGGGGGGAGCGAGTTCAGGTGCACCTCACGTGGGGGAAGACCCTAACACAGTGGATGAGTAGGAGTCATGATTGGGAGAGTTGTAGGGAACACGTGGGACAGCTTGCACGCGGCCACACTCAATCATCACCCGACATCTTGTCGGACCACGTCAATTATAGTATTCAAAATTGGCATCTATTCCACAATCATTTCATCATACCCAATCATCTTCCTATTGGGAATCTACAATTATCTTCACTTCAAAAGAAGAATTTCATTTTCCTTTTTTATCTTTTTTTTTTTTTTTTAATTTTTGGTTTGAGGTGACACAATCATGTACTCATAATCTCATAGACTTTGTATTCAAAGACAGCTATAATTATAAAGTAAGAAAATATATTTAATAATTGTGTTAATCTTGAGGTTTCTATGTTGAAGTTGATTTTAGTTTAAGGATAATTATACTTTTTTAGTTTAAGATTTAGTGTAATTATATGTAAATTTTCTGTGATTTGCAGAATTATAGTTAACAATTTTGGAGTTTGCTTTCATCTAATAAATAAGTTCCCGTATGAGTTAAAGTTCACTGAATTTGCTGATATTAATAGAAAATTAATAAGAAATCTATATTTTTACCACTTATTACTGATTTACAACAAATCAAATAAATATTTTTATTATTAGATTACTTTTATATGTTTTTATGTGTTAATGCATGAGAGAAGGCATATCTTCACCGTTATAAAAGTAGTTTAGTTGAAAAAAAATATGTGACTTACAATAAGTAAGTGATAAATCAATTGAGTATAAATATCTATTTTTATTCAGTTTTCTTTTTTATTTTTTTATTATATCAACAAATTTGATGAATTTTGATTAATGGGAAGGATTTATTTGTTAGATGGAAGTAAAAATTAGCGGTGTTAGATGTAATCTTTCAAATAAGGGGTCTACTTGTAATTACACACGCGGGACTCTAATTATCCCTATATGTAATAATTGTGCTAATATCAATGATGCGGTTTGTGATTCAATTGGTGTCCCATTGAAAAATTTATTGTTTGCTCTAGCTTTGTATTAGCCTCACGAATTTATTTTGAAAAGGTGCGTCACTAGGGAAGAGGTATTGCGGCTTATAAGCTACTTAAGCTTATCGTCTACAACCAATACCTAACACTTTGCCTACATCAATGATGTTCAAAATTGAAGTTGATTTTAGTTTCAGGTTGTTTTGTCCGTTTGTTTTGATCTCATATCATATATGTTTAATTTTCATAAATTTTGTAACCACAAAAAAAAAAAAAAACCAAAAAACGACATGACTAAAATAAAACTAATATTGCAAATTATCAATAAGGCTTAGCTCAATTGGCGAAGTTGAGGCTTTATGACCTTAGAGGTTATGAGTTCGAACCCCGCTACATGTGTGGAATGTCTTTTTACCGTACAGTAGGTATTGTTTAGATTTTATTTATTTGATATTGTTAATCAGGAACGATTATTTGACAAGAATATAATCGAGTTATTTCAATTAATAATAATTCATAGCTTTGAACTGTTGGTGGTATGTATAAGAACCAAATCTCATGTAAGTAGAAAAAACGATAATAATGTTAAGGTACTTTTACAACTTAGTGTTGAATAGAAGTATCAAATCATATGTTAATTTGGGTTTTTCCAGTCAAGGCCTAATATAGTATATATGTTTAAACTGAAATAGGAAATAAGTAGGTGAGTGTGGCTGGAAAATTTTGTAGGAAAAATACAATTTGGTCCTATAATTATAGAAAGTGCATGACACTTTTAGTTCTCTCGAATTTTGAGTTTGCGGTTGAGGGTTATCTATACTAATATAAAAAGAAAAATCCCTCCACATTCACTAATGGCGGATAATGACACCGGCCCATCAATTTTTGTGAAGTTAACAATACCCTTCATGATTAAATAACTAATTTATTCAACTTTTTAAAATTTACATTAATTGTTAAATTATTATTTCTTTCTTTCTATCTTTTTAATAATGTAATGTACTGATTTGTATATTTTACTCTTATCTTATAATATATTTTAAAACGTGAAAGATTATTTACTGTATGCATGTAGGAACGACGTGCAACAAGGGCTAGTATTTGAAAAAAAAAAGAATTAGTACATTTAATTTAGATGTCGTCAGAAAAATGCTAAATTTAAGGGAAATTAGCACATATATACTTGGCACGTTACCCTTTTAATTCGGGAATTTTTAATTTTATAGCCAGTTTTATTGATGTTGCATTTTTGCTCTAATGATATTTGGACTAAATGTGCCTTTTATTTATTTAATTTTAAAAAATAATTATAATAGTGATGTGAATACTATTTTTAAACATATATTTTAAGGAGATTAAAGCACCAATAAATGCACCTACATTTATTCTCTGGCTCAATTGAAATTTGAACTTTATGAGAAAGGGATAGAAACCAGCAAAACATTGGGTTAGGGTTGAATATTGGCACACATTTATTGTAGATTTGAATTCTTGTCAAGCTATTAGATTAGGTTAAACATATGTTATCTGTTTGTGTTAATTTTCATGTAATTAGATTTTGATTTTGATTTTGATGACGAGTTTTGATTTTAACTTCTGTCTGGGATAAGTTTCGGATCTTTTTCAAAATCTATGACGGGCCCACCTTAGATATACTTAATTCCTTTAACTTTTTCTATATAATATTTATATTTATCATATAGTTATATTTTTAAATAATAATATTTTGCTAAATATTCATGAACAATAACTTTATTCTTTTACAAGATATATCCATTAATTTGAGAAAAAAAGAAAATTCAACCAAATTATCTGAGTCCGACCCAGGAAGTCCAGAGTCAGGGCAGGTCTGGACTGGGTTCGAGGAGGGGCGGAGTGGGTTCCGACTCCATTGACAGTGGAAGTAGGGAGGATCGGGGGTGGGTCAGAGTCGGCTTCAAATTTAATCAAAATTTAACCAAGCGAGCCCTAAATATATTATTATTCTCTAACGAATTTATGGGTGTTGTTCTTGCTTTATTTTATTATAAAAAATTGAAGGAGTACAAAATTGTTGAGATAGAGGGAAGAAGGGGGAAATTATTTAAATAATACAAAAAAAAAACCCGAAATATTGTTTTAAAATATTTAAAAATTTATACAGAACCGCTATTACATGTAATATTACTAGTACCAACAATGTAGAAAAGTTCTTACTAGAGAACCGCGACACTATCATCGACTTTACTAATTTGATTTTTATATTTATGTATTTTATTGTTTTCGTTATGACAATGTTATTAACTCAATTTGTTGACCCGCGAACGTTTTGAAGAAATAAATATTCTAACAATTGGCAGTTCCTTCAACGTGTCCGGTACCATTGGCCTGCACGGTCTATGGTCTGTCCATTTCATTTTGTATAAAGGTCGTGATATGGTAGCCCGGACCTCTATATACCCGCAATCATCTGAATCAATTCGTTGGCCTCCAAAGTATATAACAATATCAATATTTATCATATTTTTGCAATAAAATAAAATATGCATAAAAGAATCGTTGACTGATTCATGAGAAAGGATGACATCATTGGTTCTATGGAATTAGTACATGTGGGATATTGAAATGTGTGTATAATTAATTTACGTTCCAAAAAACTATAACTATATTAATTAAATGAAGAAATGTTAATTAAAAACTATAAGAAACTATGAAAAAATATTGAAAAAAATTATACATGAAATAGGGATGTGAAAGTTAAGAACAGAAAAAATAGGAAGTTGAGAAGAGAGAGAATGAGAGAAAAATAAAAATTAATAAAATAATTTTTAAAAAATTATTATAAAAAATCTATATTAATTGGATAAATAAAAAAATATAAAAAGTAGAAGAAAGCTATGAAAAATTATTGAAATAAGAGTTAGAGAAATAGAAGTGGATCAGACAAAAAAATACAAATTAACAAAATAATTTAAAAATAGAAAAAAAAAGTTGAATAGAATAAATTTTATAAAAATATAAATAATAATTTAATTAATGACATATCAACATAATCATCGTGAATTTATTGAAATTTTCAAATAAAAGAACGTTGGGATGAGTTTTATATATCCCATTTTTTAATATCTTAGTCTATATATTTATTTATTTTTATTATGTTCTAATTTTAGAGTTTTTTTTTATTTTAAATATATTTATTTATTTTTTTTCAAACTTTTTTCTCCAATTTATTTATTCAAATGCTCTTTTATTTAAAAAATTCAATAAATTCATTAACTCCACAACAATTACAATAATATATTATTAATTAAGTCATGATCTGAATAATTATCAATGATAAATTATTCCAATTAAAACGATCATATTTTTCTGAATTTGCAAATACATAATAAAAATTATAATTAAAAATATAATTTCAGAAAGATAATATAGAAAAATCATTTATTAAAGGGATTAATTTAAAATTAAAATAAAATTTAGCAAGTCAAACAACACCAATTTCGTAATTTCTGGTTTGTTTTGCATTATTTTTTAAATAAATAAGTGATGATGCAGAGAATGATTGAGTTCAAATGATTGTAGTGAGTGTGGCTGTCGCCCCAGCTACAGACAACATCACACGCACGCCTGCCTTTTGGATCCTCTTGCCCACAACACTCTCAACTCTCTTTCTTCTCATGCCCCTATCATTTGGATGCCACTCCAAATATATATATATATATATATATATATATTTATTTATTCTCTTTAACTAAAATTTGAGTAAAATAAAAGAAACAAATCATAACGGGCTTTATTGAAATTTGTTATATATTATAAATATTTTTTATTATTTAAAAAATTATAAATATTTATCAAAAATTACGTATACTTTTTAACAAATATTTTCTTATGACAACTCATCATAAGGGATATTTGTTAGAGTATTTATAATTTAAAAGAGATATTTGTGATTTTTTAAATATCAACGAGCTTTTTGTAATCGAGAGAAATTTCAAAAGGGTACATTGTAATTTACCCTATAATTAAATAAATGATGAAGAAAACCATCATTCTTTTTTATTCTAAACTAACCAAAATATGTACCTTTTGTATGTAAACTTTATTGGAAACTTTAAATATAATTCAAAAAAATAATTCTCCTTTCTTCTTCTTAAATTTCAGGGTAAATTACAACGACCTCCTATGAGATTTGACATAAGTACGAATATCCATTTGTTATTTGAAAAATTACAAATACCTTCCTGATGTTTAATGAAATTATGTAATCTTTAGATGAAGATGTGAAATTGTCAACTTTGCCCTTATTGAATTTTTTTTTAAATTAAAAACTTATAAAAAAATTGAATGAGATGGATGAATATTTTTAAAAATTATAAAAAAATATCTATTTAGTCCATAAAAATAATTTTTTAAAAAAATATATAAAATTAGAATTTTTAATCCACAAGGATATTTTGGTCAATTCACCATAAAAAAATAGATGAAAACCTAACGGATCGGTCTAATTGTTAGACAATCATTAAAATTAGAAGGGTATTTAAAATTTTTCAACCAACGAGGGAGTATTTGTAATTATGCCAAATTTCAGGAGAGGTAGTTGTAATCTACCCTAAATTTTATTATTCTGCTATTTTGGCCTCCTAAACTAAAATTTAATTTTCTAGAATTATTTTTTGTTCGATTATTGTCTCAAATAAAATAATGACATAAATATAATTCTTTGATTGTTTAATCTTCTGTAATATTGCAAGTGAGCAAATTATCTCCTGTTAAAAGATATTAATTTATTTCTCTGTATTTTTTAATATACGAAAGATTCTATAAAGAATATGATTTAAAAAATGTTGCTCTAAGATCAACTTAATGTGATAGTTATTTTTTCTTAGAAAAGATATTACTTTTAAAAAATAATTTATTTTTATTTTTTATAATAAAAAAAAGAAAATAATTACACAAAAACAGGAGAGAGAAAGTGAAGAGAGAGAGAGAAAGAGAGGAGACATAGATATGTAAGAGCACGTGTTGGGAGCATGAGGTGAGAGGTCCACGTGAGGTCTGCCAAATTAATTGCTTTTAAATTGGAAAGAATTAAAAAAAATGAAAAATAAAAAAGGTGTAAGTATTTTATAGAGTGAAAGAGTGGCTTCTTGAGTTGGTTGTCCCACGTGAACTCCACTCTCCTTTGTCTCAAACATTTGGCCCCTCAACTTGTGATAACACACACTTCCCCCAACACATTTTTTGTGGCTTGGTTTGATTGGATTAGCTATTCTTATTTTATATTGCACCCAAAATTATATTTTTAGTTCTGTAATTTTAGATTATTAGCATTTTTGACTTATAACTTATTTTTATTTACGTATTTGGTCTTTTTTGGATTTTAGGAGTTCAGTCATGAACATCTGATATTTGGTATTTTTTGGACAAATTTAGTCATGTGTTGATAATTTTGATCTTCTTCACACTGTAACACATCTAATTTTTGATCCTGTAACTATATGTGGTTCCGATATTTTTCGACAACTTTAGTCTTGTATTGACAATTTTGATCTTCTTCACATTATAATACATCTTAACTTTTGTCCTGCAATTATAGGCCGTTCGGATCAAAATTGTTCACACACGACCAAATTGTCAAAAAAAGACAAAATGTGAGATGTTCAAAACTAAATCCGTTCAAGAAAAGAACTAAATATGTAAATAGAATAAATTAATCTTTATACACATAACGTATATATATAAAATATCGTAAGGGTCAGTATATTTTTTCATCCATAAGAGGTAATAAGAAATCCCACCCACTAACTTGATGTGAGGATTACAGTGCTCTCAAACGCCGATAAAATGGTCAAATATCCTAACGGCCCGTATACTTTTCATCCTGGTAAATGCGATTCAAATCCGATTCAGTGATGTACCTGATCTCCAATTATCTAATCATTCACAGGCTAACGATTTACATAAGGTTGTACAATTCGGTCCCTTTTCATAAGTACATAACTGTAAAATACTATGTACATTTCTTTATTCCATTAATTTTTTTCGAACTATTTTTTTGTACCAATCTTATCGATATAAGTATTGAAACCGACATAGTGATCAATATTGCATTTACCAACCTTGCCTGTGCAGGTACCATCACCTGAATCGAGGATAGGACCTAAACCCCTCTACCTAATCCTTAATTTGGACATCATGTCATAACCGGTTATTAAATCAAGAATATTTATGGGTTTTTTTTTCAATAATTCTAGGTAATATTGAATAAGATTATTCGAATTGATATATATATATGCTTTCAAATAAATTTATATGCTTGATTATTAATTTTTAAAATTTTAATGTACTCTTCTATTAAACGAAAAAAAAGATATATCTTTATGTCCTCCATTTGCATGTTCGACATATATATATATATATATATATATATATAATATGGTAATCCCTATTTAGCATGTCGTTGATGCAGAATATACACAATTAAAATGAATTTAAAATATATTCCGCATGCAAGATTTAAATATATAAAACCACCCTCTTGACCAAGATAGTTATTAACCACGGCTAATTAGTTTAATAACGATGATTGTGGTATTTTAATTGGGTTTGGTCGAATTAGATAGAACCTAGGATGCCATCATCATTTTCTTGCAAAGAAATATGCGACAGATGAAAGAGGTTAAGAGCGTGGGAAGTTTGTCGAATCTCCATACCAAAGATTTTTCAGAAGATAAAGTAAAGATGTATTACACATGTTTTCTGTTTTGCCCTTTTTTCACCCTTTCTTTTGGTAGCATGGGGGCTAGGATTGGGGTTGGGGGGGGGGGGGGTAGCATTTTGGAGAAAGTTCATTTGACTGATCAGACTTCGTGAATTGTAAGATTGAGGTATCCTAAAAATTTGTATGTATAAATTTTACAAATTTAGGTATATATGTGTGTTTTTATAATAGTTTCATTTGGGTAAATAACGATGACTTCTGTTGAGATTTGAATAATTACGAATACCCTCTTATATTTTTAAAAAATTATAAATATTCCTACTCATGTTTGGTGAAATTATTTGATCTTTGAATGAATGTATGAAATTATCAACTCTGCCCTTATTGTATATGTTCGTTTTACAAATTTAGGTATATATGTGTGTTTTTATAATAATTTTATTTTGATAAATTAAGACGACTTCTGTTGAGGTTTGAATAATTACGAAACCTCTCGTATTTTAAAAAATTATAAATATCCTTCATCATGTTTGATGAAATTATGTGATCCTTAAATAGAGGTATGAAATTATCAACTCTGCTCTTATAACGTATTTGCTTCGTATCGTTTGATAATATCCTGATACACCGTGACAGATGTGAAACAATACACACCGATGTTATTGCTGATACCACGACTTTGAACCAGCTTCTAACATGTCATAAAGAACCAAGCCGGGGTGCTGGGTAATTTTCGAAAGAATGAGGGGCAAAGAAGAGAAATAATCTAATGCTACGAGGATGAAATTGGGTAACTAAAATTTATATCAACTTAATGGACGGGTGGGAATAGCTAATACCACTCTCATGAGTCGGATAAGAATGCCCGACTAGAACCCTTTAGACTGAGTTGGGTCAAAATTAAATAAATATAAAATAGAGTGAAATTAAAAAGAAATATCAGAATCGATACCAATAAATAAATAAGCCCTTATTGCATTATTTTCAAAAAGCACATGCAAAAACTCTCTTTGTGAAGAATTAGGAAGCTCTTTTTTTTTTTTTAATAAAAAAATATATTTATTATTTTTCATGATAAAAATGTCAACATAGTGATTAATGTTTTCCCATTAATGTCATAGACATCCAATAATATCTACATCTCATATAGCACTTCTTGCAGATTGGGGGGGAACACACACCAAACACAATCATAAATTAATAAATGCCAACAAAATTAATTAATTAATTAATCAATAATAATAATAATAATAATAATAATAATAAATGGGAGAAATTTATTATTGTTATAGTAGTTTGGGGGTCATGGTCAATAGTTAATAGAAGATCCAACCCATAAATATTAGACATTAATATTTATTTTATCAAATTAAATAAATATAATAATTGATCAAAATTGATGAAATAAATTTAATATTAAATATACATGATAGAAAATTGTGAGGATGATTGATTGAATAAAAAAATAGATATTCTGTGAATAAATAAATACGTTTAGAAGAATTTTTTACTGATAAATATTTTACAATCAAGTTACTTATTTTAGGAGTCTCACCCTTAATTAATAGTCGGGCACATTTGATGCATGTGTATAATTTTTAAAAAAATAATATTTATATATTTTTTTGTAATTAATAACGTGTTTCTAATGAGGCATAAAATATAATTTTTTTATTATAGAATCAAGAAATAACATTATATATGAATATTTAAAAAAAATAAACATTAGATGTCATTAATTATTATCTTCTAATCCATTTATAGGTCTAATTAATTTATTAATTATAAGGAGAAAATAATACGACTATTATTGTACATACTTAATTATTGCATATCGGCTTGAAGCCGTCGCGTTTTCCTTAATTAGAACCATTGGTTATTGAAACAACTACTACTTTAATAATGTAAGAGCGTTTGATAGGTAATTTAAGATTTCTTTTTTAACATTTTAGGGTTCTTTCCACAACAATTTAATTATCAATTTTTACTTTTTCCAAAATTTATTCATTAATTGTTCTCAAGTACTATTTTTGTGCATAAATAATTACTTTTTTTAGTCTCTCACTTAAATTATAATATCAATTTAGTTATGTACAAATATATTTTTATCAATTTTGTTCTGTAACTTTAAAGAATTCGCATATTAAGGATAAAAAAAGCATACTAAGGATAGAAAAGTAAGCTAATTAAGTTGGTCACGTGCACTTCTCCGACTATTTTGACAAATTTTTGTCATTTTTTGTTCTTAATATACGATTTTTTTTTAAATTACGAGATAAAATTATCAAAATAAATTTATGCAAAATTAAATTTGTTGTCTCATTATATTACTAAAATTGTAATTTTTTCGAGATTTTAAAACTCAAATAGTTGGACTGCGGATTAAGAGACATTATTGTAGGTGCTAAAGCTGAGAATACTGGTGGAGTGGAAGGAGGGAAAGATGTAATAATTAACAAATACAGAATTGACTGAAATCATTTTTGGCTCATTATTGTTCCTATGAACATCTACCCAAAAAAAATTAAAAAAAAAAAAGAATGAAAAAAAAAGAAGTAAAAAAATAATGGAGTTGCATTTAGGGGGAAGCAAAGCCCATGATTGATGAGATAATATGGCAGTCCCAGTCTCAGTCCCTGCTCATGCTCATCATCATTTCATTCTCCCAACCCCACACACCCACAAAGAACACACTGTCAACACACACAAACACACACAGTAGAATTAATAATTAGCATATATAATCCATCCATCCCCATCTTTTTCTATAAATAACAGCCCTTTATGGTTGCACCATTCCACATTCTGTAAAGCAGTCTTGTTTGTTTTCCTCTCAATCAAACCCCACTTGCACACCTTTTGGTTCTTCTCTCCCGGAAGAGCTTGCAAGAAATTACTTCTCTTTGCACGGGTTTTGCAGAAAGTAAGTGTATAGTCAAGCAAAGATCAAGGTGGTTTTGAACTGGTTTTCTTCCTCATTTCTCAGAGAAAAAATGATGGTGGAAAAGGAAGATTTGGGGTTGAGTTTGAGCTTGAGCTTCCCTGAGAAGAGGGCTGTTTCAAATCCCAGTTCAAATGTACTGCATCTCAATCTCAGCTCTTCGCCTTCTCCTTCTCCATTCAGCATCATCAACAGAAGTTCTTGGACTGATGCCTTCCCTTCCTCAGGTTTGTTTATTTCAGATCTCATGTTTAACATCTTTGTTCAACCCTTTTCACACTTCCTTTTAATCTGTTGATGGGGTATCAACTTTTTGTTTTTCCACATTTTTGGCCCAGTAAAGAGGGAGGGAAAGAAAAGAGAGAAGCCCTTTTTTTTTTTTTTTACCTGTTTCTTTTTCTTTGATTTCTTTGTGCGTGATCTGAGAATGTGCAGATCTCACATGGGTACTTCAATCTTGATAGATTCAATTTTGATGTGATTTGTTCCATGCAGATCGGAGCTCTGAGACATGCAGAGTGGAGACGAGGTCCTTTCTGAAGGGAATCGACGTCAACTGCCTGCCGACGGCGGGGGATGCGGAGGAAGAGGCTGGCGTCTCCTCCCCGAACAGCACGATCTCCAGCGTGAGCGGAAAGCGGAGCGAGAGGGAAGCCACCGGCGGCAGCGACGACCACGACATCGAGAGGGCTTCCTCTCGCGGGATCAGCGACGAAGAAGACGCCGAGAACTCGAGGAAGAAGCTCCGGCTTTCTAAAGATCAGTCCGCCATTCTTGAAGAAAGCTTCAAAGAGCACAACACTCTCAACCCGGTAAGCATCTGAAAATCGTATACTCTATTCTTGTTCATTTCCAACCAATAGTGAGGATGACGCCACGACGTCTATGGTGAATCCCACTTTGTGCTGCGCGCTATGAAATGATCAGACATATATGGGCCATTTTGCTGAAATATGGGTGCATTTGTGCTTTGTTTTGTTGCAGAAGCAAAAGATGGCTTTGGCAAAGAGATTGGGGCTCAGGCCCCGCCAAGTGGAAGTGTGGTTCCAGAACAGGAGAGCTAGGTGAGTTGTTGTACCTGTCTTTAATCCCTTTATCACAACTTGTTTCAGACATGAGAGCTTTCCTAACTGGTCAGACAACTGATGATTTGCAGGACAAAGTTGAAGCAAACTGAGGTCGACTGCGAGTTCCTGAAAAGATGTTGCGAGAACTTGACAGAGGAAAACAGGAGGCTGCAAAAGGAGGTGCAAGAACTCCGGGCGCTCAAGCTATCACCACAGCTCTACATGCAAATGACCCCTCCAACAACCCTCACGATGTGCCCCTCTTGTGAGCGAGTAGCAGTGCCGTCGGCCCCATCGTCGGCGCCCCAACTTTCCACCGCGGTGGATCCACGACCGCTTCAAATGGGGTCGGCTCAGCCGCGGCCTATCACCTTCAATCCATGGCCTGCTTCCACCCCTATCCCCCACCGCTTGTTTGACGCTCTGCAATCTCGATCGTGATTTTCTTCATGTAGGAAAGCTTATTTGAAGAAATGTTGTAAGGCAATATGCATCTAGGAGGGGTCAAGATATGGTGGTTAATTATAGAATTAATGGTGTTTGATGGATCTCTTGTACTTAATTTGCTCCAATATCATTTAGTGAGATTAATAGATTGATCGATCTTGTGTACTAATTGTTCGTTCTTGTTAGAGATATTTTTGTTGAAAATAGTCAAGGATTTTGTGCTTATGGTTGTGTAACTAATTAACATCTATCTCAGTCAAGAAACAACAAGAAAAGTTAATGCCTATATCTCAAAGTTGTGTCAAGTCACTACCAGGAAAAAAGGGTTTAATGAAACGAATTTTGGGAAGAGTTTTGTGATGATCGGTCATCCCATTTTTATGTTGGGATGGAATTTAAGACGAAAAATGGCCGCCTCAAAAAGATCTGTCTTAAAATTTTGGGGATTATTTTGGGACGGCTTCCTCAAATCGTCGCAAATTTCGGATAGAATTAGAGACTGCTTTGGAAAGTTGTCTAGAGATTTGTCCACTGAAATAACAGTTTGGGACGGCCGTAGGGATGATCTGGGACGCCATTTTTTAAATTGAATGTAGTATTTTTGTGACGCCATCTGTGACATGTTTTCATTTTTATTTATTTAGGACGGAATCCCCTCCCAAGAATGAATTGTCGTCCCAAATTCTTGATAAGTTTTATGAACTTGGGATGTTACTTTGGGACGCATGTCATCCCAAATTTTAATTAATTTTAAAAAATATTTTTGATTGCCTTTTTTTTTGTTTCTATATATTTTTTAAATATTGTATTAAATTTATAATTGAAGAAACTATTTTTTGTATGAAAGAAATTCTAATTAATTAAAAATAATTTAAATACATTGTACTATTTATAGTTTGAATCTAAAAGAAAAAATCCTAATCTAACGGTTAGGAAGGGTGTTGGTCAGTGGGCTCAGGGTCTGTAACATCCTCGGCTGGTTGCTGCGTGGATTCCTCGACTAGGGTGTCAGTAGCCGAGGGTGGGGGTAGGGCTGCCGGTGGTAGGTCGACGGGGAATAGCATCGGAATCCCCATCTTATCGCACATCACGCCCAACATAAGCTTAGTTTACTCAAGTTGTGTTGAGAAGTGAGGGTTTTGAAGGTAGCGGCAGGGCGACAGTGGATGTTGACGGTTTGTGGTATGTGGTCCATGGGCTAGTAGCATCTGATGTTAAGGATTCGGACCCCATGCCGAAGACTAGGCCCCATTTCCTCCCCCTGGCTACCTCGGCGCAAAGTTGCTCCTTCTCTAATGGTGCAACACTGGCAGCTAATGAGGCACCCTCTAGTGGCGTCGACTGCGAGGCATGCTCCTCGAACTTCTTCTTATATATCTCATAAAAATAAGTAATGTATGATAATCAAATTTTTTCTTTTAAGAAAAAAAAAAAAGATATGCAACTTATCGCCACCTTCTCTACCCGCGGACTGTTCCAACGCTTTCTGTTTTCTTCTTGTAGCAGTCAGCGAATACCTCCATTCCTTGTGCTAGGCAGTCGAGCTGAGTCTCTTGTACGTATATTTAAAAATTTTAGAAATGTCTATAATAGAATTCGATAGAGTACACTCATACACAAATGAATAGAAATTCAACAACTGTATAATTTCTAGAATCCAAACAAGCAAACTGTACTGTAGGATAGTTTCTAGAAACCGAATGTGAAATTAATCAAGTTTGTTCAAGTTGACATGGCTTCAAACATTGGAAATCCATGCAATTGAAATTCAAGTTTACTTCAGCCTAATTTAATGTAATAATGCATCAAAGCAAGTATTCTCATTTTCTTGACCAAAATCAATACAAGATTGAAAATTCATTTGGAAACACTGAAAATGAAAACATAACCAATCAACTTAGATTCTCCTCTTCCCAAACATCAACTTTATGCCTTTTACAAATAATGTTCACATCAATGGATATTATGAATCTGGTATCTGGTGGGTACTATTGAAACACCTCCAGAGGAATAAAAGGTGCTTTCAAGAAGAACTAGCTTAAGGAGAAGGTAACTACCAAAATTGCTAAAAATTTGAAATATAAAGGATAAAATTGCCAGTAATGCTATAATTACGAGACCAATTTTGCCACATCGTACATACATGACTAATATTGCAATTTTGTCAAAAATTTAACTGCTCTGCAGGATGGAGAAAACAACAAACATTTTCTCATTCTATGAAAGGGATTAAACAAATATGTAGCAGCTAAACATCACAGACAGCAAAAATTTCTATCATAAGAAGATTTTCAGCAATGGAAAAATGTATGACAAGAGAACTGAACATAAGATGGCAATATCAGAAATCAGTTGATGAGAAATAATAAGTACCAAATCAGTTAAAAATAGTTTACATCATACTATAAATGCTTCTACAGCAGAACTTTTGTCCATTGACACAATATTTTCAGAATAGCATTAATTACCTTAGTAAGAGATTTGAGTTTGAACTGAATTTGAAATTCTATATATATTCCATTAAGGACAGAAACAGAGAGCTGAAAAGTGCTCAACGGTGAAATCCAAAACCCATATTAGGATTTAGAAAGTAGGCCACAACCATGTTTTTATTGCGGACAGAAACAAAAAATCCTCTTCATCGCAGACCACGTATACACAAAAAATTCAGCCTAATTTTCACCTTCTCTTGATAAAATGTTTTCAATCATCACGCCTTCAATCTTCAGAATTCAATCATCTAATCAACAAACAATTCAACTTCTATCACATAAAAATAATCGAACAATAAGACTAATGGAAAAAATGTAATACAAGAAAAGAGAAAAAGTAATATTAAATCAAAAAGTTAATTAGATTGATTTGGATGTAATCTATTTTTGACATTCTCGATATTACATGATATTATTCAGTAAATAAAATGAGTGTTCACAATTGACCTTTTTCTTTGTTGTGCTCATTCTGTATGTTCGTATTCGCTTAACATCACAACAGAGGCCACAAACCATTTAGACAATCGTGCAGTTGGACCGCGCATTGGGTGGTGCTTATGAAATCAACCGTTAAGAGATTGGGCTTGAAACATTCCAAGTCGAGTACCTCGAGAATGGGCATTGAGTGTCCTATGGAGGCTTGCGCTAAGAGTCGCATTCATTTGATGAGTGCCGCATTTCATCGGCGACAAATATGGGACGTCTATGGGATCCTAGTGGGTTGATTGGCTAGGTGTCAAATCGATGGAACTGACTCGCGGGGATCGTCATATAGAAGCCTTAGAGGTTTGGTTGGTATGAATTGAATCCCCAGCTCTAATAGTATGGGAGTAGTCCCCAGACTTGATGAACCATGACAGTCACGTGCGTGCAACGACTGTATCTAGATCTGATGAGAGGTGATTGTGTTACAGACATGATTATTATAAGTCTTGTCCAGTGCAATCAGAGTATGTCGGGAGGACGGTGAGCTTCAAGAATAGGATCTTTTCCCTGTCAGTATATGATGGAGATATCTCCTATGCACTTGGAGATACGTTTACGCCTTAAGAATCGACCACAGTGATTGGTCGAATAGGAAAAAGAGTTTTAATGTCGAAAAATTAAGCGTGGCGAGGTTTCAAATATTAAAGCATAGACGCCTAATCAAGGATGGGAATAAACGCCAAATTTCACGTCCTAGACTAAGGCCGGAGATGGTAGACGGAAGGACTGCACATGTATGGAATCGAGAGCCTAACATGGACATTTACCTAGTCTTTAGTGCCATGGACCGTTGTTAGACGACCACCCATGATAGTTGCCGTTCTTGATCAAGGGGTTGATCAAGAACGGTTAATTATATTGGATTTAATAAATCGATAGTGTTGGACAGTAGTCCAAGTCTAGTTGAAATGTGAACTTAAAATGTCACACACAAATCACATAGAAAGAATAAGAATTTAATTTGGAATTCTGCAAGGTGTAAGTAATTAGATTACTCACACCGGAGGGATCTATTGGATGGATAGCCAAGTTTAAATTAATTGAATTAATTCAATTGGACTTGTATTGATTAATTAATGAATTGAATTTATTAATTAAGAGATATTTTTGGGCTTGTGTATTTAATTAGATTAAATACCTATTGGGCTAAATTAGTTGGATTTTATTAAATTGAATTTAATTAAAATTCGTTGGACCTTTAATTTATTTTATATAAATTTGGCACAGTAATTGAGGCCCACTAATGGAAGGAGAGTTGACCAAGAAATTACACTTTTGGAAAGTGCAAACTTGGCCATAATTAGAACCCTCTCTATATGGCATGATTGGATCATACGATATAGATGGATGGGTTACCTTATAAATAAGTTGAATGTATCTAGACACATTCCTACTTATCTATATATATATGTATTGTATATAATTATTTAAGAAATAATTACACAATACACAACACACAAAAATCTCTACCTCTCTCCAACAATTCGGCCACCCCTCCCCTCTCTCATTTGAGGAGATTTTGATCTTGGTCTCCTCTAGCAAAGGGATCAAGGTCTCGTTCGTTACGGTGTGGTGTGGAATTTCTTTATAGGATTCCTATATTGGAATCTTGGATGAACAATTCAACACACCTAGCTGGTTGGAAACTTGAATCTTTCAAGAGGTATTTTCGTTTTTAAGTTTATGCATCTCATCTCGTTTTACAATCATAGCCTCGTATGAATATTTCTATTCTTGTTTTTCATACTACATCAAACATTCGGAAACATCAAGGAGTACACCCCTTGGTAAAGTCGTTTATTTTTTACGCTATAATTTCATCTCTCGCTTTCGCTAGTGCGTTCTCAATCCAATTCGCTTGTCATTTTAAGTACAAGGGCCAAAGAGCGTAGTCGAGATTGAAGATGGAGAGAGGTGGGGACAAGCAGGGTGTGGTGCAGCAGGAGGTGGTGACGTGATTTCGTGGGGCACCTTCCACAATGCAAGGAAAGGGGCATCGTTTGGCAAGTAATTCACAGTAAACGACTACTTCCGCCCTAGAGCAACAACAACAGAATTCCCATTATCACTTGCACAGGGAGCCGACAAGAATGGCAACATGAAATTCGACAGCAACAACATAAGCAAGTAAGGTGCAGTACGAAAGTAGTAAATTGAGTGCAATTTCAGAATGTCAATTTCATTGATAGGGAAAGTAATAAATATTATAAGCGATGCTAGCGCAAGGAAATCGCCTTGAGGGGAACAGTAACACGTCGACTATACCAAGCTTCGAATACTTATTCTCCTTATAATAATCTTAATTTTTTTTTTCAATTTACAACTCTAGATATTGAAAGGTTGAAATTCGCACCTCTAGAGGCACAAAGTCCCTCATGAGTAACCATAAGTATTTACAAGTGTGCACGACAAAAGATCTATGCCTAAAACTCTAAGACTGTGGAATCCAGCATCTGCCGATGAAAGTTGTTGGTAAGCCTAAGTGAGTAGTTGCTTGGCGAATATGCGTCAAGGGTGCTTGGAGTGGGCGATCCCAAAAAATATTAGGTTTTTTGGACGGCGTTTGGGATGGCCAGAGCAATCCCAAATGCTATCCCAAATATAATAAATAAATAAAACGGTGCCATTTTGTGACAAGCGTCCCAAACCCTATCCAAAATATAATAATACCATCCCAATAACCGTCCCAAAATAATTTATTAAAATTATTTAGCAATTTGAAAAATTTGAAAAAAAAATCTAAAAATTACTTCTAGGGAACCTAATTGTTTAAAATGAAATATTAAAATTTATGTTGCAACCCAATCAAATTGCATATTAATTTTTCTTTTTATATGTTTATTAAAAATAAATACGATAATTGAATGTTCATACTTATAATAAGAGCTTGTTGTTGTAATCAACAATTGTTACATTGAATAATTCGATCAAACTATCCAATTTTATATTAGTCCGTTGGATATGATCACGTTGATGCTATATTACTTTTCTTGAAGCTCCAAGTTAATCTGGATGACAAATGTCCATATGTCGTATCTAAAAAATTAGGCTATTGTTAAAGGACAACACTTTGGGACGATGTTTAGGGCCAAACAACTCCCCGACGAACTAAAATGGGGCCACAAAGGAGATTGAGAATTTACGTTAGTTTTGTGTCTATCCCGATTATTACTTATCTTGGATCAATGACCGGTGATCAATTCACTACTAGGTACTTGGATTGTCATTCCATTGAGATAATATCCAGACATTAGGCCATTAGGGTGAGAAGATAAAGAAATTAAAAAGAAAAAAGATATTGTATGGAATGCAACATCGATTTCTTTTATTGTACCACAGACTAATGACAGTGAACTTGAACTTCAATAGATCATACATTTGCAAAGTGTTGCAAATATGCTATTAGATGCATTTATAGATACCGAAAAGGTGATAAAATCACATATGCCAATAGAAATAATCTAGCTCGTTTAGAAGTCTCTAAAATTATTCTTAATCAATAGAAGGCATTTGAATCACGAATGCCTCGAAAGCGTGGTAGACCACTTAGCCTTAAATATACAAATCCTCGAAAGAGAAAGAACCACGTTCTCTCAATTGATCATGATGTTAATGTGACCACTAGTAATATCCCTGATGATAAAGTTTCTGACGATGTTTTATCTAAAGAACCTAACCATAATGAGCAAGATCTCGAAGGCAGTTACGAGATGTCTATTAGTTTGCTCACAATAATTTAGGTTGATACCGAAAAGAAATTAAAATAAATGAGATTTTTGCGTATTCTATAGCCATTAAAATCATGGGCAAAAGTAAAAATGATTGTCAAACTATAGAGGAATGTAGACACTAAAATGATTGAAAAACTTGGAAGGAAGCAATATAAGTTGAGCTTGACTCGCTAAATAAGCAAGAAATACTTGGACCTATAACTCCAACACTAAAAGGTTTGAAGCCAGTTGGTTATAAGTGAATTTATACGAAAGAAAAATAAACAAAATAAAGTTGTAAGGTACGAAGTTAGACGTGTGGCCCAAGGCTTTTCTCAAAAGTTAGGAATTGATTGTACTTAAACGTTTTCACCTGTAGTGGATGCAATCAGACTTAGATTTTTAATTAGTTTAGTAGTAATTGAATAATTGCAAAAGCAACTCATGGATGTTGCAACTACATATCTATATGGGTCATTAGATACAAATATATACATGATAATCCCAAAAGGATTGAAAATGCTCAAAGAATTGAAGTCAAAGCCCCATCACATGTATTCCGCCATCAAATTGAAAAGATCTATATACGAACTTAAATAAGTATAATCGTCTTAGTGAGTGCTCAATAAAGAAAGAGTTTTGTAATAATAGAAAAGTCCCTGTTTATTCAAAAAGAGGACAAAGTGGGGATTTGTATTCATAATTGTGTATGTTGATGTCTCTTGAAGAGATTCGACAAGCAGTTGATTACTTAAAAAGTTAGTTTGAGATGGAATATTTAGGTACTACAATGTATTGTCTCGGTCAGCAGTTCGAACATACTAAAGGTGGAATTTCGTTCACCAATCGAACTATACAGAAAAAGTCCTTAAGCTCATACAAACAACACTAATCCACTAAGTATACCCATGGTAGTTCGATAGCTTGCTGTTAAGAAGTATCCGTTCTGTTCTCGAGCAAATAATGATGAGATTTTGGGTGTAAAAGTATCATATCTCAATGCAATTGGTGCATTGATGTATCTTGGTAATAATACCCAACTAAATATAGTCTTTTCAGTTAATCCACTAGCAAAATATAATTCAAAACCAACAAAGAGAAACAGGAATAATATCGAACATATTCTACGTTATTTATGTGAAACAAATGACATGTGACTATATTTTGAACGATATAATGATACCAAATCAATAA
This sequence comes from Sesamum indicum, assembly GCF_000512975.1. Taxonomy (NCBI): domain Eukaryota; kingdom Viridiplantae; phylum Streptophyta; class Magnoliopsida; order Lamiales; family Pedaliaceae; genus Sesamum; species Sesamum indicum. The sequence goes on from NC_026150.1 coordinate 11,209,503, forward strand.
ATCTAGTTGGTTATTCAGATGCGGGGTATTTTATATGATCCAGATAAAGCTATATCTCAATTTGGATATTTATTCATGTATGGTGGAACTGCTATTTCATGGCGTTCAACCAAACAAACTTTGGTAGCCACCTCATCAAATCATGCAGAGTTAATTGCATTTATACGAGACTGGGTGTGAATATATGCGGCTTAGATTACTGATATTATACATTCGTGAATCATGTGGACTAAAATCAATTGAGAAAATTCCAACAGTAATAAATGAAGATAATGCGGCTTGCATCACCAAATTAAGGAAGAAAAATATTGAAGGCATCGAAACCTAGCACATATCACCATCTTTTTTCTCCACTCACGAACTTTAAGTGGAAGGCAAAATTGATATTAAACAGTATCTATTAAGTCAGAATTTAGCAGATTTGTTTACGAAGTCATGACGAATAAAAGTATTCAAACAACTCGTACATAATATTGGCAAGCGATGTATAAAAGATACTTGCCTAAATCGTGGGGGAGATTATACAATTGTATTCTTTTTCTTAGCCTTGATTTTTATCCTATTGATTTTTTCAGGCAAGATTTTGAATGATGCAGTATGTATATGATAAGAGGTGTGTACTTAAGGGGGAATATTGTAAATACATATAATTAATCATGTATGCACATACCTCTTGGAATTCCCCTCTACTGCTCATAACCTTTTGTATCCCCATAACATTTGTAATTATAATCTTTTAGGCCTCCTTTACTTAGCATGATGGGATTTAAGTAGTATAGATAACTTTAAAATTGCAATCCAGCCATAATTAGCTATAGTAGCGGGCTTTAGATACTAATAGAGGGCCAATACAAAATAAAATAAATAAAAAATTAGATGTGATTAAGTGAAACAACCCAACTAGTAACTTAAAGTAAAAGTGGCCTAATAGTATAGTTTGTAACAACCATTTTGGTGATTTGTAAATACCACTATGTCTTCTATATGAAAATAAGCTTTTTGAAGAATAAGAAAAGTGATTTGGAGAGAATACTTATCTTGTTTTTCTTATATACTAGGAGTGATAGGCTAATAAATTTAAAATTTCTCTAAATTTATAACACAACCGACTTTTGCCCAGGAAAATTAAGAAAACACATTGCATACTCCTGATGGAAATCTCAAGAGACCTTATCACAATGTTTTCTTGCAATAGAATCTCATATCCTTCGCAATTCTTTTCTTTTCTTTTTTTTTTTCAAAGACATAGAAAAACTTATTTTGCGACCACGTTTTTGAAATGGAGGATGGTTAAAATAACGGACGACAATAATGTGAGATGATAAGCCTTCACAAATTCAAATTAATGTTGTCCACCATTTCGATGAAAACATTTATCGGCCATACCATTTTTTATAGTGTATGATAGTGTAAATGTTGCAACGGGTTAGGGTTGTAGTTTCGTCTCTCATTTTGCGACGGACTGCCCTTTTCATATTATTAATTTGCAAATTTGTAATGACTTTGCAACAGATTTTGCTTTATTTTTTAAAATTGATTTATAAATTGCATAAGAAATTTAACCATAGAAAAAAAGTTAATGCATGTAAAAAAATTTAAAATTTGAATTTAAATTAATGTAAATAATTACAACGGGTATGTTAAGGATTATAATTTAAAAAATAAATGAATACATAAATCCTTATCTAGGTCCATTAGCTTCTAATCGTCTTCATCAAGAGGCTACTCTATTGGGATGGGGCTAAGTCGGCTAGAGGCTCGGCAGCTAAGGTGGCTAAAATGTTGGCCTTCTTTTTCCAACATTCGGTGAAATCTCCATGAACTTTGGTGACCTGCTTAGCTGGGTTCCTATTTATAGAAAATTCTAATTTGAATCCAACTCGTCTAATTTGAATCAATTATATGACAAGTGCAATACACTTGTCACGTAATTAGTGTACAGTTCAGTAAAAATGATTAATCACATAGCAAATGTGATACACCTACTCTATAATTGATTTGATTCGACCAAATTTGAGTCGGACAAATTTTTTTCCCTATTTAGACGTTACAAAATGAAAAAGGCTAAAAGATAGGATGTATATAAGTATTTATTAATTCAAATAAATTAAATTAAAATTGATTAATGTTTTAAAACTTACCAACTTTCTTCTATGCTGGCCGACGGAGGGCGAACTACCTCGGTAAACAGTGTTGGCCTAATTTTGATTTGTGACCATGACGGTCCAAATCAGGTAGGGAGGTAAATTGTTTCATTTTTTAAAATATAATGGGGTAAATTGCTATTTATTTTTTATAAGGGAGTAATTTGTTCATTTTTAATATCACAAGAAGGTAAAATATTGATAGACAGACGAAGGCATTCAATGGAAAAAGTATCAAACTGTATTATAGAATAGGTGATTTATAAGTAGCCTGAAAATGTGTTTTAGTTAGGTTTCATTTGGGCAATAGATATCGTTGCATGGGATTAAATGCAATTTAATCTATCTCATATGTGAAACGAGTAAAAAAATCTTCCTGTAAAAATATTTTTGGCAAATTATCCCATGTGTTTTAATAAATGAAGCAAATTACCCCTATTCATACTTTCAAAACACAGGGGATAATTTCTTTTATTATTTTTTTTTCACATGAGCTTTTTTACTTATTTCTCGTATCACAAGAAAATCATTGTATTTTCCCTTTGTTGGATGTAAAGAACCATTTTCACTGAGAATGGGCAATCCAAACAAGTTTTGGCTTTTAAAACTGAAAATGGAGCATTTGAAAATAGATCCAAACAAGAGCTCTCTGAGTATTTTAGTATTTTGGTCCTACATCTTTTAAATTTTTATCATTTCAGTCTTTTTATTCGTCGAAAATATGTTATTTGATAAAAGTATTTAGATAAATATTGTCGTATATATGTTTGCAATGTGCAATAACAATTAATTAAAACCACTAAATATTCTTTTATACATATTTTATTGTATAGTATATATAAATATATTAAATACCAATATATAGAAAATAGATAAATGTCTTATTTAGTATATCTATATATTTTATTGTGTGTGTGTATATATATATATATATATAGAGAGAGAGAGAGAGAGGTGGGGGCAATTGAGTGAAAATTTGATCTTTTTGCTTATTGGGCCTGCGAAATATTTTATTATGGGCTCACATTTTACTACGGACCATATAAAATGAAATAAATATTGGGTCTGGAGGGTTGGAGTGGTTATCCGTTCCAATTCCTCAATATAACTATGGTCTGAATATATATGTATATATATATATATATATCAATAAAATATATATTCGATAATATATAATGACATCGTCGATACAGTAATATTATCGATGATATTGGGATGTTATTGATGATAATTAATATATATTAATTATACCATTCCACATAAAAAATTATTTGACTTGCAATAAGTCAATAATCAATCAATCGAGGGTAAATATCTATTTTCATCCATCTTTTTTTAATATCAGCAAATTCAATGAATTTTGACTGACGGAGAGACTTATTTATTAGGTGGAAGCAAATCTAATAGGTTTTAAATATAATTTTTTAAACCATAAGGGGTCTATGTGTAATTATATCAAACTTTAAGAAAAGGGAATGTAATTATCCATTAATTCTATTTAGTTTTATTAAGGAGGAGGAGGAGGAGAAGGAGGATATATTTTGTTGGGTTTTATTTGTTAGAGTAATTTGTTGGATTAATTGTTATTTGTTTGTTAATTGTTGATATATTTAGTGTTAATTATTTTTTTGATATTTTGATGATAAAAACTTTTTTTCATTATTTTTTTAAAATAATAATTTCTTAAAGTACACATTTTCTGAAAATTTGTAATTTTTTTTAAAATAAGTCTATATATTTTATAAAAAATTGTTGAAAATGTATTATTATGAAAATAATATATTCTGAAAAAAATAATTTTTTATTTTTTTTTATTCTGTTAATTTTTTGAAAATCTGTTAATCATGTGTGTAATTTATGTAATTTTAGGATATTTAAGAAAATATGTGAAATTCTTGTAATTTTTTATTTTTTAAGATAACAATGATTGTAAATTTTTGAAATAAGTATTTCTTAATTTTTTGATAATTTTATTTAATTTCTGTTATTTTTTTATTTTTTTGATAATTTTATTCAATTTTATGTAACTTTTTATAATTATTTGTAACTTTTGGTAATTTTCTGTAATTTACAAACTATTAAGACATTTTCGGATAATTCAAAAAAATAGTAGAAAAATTAGGAAAATTATTTAAATTTAGTACGCATATATAATTGTTTGGTTTTAGTCTCATTTTAGGAAAAATGACTAGGATTTAGTGCACATTTTCTAAAACTTATTAAATTTAATGCAAATTTGAAAAAAAATATAGAATTTAGTACACATTTTAAAACAATTGATAGGTTTTAGTCTGATTTTAGAAAAAAAAATGTTGGGTTTAGTCTCATTTTAGACAAATTATAATACAATGATTTAACATACTTTATAATAAATAAAATGATAATAATATATATTCATATCATTATAGTAAAGCTTATAATAATTTATGGAATTTATAATAATATAATAATAATATAATAATAATTTATATACTTTATAATAATACACTTTAATATATTAGGAAAAAATTAATTTTGTACATAATATAATACAATTAGAAGCTTTTAATTGTATAACTTTTTTAAAGTTGTAGATCCATGATAATCGGTGGTTCGTCCCCTCTAGGACATGGTCATGGCTGCGATCATAGCCTGCCCAGTCCTCTTCCAGCCATTGATGCGAAGCATGCACCTGCCATAGACCATGCCAGTGGGTCCGATCACAGATGGGTCATCGATCGGGAGCTGTTCTTGAAAATGGTGGAGGAACGTCAGAGTCAGCACAACAATAATCAAGACCCTCTTTTGTCCTCTTGAAGCTCGGTAACCCCGAACGAGTGACAAGTGTGTCTGTCAGTAGCGAGCGGCCGGAATAGGGGCTGAGTCTTCGATCTCGGCTCCGAGACCCACCACATTGTTGCTGGATCATCTGACACCAGCAGGTCCACTGCTCCATCACCTCGCCACCACAATCGTCGCGCCCCGACCTTGATGATCAAGTAGCGAAACTCGTGGAGTGGATGCAGCGACTGGATCCCACCTGGCCCGATCCTCCAGCGCCCCAGCCTCCAGCTGATATCCTTGTACCCGACGGCGACGACGAAAAACCCACGATCGGAGGAGGTGCTGATTTAGATTAGGTTCTTTTTTATTTGTATGGATACAAATTTTAAACAATACTTTTATATTTATAATTAAATTATTTTTATTTTTTTGTTATATTATGTATTTTTTATATAATATTGCATATTTGACAAAAAAATCAATAATTTATTTTTATAAAAATAAATATTAAAATAGATTAAATACAATTAATTGTTATAAAAAAATTTGTCATTGCTTTTGTAACGACATTTGGAATAAGTATATCTATCATAAGGTCACGTGGCCGTTGCAACGATCGCGTAAAAGATAGCTATCAATATTGAAAGTGGCAGTCCAAAACGCTTAAAAAGCAGTGAAAAAGACAGTGGCAAAAATAAAAGCAACATACGGATAAGGAGTTACAAGGCCATTATAAAAACAGTTGAAAAAACAAATACAAAGACCGATATAACAACCATTACAACATAACTAACTGCCGTTACAAATAGTTTTCCAATACGCATAAGGAGTTACAAAGGCCGGTACATAAACAGTTGAAGAAAGAAATATAAAAACCGATACAACAACCATTGAAACATAACTAACTGCCATTATAAACAGTATTCCAAATACCACTCCTATATTGAAGTACAACCATATATATACGTGTTACAAATGCCGATATAATAATAATTAAATTAAATTTGATTAAGTCGTTAAAAAACTAGGCCCAAATGCATTTTCTGAACTTGGACTACATTTATAATGGTCTCCATAGGCCGTTACAATTAGTAACAGCTTCCAAAAAAGCCATTACAAATATTTTGTAACGCCCGAAAAAGTCGATTTAGGGTGTTCTGTTACAATGGCCATCACAAATTAAAAAAAACTCTTACAAAATAATAACTTGATTGTTACAAATGTCGTTACTATAAATTTTTGTAATGTGGTTTGTTACAATTACAAATATCTCTTTATTATTTGAAAAATTACAAATACCCCCTCTAAAATTACAAATACCCTATCTGAAATTACAAATACCCCATTGTGATAGTTCATTCTAGAGAGTACTTATTAGGATATCTGTAATTTTTCAAATAACAAAAATGTATTTGTAATTAAAATAAATTTCAGAAAAATCTCCGGTGACTTACCAAAAAAAAAACAAAAACAAAAAAAAGAAGAAATATTAGATAGAAGATAGAATTAGTCTTCCAAGTATTTGTTTGGTGTTTCTTTATGTGAGAATAAGAAGAGGATTAAGCACAAGGTAAAGCTAAGAGTTAGTGAGAGAGATAAGCATTTAAGTATAGGTGGAAAGCATATCTCTTGCTTACTTGAGATGCACAAAAGTGATTCTATTGCACATTCTTCTTCAAAATATATGCCATACTCTCCTCCATCATCACCCACACCACACTACTCTAAATTATATATAATAACAAGTTGTTCTATTTAGTTTATAAGCTCTTTAAAATATTTTATAAAATATATAAAATTCTACGATGCATTTAATAAATTTTATAAAAAAAATGATATTAGAATTATATAAGAAAATATATATTATAATTAAGAGTATAAGCTCATTTAAAAAAAAAAAAAAAAGTAGAAGAAGAAGTAACGAGTTCATGACTTATTTTTAAAATTTGAGCAAGATTCTGTAATCCTGCTCGTATTAATTATAAAATTGTCATTCCCGACAATTTATAAGCTCAACGAGCTTATTTTTATCTAAATGCTTCAAGAAGTTATTATTAATATAATATCTATTTTATAAATTTTAAAAACATCGTATATGATGTACGAACTTATAAAATTTTTTAAATAAATTTGAAACAACTTCCAATGTCGAAAACATATTACTTTAGAAAAAATTATAATTTTTGTCCTGTAGGTATAGCAGAGTGATATTTTATGACCCTGTACGAATATGTTTTTACAATTTGATCCCGTAATTTTTTGAACCTCACGAATTCTGAACAGTTGCACCATAATATAGGATGTGTAGTAAACGTGGCGTACTAGTTGGGAATTTCCGACCAATATTATGAATTTTTCTAACTTATAGAACCAAATTCCGAAAATTGATTTCAACACAACCAAAATAGTAAAAAGACAATCAGTCTCAATTCATTTTATACCTTATTTTCCGACATAATTGAAATTCAAACTCTTTTTTCTCATTATCCAATATGGTTGTCTTCAAGATAAAATTTCTTGCTCGAATCTCTCTGATGTCGTCTCCTTTTTCCCAAGTCACATTCACACACAATACTGGAAAATTTTTTGTCTGGATCTGATCAAATCAAACCAATTAGAAAACAAGTCTGTTATATGTGATTGCACATTTTTCTTTAATCGTACACTAATCATAAGAAAAATATACTGCACTTACCACATAATAAATTTGATCAAAAAATTGAGTCGGGATTATAATTTTCGTTGTCTGAGAGCATCTTATCAAACTCCAAAACCAAGGAATTGAATAATGTGGAGAGGAGAGGAAGGGAAGAAAGAAAGAAAAGGATACGCTTCAAAGTGCCAAAAGACATGCAAATTTTCAATCAAAGCAAAAGCTAGCGTACGCAGTCCAAAAGAAGAATCCTGCCCACACCCACGCAACCTATTTGCCCACCCCTTTTATGACCAAAATGCCCTCACTGCTGCACATTTGAACTCATGAAATCAGCCATGGCATCTCATTTACCTACCTACAAAGTACTTCTTAATTTATACTCTTGTTTGCATAGAGAACAATACGAATACCTTCGATTCTGTATACAACGTCAATGCGTAGTTGTTCGTGTTCTTGTACTATAGTGTGATTCTATTTTTCCACGTACTCCTAATATTCTTACGCGTTTTTGTGTATATATATATATATATATATATTTAAAATTTGATGAAATTATACGTAGCTATATGTGATTTGGCAAATTATATCTAATATTTTTTAAATTTATTTTCGTGTAACAAATAAGTTCCTCAATTAATCAAGATTCACTGAATTTGTTGATATTAATATAAAAATTGAATGAAAATTAATATTTATCATCAGTTGACTTATTATTAACTTATTATAGGTCAAATAGTTTTTTTTTTTTAACTAAACTACCCTTCTAACAGTAAAGATATACTTCCTCACGTTCATTCACCTATGAATAAGTATAAGGGTAATTTGGTCATAAAAAGATTTATCTGACCTGCAATAAATTAGTAATAAGTCAATTTGGGATAAATATAAATATATTTCTAGATAATAATAAATTCGATAAATTTTGAGTAACGGATTTATTTATTAGACAGAAGCAAGTCTCAAGGATGTTAGATGTAATTTCTTAAACCACAAAAAATCTACGTGTAATTTTATCAAATCTTAAGGGAGGACAGTGCAGCTATCCCTTTTTTTCTTTTTTCGGAATTCTCATTTAATTTGTTTGGTTTTATTTTTAAATTATCCGAGGGGCACGCAAATACATTAGGGATCTTTCGTTTTGTTTTTTCAATTTTTTGGTACAAAAATACTATTAAAAAATATTACGTCTTTTTTTTTAATAAGAATTATCACAAAATATTATGATCCAAATTCATTTTCATTCTATTAAATCTAAAACCTTACAAAACATCTAACATTCAAACGTTTTCACATTTTATCAGGTCTTTTTATAAAAATACTTGTCATAAAATAGAGTTTGGTGATGCAGTCCATGCGTATTTGTACACACATAAACTATGAATCTTTAGATTGCATATTATATTATCATCATCTGTTATTTCGATCTTTCATAATTTATGTAAATGCAAATTCACATAGATGGCATCGAATTTTTCTACAAAATATATTAATAAAAAATATTTTCATTTCTTATGCAAAACTAAAAGAAATATTACCAATTTAAAATTAAGTAAAAAAAAAAAGACCTAATTTTTTGAGCAGATTGGATTAAATCAAAATTGAATTTGTGCAATGGAGAAGAGGAAAGGGCATCAAATGGCTAAAAAGAGGAAAAGCATAGCTTGAAATAAGCTCACAACTCCCTAAAACTTTCCTCATCACTCTCCCCACTTTTCTTCACTTTTCCTTAGTGCCTAAGACTTCTTCTCTCCTTCATCTCCCCCATCTCTTTCTTTCACATTCTGCGTCCATTGCCAAGATCCAAAACCCAAGTTTCTCTCTCTTCTCTTCCATGGCGGATGCAGTTTCCCACACTTCCAAACCCCAAATGCGAGCCCCTCAACTCCCGTCGGAGCATGCAAATCCCAGTAAGTTCTTCACCCATTTTCTGTACAAGGCCGTCCTTGTTACGGTCTTTCTAGTTTTGCTTCCGTTTTTCCCGTCACTGGCGCCTGAATTCATCAACCAAACTTTACATGCAAGAAGTTGGGAGCTTCTCCAGCTTATTTTTGTGGGTATAGCTGTTTCTTATGGATTATTCAGCAAGAAAAACGATGAAACTGAGAAAGATAACAGCGCCAAGCTTGATAATGCACAGTCGTACGTGTCTAAACTGCTTCAGGTTTCATCAGTTTTTGATGATGAGTCTGAGAACCAGACTGTGATTGATGAGAACAAGGTTCAGACGTGGAGTTCTCAGTACTATAGAGGGGAACCTGTAGTTGTAGTGGCTAAAGAAAGCCCTGTCGTTAAACAGGAGAATGGCGTCAGTTCAGAAATCAGCCAGAAGCCTCTGCTTTTGCCCGTCAGGAGCCTGAAACAGCGTGTTTCTGAGCAAAACCAGGCCGATTTAGGTGATGAATCTGGCCGGACAAATGGGTCTATTACTCGGTCTAGTTCTGGTTCAGGCTCAAAGAGATACAGTAGCAATTCAAGAAAACCAAGAAACGGAGAGCTTGGAGGGTTGAATGTTCAAAAATTGGAGGAGAAGTTGGAGGAAAACGTCGTCCTTCCGTCGCCAATTCCGTGGCGATCAAGGTCTGGAAGGATGGAAATGAAGGAAAATGAGGATGGCACTCTCTCCCCTTCTTTGGAGGAGCCCGAATTGAGTAGGCTTGATTCAAGATCTGTTAGGCCATCTAGGTCTAATACATCATCCAAGAATTTGTCACCTTCACCATCTGTGCCGACACCTCAGAAGCTGTCGCCATCGACGTCGTTCTCATCGGAATCACAGGCCAAAAGTAGGGAAGACGCGGTGAGGAAGAAGAACTTTTCCTCGCCTCCACCGCCACCACCACCACCCCCACCACCGTTTCTTCGGAAAGCAGTGCTGACTAAGTCCAACTCCAGTGTCACGAACAATGCAGCCGCGCCTGAGAAGTTATTGAGGCGAAGTGTGAGGAGTGTGCCTACAGAGGAATTGAGTGAGAGTGAAATGGAGGAGCCCTGGAGAAGAATGAATCATGGGGTGGAGTTCAAGGGCAGAATGCAAATCGACAGCGGGGGGAAATCCGTTCGGACATTTAGGCCTAATGAATTGGTCATAGGGACAGAGAAACAACCTATAAATTACAAGACGAAGTCCCTTGAGAAAAAGGGATATGTAGATACAACAGAGAGCTATGTGAAGTCCCCGAAGGAGGAGAGGAACGCATTGGTCGATAACGTTTTGATGGAAACTACCGATGAGGACTCTGAGGCTGAAACTGAGGATGATTACTTTGAAGGAAGTTCAGGCAATGGAGAAGCTGCAGCTGATAACAGCGTTAACGACGTTGGACCCGATGTGGACAAGAAAGCTGATGAATTCATAGCGAAATTCCGGGAGCAGATCAGGTTACAGAGAATCGAGTCAATCAGAAGATCGACTGCACAGCGCGCTGGGAAGACACTGAGGTGAAAATGGTGGAATGAAGCAACATGCAATATACTTTTTCTTTGTTTTTTTGGGTTTTTTCCCTTATTGTTTCCCAAATTATGGGTAGTGGTATAGATGGATTTCAGTGATGTACCAGCTGGGGTCTTTTTACTAAAATTCAGGCAGATAATTGACTATGGTTTATCTGATATTAAACCCCTGATCATAGCTTTTGCATGAATGAAGATGCAAGAATTTCAAATTAAGTGACTTCCAAGGCACAAAACATTGTATGTGTGATCTGTTTTTCACTAATGTCACAAACATCCATCAGACCCTTAATATTCATGGATCTCTTGGACGAGTGATATATGTGTTGCGTAGTTATGATCACAAGTGAACATTTTTTAGCACCCAAACGTATTATTGATAAGTAGAATGTCCGAAGAGATTGTTGTTAGAGAAATGAGCCTACACAACCATCCAGCAGCAAGGCTTAATGTTCTCTGCTCTGTTCTCTTTTTCTGTATTTTGCAGAAAATTTTTGTCTGAATCATGTTTGGCCCAATCAAACCTGAACTATACTAATCACACAACAAGTGTATTGCACTTTTCATATGATTATATGGCGGCTGACGTGTAGAGGTAGTTATCGGCAGTTAGGATTGTTCTTTTTTTCCAGGCGTCTGTGCAGCTATTTAAGAGCTACCTCAGCTTGAAGATCAAGTGATTTGGATGAGAGATTTTTCCATAAGCTTACAGTAAATGGCATTGCCCTTATTCTCATACTCTTTTAATTGCGGATTCGACACAATTACACCCTAACTAAACACCTACATCTCGAAGCTCTTTGCTGCCTGCATGATTCCTCCATGCATCACCAACACTTTTCTAGCTCGTTGATCGCCCTAGCAAGCAAAGTCTAGTTTCCGATGGTGGTGACCTCCTCAGAGCCAGTGCTTTCCTTAGCCGCGGCGCTGTCATGAACATCCGGCCGACGCCTGCTGCCCCGCAAGTATGGAACAACATACTTCTTGATATCAGCATCTGACATATCAATATGAGCGCCTGCTGCTTTGATGAACTTCACTCTTCCCGCTTTGTCCAAGCTTTTCAAACCAATCCAGTCCTCGGTGTAAAGCTTCGTCTGAAGGTGAAAACTAGCCTTAGGATATAATTTATTTCACAAGATCCAAGTTTATAAATAGGTGAATCGACTCCGAAAATTCTCAATTTATACCAAACACCTTTCATTATGGTTTGGAAGGAAAATACTGATATGACCACAAAAAATTACATAAATTTTTAGTTTTGCCCTTCATTTAACATTCATATATATAGTTTTGTATTTATAAAGGGATAAATAATATATATATATATATATATAGAGTGAGATTAACATCATTATATTTTTCTCTTCATAAGTTCAAAATTGTTACATGAAAACACTAACTGAGGGGTAAAATTAGAAATTTGTGCAACTTTTTTAATTAACTTCAACATTTTTCATCCAAATCCTAACAAAAAGGATCAGGGGTAAACGATGAATTTCAGAAGGGGTACAAATGTAATTTCAAAACCTTTCTGAAAGAAAATATAATTTCGTATGTTTAAAAATGATGCAAGTATAGTTAACTTTTTATTTTATTTAATAAAAGATTTTATACGCATTACATGTATATGAGAATTGAAATAAAAAATGTAACAAAATTTTGAATAAAAAGTTGAATCCGATGGGCAGGTACCTCCTGAGGCTGTAAAATTGTTCCTAAGCCCCCATCTGCATAATATCCAAACCATGAGCTCTCTTTGGGCTTGATCACGGTGTCATTTGCATTCTGTGGAGACAAAAAAGCATTGGCGGTAAAGCGATGATTCAAACAAGTAATATAGGAAACAATAAATGTATAGGTACAAAAGATAATTAAAGGTTTGATTGGACAAAATATTTTTGGGTAAATTGCATAGACCCCCCTATATTTTTATTGTTTAGGTAAAAAACCCCTGAGTTAATTTTATAAAAAAAAAATTCCTGTATTTTTTAAAATAATGCACAATCTCCTCCTCCGTTAATTAGGTTAACGGTATTAAGTTTTTAAAGAATTGACCGTTATGCTCTTGTGATGATAGCCATTGATCTTCACTAAATAAGAATGAACAATCCAGTATTTTAAATATATATTTTATATTATAACAAAGACCGCCAATCTTTTGGGTTGCCCCTGCAAGTAAAATAGGTTCTAGGCGACCTCACATAGTCTGGGTCGCCCAGATCCATGAAGAGGCGGTGGAGAAGGCGATGGTGGAAGCTTGGGAAAGAAGACGACAGTTTTTCTTTTTTTTTTTTAGTTTTTTATTTTATGTAAATTTTGTATATAAATATATACATATAAAACAAATCTACATTTGATAATTTTATTTTTTGTAAAATAAGTAAAAATAATCTAATTTTCTAAAATTTAAAAATAATAAGAGAACTACTAAGTTTTGAATGCCAAATTTATAATAATTAGTTTTTGTCACACGCGATTTCCATGAGCATAGTGTGAGAGAGAAATATGCAGTAGTGGATAGTTAAGAGAAAAAAAATATAATTTTGAAATTATTAAAAAAAATTAAAATTATTAATTTGACCAAATTTTTTTAAAGAGAAGAAATAAAATGAAGGGTAAATTTGGGTATTTAAAAATTTAGACGACAAAAAATTTTCTTTTTGTAATAGTATAGATGTTATAACAAATGAAGGTAGAAACAAAAAGATAGCTTAATTAAGGCATGCAGAGGGACAGGGAGAGGAAGCATACTCCAAATCATGAAAATGGGACATTCATACCATGATAAGCACAAGGTTTTTCAGGCTGCTAAACCTTTTCTTGTAAATAGGGTTTCTTTGATCAGGACGTTCATTGTTGAGCTTTGGGAGAAACCTGCATTTCTCCAAGTAGTCTGGAATATTCTGTCAAAATAAATGTTTAAGTTGTCCGAGACAAGAATTATTTAATATTTAATATCTTACTGTATGAGTATAATTATATCTGAATTATCATTTAAAAATATAAAATTATACTTTTCTCAATGAAATTTTTAAAATTATATTTATACCCCTTTTAAAAGTTTGTTGTTTACATCAAATCTCATTTTGTTAAGATTTAGACGAAAAATGTTTACATTAGAAAAAAAAATGCATAAATTAAAGTCTGATGTGGCAGATGAGGTGGACTTATTTTCTTGAGTAATAATATTTTTTAGTCCACTAATTTTGTCCATGGTTTAATTTGTCCCATGCGGCACTAAAGAATACCTTGGCACTTAAAGTAGATATTTTTTGGAAAAAATGCAATTTATCCCCTTGTGATATAAAAAATGAGCAAAAAGCCCCCTATAAAAAATAAAACAGCAAATTACCCCCCTATCTAGACCATTGATAGGGGGTAATTTGCTAATTCTTTTTACACAGAGGGTGTTTTTACTCATTTCACATAATTAATACAGAGGGGTAAATTGCATTTAACCCGATATTTTTTATCTCTTCTCTCCCACATAAATACTTAAATAAAAAAAATGGTCAAATTTCATAAAAACAAGCTTTGACTTAGAGCTAAGTTAATAAATTAAAAAAAAAATTATCCCTTTATAAGTATAAAAATATACATGTAAAATGAGGGTCGAAATTTAAAGTTTATGTAATTTTTTTTTTCGCTCACATCAGTATTTTCCCTCCAAACGTAATCGAAGGGGTTCAAATGTAAATTGAAAATTTTTTAATGGGGTATAAATATACTTCCAAAAATTCTCAAAAAAAATATAATTTAGTATTTTTAGATGGATGTAAGTGTAAGTAAACGTATAATTTATATGAATCTTGAAAGCGGAAAGGTAACGTACATGTGGTAACTTGGTATATCCACTGGGAGCAAACCGGTTCTGCAAATTATATATAGATTATAGTTATTTTTAGAGGAAAAACACATCAACTTACAAACCTGTTTTTTTTTAAAAAAAAAAAAATGCATCATGGTTTTTATTAATTTTTCATATATTTTTATTTTTTGTATTACTTTTTCGTTTCCCTTACAAAAATCGACACTATAAAAAATATAGCATTTAATCATGGCTGAAATTGTTAATATAGTCGTAATAAAAAGTTATTAATTATGACCATGCAATAATTGTTAGTTGTGATTTTTGTGAATGTGGATAATATATTTGTCATGACAGAAACATTTGAACCCATGACAAAAATAATTTTCATTGTGAGTAAATTAAATTTTCCATATTAATTTTTTTAATTGTAATTAATAATAGTTATTTACTATTTAATCCAAAGCCACTAAAGCCGTGGAAAATAGTAATTTTTTTTAAGTACAACGTGCAAACATAGCATATATAAGGTAACATTTAAATATACGTCTAGATTGTACCATTTATTTAATTGTGTAAACTATTTTCTTTTCATAATATCGGCTCAGTCTGAATCCTACAAGTCCTGATTGGGTTTGATATGAAATCAGACCACATGTGATTTTGATTGAGAAATCCAGACAGGCGGACCTTTTTCCTATCTTTGTTACAATTAAAACTTTTTCATCCATCACTCAATCTAATCAAGTAAATAATTTATAGTTTTTTATTAATTTATCAAACTTACAACAAATTCATTCGAGCCCTATAAACCATTTATCCAAACTGCGAAAGTAATCGAGCCCTTAATTTTGTTTTCTATCCATCTCAACGGACTTCATTTTTCAGCGTGTCGGGATTGGAATTTAAGAATTTAAGTCTACAACAGTAAAAAGGGGGTTTATTTAGAAGAATATTGTACCTATTTCAATTTTCACAGAGGCAACTTGAATTTAACCCCATGCATATATCAGTTTCACAAGGGAAAAAACAAAGGAATACATATATATATATATATATATGTAGGGTTAATTATGTTTTGCTATCCAAACTATGATCGTTTTTTACTCTTTGATATCTAAACTTTTTTTTGTATCAACTTACTATCTCAACTTTATAAAATTTTGCACTTTGTCATTTATAACTGTTTTTTAACCAAGTTTTTTGTTAAAACAAAATCACATGCACTGCACATGTAATATTAAGGATTATGTGATGTGATATTTTTCGCATATGCACAATATGCAATGTTTTTCCGACAACAAAAAGTCAATGAAAAAAAAGGGTCATATATGGCGAAGTATAAATTTTATAAAATTGAGATAATAAGTTGATACAAAAAAATGATGAAATAATATAAAAACGACTATACGTTGAAAGAAAAAATATAATTTACCCATATATGTATATACCTGGACATAGTCGGAGTAAATGCCAGCTCTCATTATTTTATCTGCTATAGCACGAGAGGGCCCTGTCTGCATATATATATATATATATATATATCAAATACAAAATTCATTCCAAGAAATTACCGAGAAACAAAGCGAAGATTATGTTTTAAAAAGTTGTGATGAAATTACTCTCAACTAATAACTTTTCATAAATGTTCAATAAATTTAAAGGTAAATTACACACATCTTTCCTGTCATATTGTAACATAATTACAAATACGTTTCATTATTTTAGAAAGTATAAATATCCCTCAAATAGAACATAATCATGTAGACCCTGAACGGCGATGTGGAAATTACTATATTGCCCTTGTTGATTTTTTTTTTTTTTAAAAAAGCATTTGACTTAATGTAAAAAAAAATTGAGCTGCGGGTGAGTAAGTAAATATTCCATAAGGAGATACTAGTACATAAAAATATTTTGAAAAATTCTAAAAAAATATATAAAAATTATAATATATAATCAAAAGGGACATTCTGACTAGTTCACTATAAAAATTAACGAAAGCTAAAGAAATAAACTTGTTGTTAGACAAACGTTAAAATTAGAGTAGGTATTTTTAATTTTTTAAATAATAAAAATATTTATAATTATGTTAAATTTCAAGGAACGTGGCGATTATTTTCCCATATATTTAATCAGACAGAAAGGAAATATCAACTTACATAGCGGGGAACTGAGGCAATTCCAGCTTGGGGTGCTCCTATAGAGATAAAATTTTGAACCTGGTGCATATATAAATATAAAAAATCATATATAATAATTATTCTGGTGAATATAATATATGTGTTATTAAACACATATTTTTCTTTAAAAAATGAAAATAAAAACATAAACAAACACGATAAATTTATAAGATCAAAAAATATCTTATAAATAAATTTAGCCAAACACAAATCAGAAAAAAATTCAGAAATACATCACCAAAATTCACATTTTTGGGTGAATAGCCATTTACCCTATGTGATACTGGAAATGAGCAAATTACTTCTGTACCGAAGAAAAAATAAAAAGTAATTGACCTCCTTGTATTTTTTAAATTGCTGCATTTTAAAAAGCACAAGAAGGTAAATTGTCTTTTTTTTTTTTCTGTATAAAGTAATTTGCTCATTTACAATACCACATGAGGATTGCTTGCATTTTTCTCTTTGTTCACCTGAGGTGCCCCTTCACAAAACTCCACAATGCCCCGGCCAATAAGGTTGCCCTAAAACGACACAAATTACATTTTAGAATTAATGTTAAATTGATGAGCATGCAAATATTAAAATTGGACCATATTATATATATATATATATGTGCTTTATTTTAAGATATAATTATTATATATATACAAATCAAGAAGCAATAAAATTTACTTTGCTTATGTTGTCCTACGCAAAGTGCACCAGCTCATGAAGTTAATTATTTACTTATTTATTTTGGAAATTCATTTTATTCTTGTTTCTTTTATATAAATCATTTAAATCTTAAAGGGTACTTAAGTATATTAAAATTTCGAATCATGAATTTTTTTAAAAAAATAATAAATAAAAACTATTATATAGTAAACTATATATCATAGATGATCCATAAGCTCTTCATATTTTGATCATACCTCTTGAGTAGGTACAAGAAATATAATATATAGCTATGGTTAATTATCATAATTAATAATAAATAGTTGTAGCAAATAGTTATTGACCACGGCCACGTAATTGGCCGTGATTTTTGTGAGGGTGGATAAAAGACATGGCAAATATTTTTACCATAACTCTTCGCTGTAACAAATAATTCTTTTATGATGAAAAAACCTAATTTTTTCATCGATTTTATTTAACCATAGTTAATAATAGTTATTTTGTTTTAATAAATTTTTTAATAATATAGAACTGAAAAGAAGCAATAATTTTATTAATAATGTAGAATTTTAATAATAATACAGCAAATTAAAATACTGCATTACAACTAATTAAATCAATAAATGATAGATTAAAATCGAAAAAATGTAGTCCAATTATATATTTTTTTTATTTAAAAATAGACTATTTCAATTAATTTGATTACTTTTGATTATATTACCTGGGAAAGGCCAACAATATTGTATCCTCCTGACAGTTCTTTCATCGACTTCACCTATAAAATTAACATTGTCAGTTGGGTAAAACCTAATAATACTGAAGAATTATGTCAGAATTTATTCTTTTGTCCTGTAAGTATGAATTTCTTTTTTAGTTCACTTAAAATTCATTTCGGTAGTAAGTACGTACAATAATTTGAAAAAACGACACGTTGAAGACAAATTGTTAATTTCGCTAGAAAAGAATCATTGTACGTGTCACACGATCGACGTCAGCTAAATTGGCAATTTTCGGCAACAATTGTATAAATAAACTACAATTACCTTAATGTCTGACATAATTACATAGCTGTATTTATAATTTTTGAAATAATAAGATGATATTCATAATTATGTCAAACTTAGGGGAGGTAATCGTAATTTACCCTCTTTTTCAATTATTGTCCTCGATTACCAAGATAAATTTCAAATGGACCAAAATGTAATATCTCTACATTTATAGGTCTAAAATTATAATTTTTTGAAAAAATTAATGCTATCACAAAGAAAAAGAGAGAGAGTTTGCCCACTTTCTTACAAGCTTCTTCAACCTGTGGAGGAGGAAAATAAAAATCAAACCAAGAAGAAAATAAAAATAAGTAGATGCCAAGAAAAAACAAAAAAAGGGGAAAAGTATTATTTTAGTCCGTTAAGTATGCCTAATTTTAATTTTAGTCCGATAACTATGTTCATTTTTGTTTAGGTCCAGTAACTTACAAAATTGCTTACTTTTAGTCCTCTGGCAGAATTTCAGACAATTTTACCCCTATGAGTATATATGGACTAAAACTGCCTTTCAAAGTTGCATAGGGGTAAAATTGTCCGAAAATCTGACAGAGGACTAAACGTAAGCAATTTCGTAAGTTACTGGATTTAAACAAAAATGAACATAGTTATCGGACTAAAATTAAAATCAGACATACTTAACGGACTAAAATAATACTTTTCCCAAAAAAAAATAACAATAACTAATTACCTGCTTCTCAAGGGGAATAAACCATGAACTCCAAGTTCCATTTCCTATCTCCCTGCAAGTTGAGGCCATTTATGAATAATGGATGTTCACTGATAATACGGACCATAATATCATAATCCTTTTTTTTTTTTTTAATTTTTTGATTTTCTACGAAAATTCGAATCTGTCAAAAAGTTTGATCCATGATTTGTAATTTTATTTTATAATTTTAAGACGAAAATATTTCTCGACTTTGAATCCGTATATAAAATGTGAAAATTATCCGCAGATTTAGTTCTGTCTTTTATTTTAATTTCTGTAGCCCTATTTTCTTCTATTGTCTCTATCAATTCAACAGTCGGAACATTGAGGAATTTTTGAAATATAAATTTTTAGTCCCAAAAGGAAAAAAATTCAAGCAATCCCTTTGTGATATTATAAATGAGCAAATTATTTCCCTATGAATATAAAGAAAAAAAAACCAATACTTTACCTCCCTGTAATTTAAAACATACAGCAATTTACCCCCTGTAATTGTCATTATTTTTTTATAGGGGGTGTAATTTGTTAATTTGCAACATCACAGGAAGATAAATTGCATTAAACTCATCCCATAAGTGCTACGAGTTCAATTTAATCAAACTAAAATAATCGACTTTTTTGTTCTTGTTAACAAGAGTCACTCCGTTTCACCCCCAAATTGTGGTACGTACTAAAAGTATCACCGAATTCTATGTACGTACTAAAATATATGTAATATCGTAGAGTATTTTACATACAGAACTGTCTCAATATTCCAGAAAAAAAAAAAAAAAAGAAAGAAAAGCACAACCGGAAAAGAAATAAGAAGGAAGAAACAATTGAAGTAGGTAGCATACAGGCAGAATCCTTTGGAGTGTGACCATTCTGTTAGTCGCGTAATGTACCATGTAGGCCTTGGATTGGAGCACTGAGTATTCACCCCTAATTAAGCACATTGGAAAATATATATATATATTTTAAATTAATTATTTACAGATAATAGATGTTAGACTTAAGTTGAATGACATGGAATGGAAAAAATTATCATTTTTGTTTCATAATTTAGATCCAGTAAAAGAACAAAAAAAATTTAAATCCGATCTAATTTCAGTCTTATTGTTTATAGCATTCTTGGGAATAATCTAGTAACTTGCAAAAACTCTGGTTTTTAGTTGTTGTACCAACTTCTGTTAGGGAATTTGACGAAAACAATCACGTGCAAGTCACATGGCCGGTGTTTTTTTTTTATTTTTTTCAAATGGAGGAAAATGACTACTTGACTTGCACGTAATATTTCCATCAATTTCCTAAGGAAAGTTGATAGAATGATTGAAGTGAGAACTTTTTCGAGTTAAGGGATTATTTTATGAAATTCCATAAGCAATAGGACTAAATATATATACATGACCAAAAAAAGAATTGGGTTAGTTACATTTTGCCATCTGAACTATGATCATTTTTACGCTTCTGCATCTATTTTTTTTTATGTCAATTTACTATTTCAACTTTACAAAATTTGCACTTTTCCATTTATAATATTTTTTCAACCAAGATTTTTTTCTAAAAAACATCACATACAGTGCATTTATAACATTTTTTCAACCAAGATTTTTGTCTAAAAAACATCACATATAGTGCGCATGATGTGATATTTGAAGGTTATGTGACGTGATATTTTTAACATAATGCAAAGCATGTGATGTTTTTCCAGCACAAAAAATCAATAAAAAAGTATATCATATATGGCGAAGTGCAAATTTCGCAAAAAATTAAAAAATTCAATGCAAAAATATAAAAATGGGCATAATTCGAATGACAAAATGTAACCTACCAAAAAAATAAAAAATTCCCACACGGGATGTAAGAATAGTACAAAGATAAGGGAGAAAAATAAATAAAAAAGAAAAGGAGAAGAATTAGGGTTATACCATGAAGCAAAATGAAAGGTTTAGGGGCTGAGAAAGATGGCTTCCAAGAAAACGCCCGGACAGTCAGCACCATGAAGATGACTAAAAGCGATGCTTCCGATTGACAACCCATTGCTTAAGTGATGATTTTTATGCAAAAATATGTTGAAATTGAGGGTTTTTATCTTTTCACGGTGGTTGTGGTGTGGAGGATTTTTGGGTTAGAAATACCATTTTGTTCCTCTTCCTCATAGTTAATGCTTTTTTCCAAGATAATTCTAGGGATTTATAAGGAAAAGGGCTTAATATAATTTACCCTTTTTGATATTGTAAATGAGTAAATTATCTCATTATGATTAAAAAAAATAGTAATTTACCTCACTGTCTAAGGAGGTAAATTGCTTCATTTTAAAAAATACTGAGGGGGTAAATTGCTGCATTTTGAAAAATACAGTGAAATAAATTGCTTTTTTTTTTTTTTTTCTTCTTATCAGGAGTAATTTGCTCATTTATATTAATATCACAGGAAGCTGCTTGCGTTTTTTCCGATACGAAATATGTATGTCTTATTTGTTGTAGAAAAGATTGTAATTAGTTTGAGATTTTGAGTGATGCAGTCATTATGAAGTGTGTTATTGTTTGTTGCTACGGATAAATACAATTAATAACGTCATGCTAAAATCATTAATGTGAGGTCTTGCTCTATTCCAAGAGTGGTTAATTTGGATGTATTTCGAAGAGGAGTTTAAATCTCATTTATCTAATTTTGTAAAGCATTATGGATTGTAGAAAGAGTTCACTAAAAAAAAAATAATTTAATAGCGACTGATATTTTCCACGGCCAAAAACCATTACAATTACTGACGATTTTAGAAGGATCTTCGACGGCTATCAATCGGCAACTCAACACTCGAATTCGTTGGGAATTAATAATTCATTGGAAAATCATATGCAGTTTGATGAAGATTTGGTTGGGGAGAAATCCGTCGCTAATCATTGGAAAATATATCACATTGAATACGTCGACTATTTGTAACGGATTTTTTATGAATGATGTGTTCTCTGAAATTTCCAATGTGTTATCTGAAAATGATCAAATAAGTACTAAAAAAAATTTATCTTTTTACACAAATAAATGAGTGTTGTTTTATTTATTTGAACGTCTAATTGCATAAATAACTTATATAACGTTGATATTAGACTCTTTAGTGTAATTGATTAATCTTTTATTTACCGTTATTTTTATTAAATGTATTGTTGATGTAAGTACTAAATAAGAATAAAAGTATCCTTTTACAATCAGAGCAAACTCTCACAACATTCATATTTTTATATATGGCATACATTTTTGTTTTTAAAATAGAAGCAGTAATTATATTATTACATTAATGTTTGAATAAATTGAGCAGTACATCAATTCAATTAATACATTAATATAATTATTCAGAATTATAAAATAATAAATTATAATAAACTCACATAAAAATGAAACAAACACCCACACTTCTAATGAGACTCGAACCCACAATTTACCAAAATATTTTACCGAAATAGTTTGAATATCTCATAAGATCCGTAACATCTCGTAAGAAACGGTAACAAAATCACAAGCTCATGCAGATATCTCCAAAGCCACCTGAATTTTTGAGAAATTGTTTCCGTAAGTAGTATCTTCTCTTTGCACGTAGAGGAAGTTTGTGATACTATCAACGCCAAAAGGGCCATGTTATCATTTACTACTTCATAGAAGAAGTCCCAACGCTCATGCACTACAAACAAAATTGTGTTCTAGGATTGTTTTTTGGCACGGATATGCAAAATTTTGAAATGATGTATCGCATTTTGGGACGGGCAAACTCCTGTCACTATCAAAAGTTTCAAAAAATATTTAAGGTGGGCAAAATATAACCGTCCCAAGTTCGCAACAGACTAGAGACGGATAAGTCTGACCGTTACAAATGTTGTTCAATAGATGGATGATTTGTTGATTTAAATTTGCAATGAAGTTTAGAACACAACAAATTATAAAAACATAAAATATTTGCATCCGCTTTGAGACGGATTTATCATCCAAAATTTTGAGACGGGCTTCCGTTCCAAATACCAAAGAGATGGGACAAATTCGAGACGAAATTTGCGTCAAGCGTCCTCGGAATGTTGATGGATTTTTCTAGACGGATTTTGTGACATCATGTATGATGTATTTTGCGGTAGTTGAGCATTGACTTTTTTGGTCTCAAGTCCATTGCAAAATGCACCCTAATATTTAAAAGGGTTCTACACTTTGCCCCCTAAACTATTATCGAAGTAGCATTTACCCCTAAAATAATAAAGGGTAAATGTTTTATTTGATCCCTTAAGTTTTCGCTTAAAATCGTTTTAGTCACTCAAGTTCATTTCTTGACTTTAGCATCCCTAAACTTTAATTTTTATCTCATTTTGGTCCTGCTGATCATTTTCCGATGAAAATTAATAGGTTAGAGTTTGACATTTTTTAGGGTAAAATGGTCAATTTAAGTTTTATTTTGTCACTTTAGTTCCTTAAGTTTGTAAAATTATCATTTGAGAAAGTAAACCATTTTTTTGTATTTTTATATGGTATGATGTAATATCTTGTATGAAAAATGAAAACTTTGAACTCTTATGAACGTAATATTAACATACTGCTTAACTTAAAAAAATATCAAAATTATAAATAAATTTATAAAACTTATCTAATTTAAATATATAATAAAAAATTTAAGTTGGTTCTTTAATCTTAAGAGTTAAAGATATGTCTAATAAAATTAAATCTTAATAATATTATTAAACATTAAGAGCTACAATTTCAAAAAAAAAATTGGTGGAATGTACTCAACATTCAACCAAACCATAAGATTTTTAAAACGGACCATTAGATATGATTAAAGAGATAAAATCTTATATGAGTTGAAGTTTGGTACAAATCCAGCTTACGAATATTGAGATTCATACCAAAGAAATAAGTTTGATAAGTCTCTTCGAAATTTGTAATGGGCTTTGTAATGTCAATATATTTTTTAATGGGTTTGTCAATATATTTAGTAATGGGTTTTTAAAAAATTAGAACTGGTTTTACAATTTGATCTCTTTTGAAATGGATATTTGGAACGGACTTGGTAGCACAAGTCATTATAAATATTGAATTTTTCTCAAAATTTTTGTATCAGTGTCAAATATATTTCAGTTGCTGTAACAATTTCAAATTGGTCGACCCAAAAACCGTTACATATTCATATGGCTACTAATTTGGAATGATTTTTATAATATTTTTTAATGATTTTTATAACATGTTGCCTGTAACAAAACTACTATACTTTTAGCTTAGAAAATACTGAAAATGACGTTATAGAATATTGCAAGACAAACTAATACTGATACTATGGATATATCTAATTAGATTATTTGTTTTTACAAACATTTCAGATCAATAAACTTAAAAATAAAAGACATTGGGATATGGTAGTAAATGAAAAAAATAACACTTTGCATAAATAATATAAAAGATATAAAATAAAATTTTAAAAATAGAAAATAGCATTAAAAAAATATTTAATAAAGAATTTCTCACAAAAAAATTCAAAAATAGGGGACTTTGTTAACTTTATTTTAATATTAGATCTTTTATATTTTACTTTCACATTAATTATTCCGATGCAAAATCATTAAACATAATACTTAATAAGTACAAAATACAAAAAGTAATTTCAAGGAATAATTTTATTTAATAATATCAATTAAATTTAGAAGTGAGCTATAAAATTAGATGGTTTTCTCATCAATTAAAATAAATATTATCATTTTGTTAGAAAATATTACGATATACTAATGATTCAATGATAGAAATATTAATATAAATATGAGTTTAATAAGATTTGTAACTAATGAGTGAGATTAAAAATATATTTTTATAAGTGCATTTCACATGATATTAGTTTAATATTATGTGGGGGTGCTTTTCAGCTATTTTTGAACTTATTTTTTGGTGTTTTTTTTTTATTAAAATACATTCATGGTGTTTATATATTTCTCATATACATCTTTTACTTGCTTTGAGTGGTTTTTTTTTTCTTTGAATTTTTATTTATCTAAAAAATAAAATATTTTTTAAAATATATTTACTTAAAAATATAAGAAAATATATAAAATTTAAATTTTATAATTGAAATTGAAATATTAAATTAAAATCACCATATGAAAATTAATATAGTAAATTCATTTTTTAAATTTAAAATATCTTAACAAATATAAATGTTCATAATTATAAAAATGTATATTATTAATAATTTAAGTTATTTATTTAGTTAAAAATATATTTAAATAAATTATATTTAATTTTACATCACTTTTGAACTGAAATTTAAAACTTTCCTTTAATTATATCTAAAAATATTCCAATGAATTATTTTAATGTAATTTTTTAGTCATTTTAAAAGTCAAAATTTAGATCCAAGGCTTGTTAAGTTTTATTGTTCACTATTTCTCAAACATAATCTTAGTTGGCCATCCGGAAGAAAGATTCCTTCAACTGCTATACATGTGAAAGGTTACAAGCCAAGGCCAGCTCTCTTGATTTTTTTATAAGTTTAAAATTCAACGATTAAGATTAATTGATTAGATCTGACAACTTTGGTACAATCGATACAGATTCAATGATTATTAAAATAAGAAATAAGATATATGAAGTAAAGGAACGGTCTATTTTGTACAAAAGTTAACACCATTGGTTATATTTAATAGAGAGGGGCGATTGAGCTGCATTAAGAAAACAGAGAGGGATTTTTTTGGTTTTTAGCAGACCTTTTAAAACACTTGAGGGTTTTATGCATTTAAGCCTTTAAATAGGGGAAAAATGCAAGCAACCCCCTTGTGATATCGCAAATGAGCAAATTACCCCATTATGAAAAAACAAATAGCGATATACCTCCCTGTATTATTTAAAATATAACAATTTACCTCCCTATGATTTTTAAAATGAGCAATTTACCTCCCTGTATAAGGAGGTAAATTGCTTCATTTTAAAAAGTATGGGGAGGTAAATTGCTATATTTTTTTTTTATAAGGGGATAATGTACTCATTTTCAATATCACAGGGAGATAAATTGCTATTCACCCCTTCTAATATTGATGGTTTACTTCTTGTGCTGAAGTAAGGAACCATTTCTCTCCAAGTATGCCGACTTGGAAAGTTGCACACGAACATTTTGTATATGCGTAAAGTAGGTGTTAACATCCAGAGATGTATAAATGTAGAATAGTAAGTACCTAATTTTCCACCCTCCGGGTGGATTGTATTACAGTGAATTCCTTACCTCCATTGGTGGTTTGAAGATAGGGCAAATAAACAAGCAGAATTTTCCTACTGTGTTGTGTGGTGGTATGCTGCTTATTCCCATTGGTAGAATTGGAGAGCTTCATAGGACTGAAGCGGAGACGACTAATGATTTTTTCTAAGACCGAGTAATTCTGAAAAGAAGCTCTTGACTGATGATGGCCACTGATAAGATGATGATCCGTCAAATTTTACTTCAACTGATCCCTCAGCATTCGGCTGACCAAACTTTAGCTCCTTCCACTTGCTGTCCGCACTGCGGGGATGAATGTTACCTTCTTTCGACGTGTCATCTTCCAAATAAGGAACAACATACTTCTTCATATCGTCTTTGGAGATTCCAAGGTGATTTCCAGGTACTGTAATGTATTTTACCCTTCCAGCATCATCTAACGTTTTCAACCCTATCCAATCCTCGGTATAAAGCTTAGTCTGGACATGAAAGGAGGAATGAGTACTGAAATTATGTGACTCAGAAGTGCAACAGAACACTTCAATGTGGACAAAGTAGAAATGTAACTATTGAGATAAAATGACACCAAAATTTGTGTCACTTGACTGTACTCATACAGGTATTACGTTTAACAGATAAAGGTAGAGTAATTACTCCGTGAACACTTGTTCAGGTACAGAACTTGAGCCATTCTAATTGATCAAGGTAGAGTAAGTCTTCTAACAACAGTTTTCAGGTAAAGTATTTGACCCTAAAATTGCAGTTGTTCCGAAGGTAACAAAGTGTAGAATATATGGATCATTCTGGGATTTTGGCATACAGATGGAACAACCATATCATAAAGGTTTTGGAGAATTGCCAGAGGTACTCCTGCACATAATACATAGTACTTCTGGCATGTTACCGAAGACATGTTGTTTATACAGTTACATGAGAGTCCAGAGATTCTGATATGAGGTATGATTTGGAAAGATAGAGCGGTTAACTGCATGCTATAAATCTATAGAGAGAAACTCTCTGAGCACGTTATTAAGTTTGAACATCAGTTTTATGTAGCTTGTAAACTCCTTTCAATAGTGAAATTCAAATATATGCCAAGTATCTAAAGAATATTAGACATAACCCTATTTGACATGGTAAAAATTCTTGGACATGCACTTCAATTATGAGCATAAACATATTAAGTCTCAGTAGGACTCACAATAGACCCCTGAGGTTTGTTGGTTAGCCACCTCTACCTTCTCTGCCTCAGGTTTGAGCATAAGGATGAAGATAAAGACAACCGGGTACTTTCTAGTGTGGTGGCAAATGTGTAATAACGAGTTGAGCATCTAAAATTGTCATTAAAGCAAAAAAACTATTGTTTCTCAATTGTGTACTTTGATAAAGCTGAGTTGAGGTGAATTTAGGTTGTACAATCACAAATTTTTGCAGTGTTTGCAGAAAATTGCACCTTGGCTTTGAAATTTTGAAGCTTCAACTTTGGTTTTCTAAAATAAGCAAACTATTGCCAAATTTCTTGAGATGACATATAATGGGGGGACATTTATGATATATGTGCATATATGTATATTGAGATAACACAACAAGCTCAAGTACGATTCTGAAAACTAAAAAAATAGAAACAGTACCCGTTGTGGTGGCACAACTGGAGTGAAGGCCCCATCTGGATAGTATCCAAACAAAGAGGTCTCCTTGGGTATTAGAACAGTATCATGTTCAAACTGCTCATGTAACACCAAGAGGGAGAATCAGATATAAGCCATGTTTCTAAGCAATTTGAAAATCATACAAGAAAAAAATAAACCAAAATAATTTTATAGCCTGAAATGTTAGAGGTTTTAGATACCATTATAAGGACGAGATTTTGTAAGCTAGTGAACCGTTCTTTGTAAGTGGCGTTTCTCTCACCGGGGAGTTCATTGTTGAGTTTGGGGAGAAACCTGCATTTGTTTAAGTAGCCAGCTATATTCTGAAAAAGAATAAATAAGTTAAAAAGTATGGCGTCTTTGAGTAACAATTTCGGAGTCCAGCAGAGGCTTTTCCAAAAAAATGAAAAAACTACTTTAGGTTCAGGATTACATCGACACTCAATTTTATGAATGTACTATTTGTACAAAAATACACACAAATACTTACGTTTGGCAACTTAAGATAGCCACTTGGAGCCAAGTGAGCCTGCATTTCACATATAAGCAATAAGCACAGAGAAATATCATACCTTTTGTTTGGTACTCTAAAAGAAAGAAAGTGAAGATACATACTTGGACATAGTCAGAGTAGATCTCTGATTTGATTAGATTGTCCGCTATAATGCAAAATATTCCAGTCTGGAAAAACAATGCAGTAACATTTGTTCATGTCAGAATCACAAAAGGCCCTAATGAAACATGCATGAGGTAGGATGGTGCAAGGCCCTACAATCTTGTCTGAGGCCACAGCTAATTGAGCTTTTGATCAATCAACTGCTTTTAAGGGCCGCTATTCCCTGCTAAAACTTCTCTACTGATTGCTAGATGCATCATATTTTAGACACTATAGACATTTTCTAGGGCAGAAATTTCGGTACAGTTTTTCTGTGTACCTTCATAAATCTGAAACTTAAATTAGGAGACACTTCCTCTTCTTTATGGAATTATCCTATTATATTTTATCACAATAAGCATATTCAGTAGAATCAATACAGAATCGTCATGGTAGGGACATGAAAAAATCACACTTTTACTTTTCTAAGGTCATAATAGAGAAAGAAATTTTGTTGCCACAATATTCATAATAAACTCTTGATAACATGAATTGCCCTATCCAACCTCAGTTTCCATCTTTAGCTTGATGATAGAGATGGATTCTGATATTGCAGAATGGAATAAGTGGATGAATTTACCCAATACTCTATGGACCGAGGACTTGTTGAATTTGCATTACTGTTGTATGTAAATAAAACATAATTGCAGATGCAATTGTAACTGCTTTCTGAATGGCTCTTTGCCTCCTGGAAATTTCCTCGGACGTGTATGCAGTTCTTGTCAAATTGAGCATTGTTTATAGCAACAGTCCCATTGGAAAAATTCAAATAAAATAATGTAGTGTTGCTGTCAATGATCAAAAGAGATTCATATAACTAATTCTAGATCCACTTTTAGGGACGACCATGAAGTTTTGAAGGTTCAGCAACCTGGGAGTTGTTTCACTTAAGTGGCTAGAAATGCAAGCCTTTTACAAATGTATATTCATAGAAGTGACTTCTTACTGAAAAATAAAGTTTGAGCTTTAACAAGCCTAGCAAGATATTAATCAAATTAGATGAGATATCATAATGGTTTTTCTTGATAAGGATGCATCTCAAAGCAGATACAAGGTGTCCTTACAACACAAGTAGCACTTACACCACATAGAGGCACTGAAGCAGTACCAGCATGAGGTCCTCCGAGAGAGATAAAGTTTCTGACCTGTCACACAGTCATATTCTAAATATCGTGAGTGCAGCAAAACACAGTGTGCACAATGCACACTTGTTGATAATAGTAAGATATGAATATGATTACAGCAGAAAGAAAGTGAAATCATTGGAGCTCAAGAAGGATCAAGAAAAAATACTTGTATTCAGCTAAAAATCCACAAGGATAAATTGACGTGAGAATTTTATTTTGTAAAGTTCCATCACTATCTCTCTGATGAGCCTGTTAGACATCTAAGCTTCTTGGAACATACAACTTTTCACATAAAGCAGAAACAAAGCTCAACATCATGATTTTATAAAAGATTTTGACAATGAGTTAAACAACAGATGTTCAAAAGAGTAATTAGGCTTGTATCATGGAATCTGGCCACATCTGCTTTTGACTTTCTCATACACATATTAAAACAAGATCCATCTAATAAAATTTGTTGTTCATATAAAAAGGATATCTTAAAATAGTCTGGAAAATAATACAGAAAGAAGACTGGCGAAATCCTTTGATACGAGTCCTTACCGGTGGTCCACCATCACAGAACTCCACAACACCTCGTCCTATTAAGTTACCCTGAATGAACAATCAAGATGATTATCAGAATGTTCCAGTCAACTTCCCAAGCATGTAAATCAGATGACATGATCCCCAAGCTCGACAAAATACCAAGATCAAGGAGACTGGTACTTGTGAAGAAATTTGTACTTCTAAGAAAACAGTCTAATACTCGTTCCTTTCTTTACAATGCTAAAACTTAGAAGGAAAAAAAACAGTTTCACCAAAAAATAAATAAATTAATGAAAACGAGAAGGTAGAGCAGAGAGAGAACTCCAGCAATTAGATGAGATGTTCAGTTCCAGTTTTCCATACATTTGCGACTGTACGTGCACTGTAAGATTCAATTTTTAATACAGGAGATTAACCATCTCAGAAAATCACCTGGGAGAGACCAACAATGTTGTAACCATCCTGAAGTTCCTTCATTTGCTTCACCTGAAGTTTAGTTTGAACTAATTAGTGGGTGAACCAATTGATCAACAAATGATAATACAAATATAACTTCATCACCCACCTTATTACATACAATTTCTGTCTGTAGGCCAAACGAAACAAATGACGTTAAAACCAGCTTTCACAAATAAATTAATGAACGATGAACAAAATATGAGATTATCATCTATTTTCTTCTTGCCTGTTCTTGTAGGGGCTTAAACCAGGAGTCCCATGATCCATCTCCAATTTCTCTAGAGGTTTGATAACAGAATAAAAGCATTATTACTATCATAACGCAGAAGTTCAAAGGTTTCTAATATACTAAAAAGAGAATGGAAAATTTGAAACCTGAAAATAGAATCTCTAATAAGATTAAGGCGAAACTATTTCCACTTTTGCCTATATTTTAAAACAGATGGTCTCATGTTTACTCATGTGCCCATATGTGGTTTGAGTTTCTAGGAGTTTATGTCTTACAATACCATGATGATATAAGCCAAGTAGATAGCCATGTTCATGTAAGACAATGTTACAGCCAGCAGACCCAGAAAAGTGGGTTAGGATTGAATGACCTCATTATAGATTTTTGATCCATCCCCCTCCTAATCATTTAGCAATATAAAGTTTCTCAGACCAATGAGACCAAGCATTTCAATCTTTTGTCAGGACCATTTGTTTCCAAAATTATAGTGTTTAACATCAAGGATTGAAATCCAATTAAACTCAAAGACTCCAACCAATCTCAGTATTTCGATGAGACCTCCCACTTCAGTGATTACTGGATTACCAGTCATAGATACATCTCAAATTTTACTACATCCATAGCAAAACATTGGAGGCTGTTGAGCAACATAATTTGTTAAAAAAGATCTAACTATTCCATAATAAAAGAAACTGAAAGAAGTGTAACTGATTGCACTGAAATTTACAAACGATTCATCCTCGCAATTTGAGGAGCGTCAAGGGAATATTTTTTTCTACATACAGTGATCAAGAAGCTGTAGCACATATATTTGCCTTCGTGGTACATTTGTAAGACTTACAGACATATAACAGCTGCAGATTAGAAAATCACAATAAAGCTTCAAAATACATCAAGGAAATGATTCATAAAGCCAATTCTTGATGATAAATCAGGTTGCTTACATAATGCCTGCTACAACTTCTTCCCAACCACATTACATTTCCTCTATGTTTCTTGGCATAACACACTCAACACAAGCATGAAACCCATATGTATCTCTTCAGCTCAACATCAAATACAGCACAGCAAGTTGCTTTATACGCCAACCCCAAAATGGATACACAACAAACCTCAAAATTCAGCGAGGTCTCCAATACCTAGAAAAAACAAACAGAATCACCAAAAGATCAACAACAAAAATCTTACATGCAATATCCTTCGGACTTGGACCAGTCGCTGAGTTCCTGTGTAAAGTGCTTCACTCCTCTGTTGGAACACTGATCTCCAATCCCTACCATAACGACCGAAACCCATATAAAATATTGCAGTCACCAAATGCCGAAAGAAAACAATAATCACAATAGTGGCACAAAAATCAGAGGAAAGACTATAAATTACCATGGAGAACGATGAAAGGAATAGAAACCGAAATTGGGATGAAAGAGAAGGCAATCAAACCGAAGATTAAGGAACGCATTTTCCTATGATGGCAATTATTTTCTTGAGGGGCTTGCCTTCTCTTTCCAGGAACTTTTGCAGGAAATCCGGGTAATCTCTTCAGCAGATTC
Source organism: Sesamum indicum (assembly GCF_000512975.1). Taxonomy (NCBI): domain Eukaryota; kingdom Viridiplantae; phylum Streptophyta; class Magnoliopsida; order Lamiales; family Pedaliaceae; genus Sesamum; species Sesamum indicum. Next base: position 11,242,302 of record NC_026150.1, read on the forward strand.
AGTTTTTTGTACTATACTGTTGGAGTTGAAACAAGTAGTTTGTTGTTGTCGGTAAACAACCTTCACTGATCACCAATCAGCGCTCCCATCAATTTATTACCTCATTTACTTCTCTTTTCTTGCTTTTGCTGCCGAAATCATATCTTTTTATTGTTATGGAAAACCAGAGATTACTTTCTCCTCCCCTCTTTCATTTCTTTCACTTCTATATATGAATATAATATAATAGGATTGAATGCAATTTACCATCACGTCATATTAATATTCTTATAAAAATATAAATAATAACTTATTCTCGGTAATTTTTAAAATAAAGTAATTTATGCTCCTGTTTAAACAGGTAAATTATTTCATTTTAAAAAATACAAGACATAAATAATTGTCTTTTTAAAAATAGAGGTGAACAACTAGTAAACGGCTCGCGAGCTGGTGAACAACCATAATTGAGCTCGAGCTCGAATCGAGCTCAAAATCGAGCTGACTCGACTCATCTGCCATCCCTATTCATATGTATCAGTGTTTTGAACAGTTTATTAAAGTTTTTCATCTTTATTTCAATAGTACTTCTAAATTAATCTTTTTATGAAATTAATTAAAACGCAACTTGATAGTTTAAATTTTTAAAAAATACAAATAAAAATTTGAATAAGTCAAACTTGATTAATCCATGGAATATATAAAATTAGTTTGGAACCAAATTGTGAAATTATTAAATCAAAGTTGAACACAAATTCAAATGAAGAATTGTTTCATTTATATTAAGAACTAAACTTTTATGTTTGATTTTGATGTAAATGAAAGATTTGAATTTTTTTTTTCCAATTCTATTATAAAGAAAAAAAAAAGAAAGAAAGAAAGAAAGAAAATAACACAAAAAATAATGGGTAAGAGCTAGAGCCTGCCCCATCTTTTTTCCTATAATTTGGGTAACACTTGACATGTATTTTTAAAATAGCGTAATAACTGGTACGAAGACTATCATTGATTATGGATACGGTCTTGATTGGGGGTAATACACCCTCGAGCAAGGGTTTTTTAATGCATAAATTATAAAATATGTTTGGGAGAAATATAATTTGGTCCAATTTTTTACGGACAGTGGCAATTTTAGTCCAGGTCCAATTCAAAATTGTAAATCAGGATAGTATTTTTTTAAAAATGATAATTTATGGACTAAATACCCTAATTTTGTCGGGATCGGACACATACTGTGCACGTAACCACATAAATTTGGGAATTTCTCCAAAATTCAGGGAACTAGCTTACGTGGAAGTATTTTTTTCAATGGTGCTTACATGGCAAAGGTGACGTATTTTAAAATTCCACGTAAGCACCGGCTAAAAAAAATACTTCCGCATAAGCTAATTAGCTGAATTTTGGAGAAATCCCAGAATTTATATGGTCAAGTGCGCATCATGTGCACAATTTCAGCAAAATTAGAGCATTTTGTCCTTAAATTGCCATATTTTAAAAATTATTGTCCTGATTCACTATTTTGAATTGGACCTGAACTAAAATTGCCACCGTCCCTAAGGAGCTGGACCAACATTGCATTTTTCCCAATATGTTTAAATATAAATTAAAATTGTAAGTTTTTGTTGTGCCTTCTTGCCCACGTCAAACAGAACAAGAGCCACGTGCTGCATCTCAGGAGTCGGCGCATCTGTATAAAATAAAATAAAAACATTGACGTCATCCATCTAAACGTCATGCTTTCGAAGTACGGATAGCCTCAATGAACTCCATTTTACCACACGTAATTTGAATATTTGTAACATAAACAACTTCTAAAAACATTCTTTCCTTCAAGCTTCCAAATTCTCGTTTTCTGATTTAAATCGTGCACTTTAACCATTGATTTTTCATTCACTCCAAATTGATTTCGAAAAAATTAAATACTAACTTCTTTTCTTCCCCCAACATTTACATATATAGAGCTGCGATGATGCTTCTTTTACTTTGATGTCTGACGACCATACATACAACATCCGGGAAAAATGTATACAATACTTGTGATATTATAAATAAGCAAATTATTCTTTTGTGAAAATAAAATAATAATTTACCTCCCTATATTCTTCAAAATATAGCAATTTACCTCCCTATGCTTTTTAAAATAAAGCAATTTACCTTTTTAGACAGAAAGGTAAATTGTTTAATTTTAAAAAGCACCGGCGATAAATTATAATTTTTTTATATAAGAATAATTACTCATTTATAATATCATAGAAGGTTAAATTGCCTGGCCATATATAATGGGCGTCCAAAGCTTCATATCGGCCATTCTCTCCCCCAGCGATTTGTTGGTCTCCATTTCACCAGACGTTCCGTTTACCTTTCTCTTCATTTAATTTCTTATAATACTTTGAGAGAGTTGCATAAAACAGCACACCAGCCATGAAAGCAAACGCAATTATGCCTGATACCGTATATATATCTGCCACACATGACATTAATCAACAATATCAGATAAAATTTTATCTAAACACCACCTACTGTTACAGTAGAAAGACAACGCCTAGTGTGCAGTAAAACAGCGTCCCATTCGTTAGTTTTGCCATTTCAATTCTTTTGACAACTTCTTTTAGAAAATTGATAGAAAAAAACCTTGTACCATGCCAACTTCTTTAGAAAATTGATAGAAAAAAACCTCGTACCGATTCACATAGCTATTGTCTTTCAGAGTAGAGAGAACCAACCATAGTCTTGTAACCAATAGAGGGTGGTATGTTTGGTCCTCCACCAGTCAATTTTCTCAATTTAGTTATGTAATTTTAAAATTTTGAAAGTTTTAGTTCTCCGGCCAATTTGAGCAAAAAATTACATATGACTGGCACATAAGCAAATTAAATTATAGTTTTAGTCCTACAATTAACTTAAAATCGGTTGGTATTTTTTGGTCTTGCACGAACTGATACATAGGACTATAATTACAATTTAATTGGATCATAGTAAGTCATGTGCAATTTCCAGACAATTGACTAAATTACAAAATTTTAAAGTCATAAAACCAAATTATAAAATTCAATTCGTACATAACCAAAAACGATAATCTCCCTTAATTACAAGATCAAATTGCAATTCCCCCAACACGGAAATAGTAATTTCTAATAGAGGTAAGTGAATTACCTTTGAAATATTTCTCCAAGCGCCTTGTGCTGCATAGGATTCCAAGCATACAACCTGATGTTGCTTCTTCTTCAACTAAGTTCCACGTAAACCCCAAACCAAAACTGCTGTCTGCAGACAGATACTGACTGTAGGAAAACGGTATTGCAACAGTTCTGACACAACTGCAATAAACGGGCACCGGAAAGGAGGATTCTACGATGTAAACATGATGGTTGGAGCCACTCAGACATGGAACTCGTTCCAAAGAGCCCACAAGTTGGGCTGAACAGTTGATGTATTTGTACTGTTTCACAGCATAATAGTAGCTGAATGGGGTGAGAGAAAGATTCAGGTTCAAGAAAACTTGGTAGACACAAGTTTTGGGGTCGAGAAGGCTCAGCCTTCTTGCATCATAGGAGATGGACTTGACGACCAAATCCCCATAGCTAGGTATGTGGATCATTGTGGTGTTTTGTCTGCAGAAAAGATTGAAGTGAGGGACACCACACTGCGGTGGCTGCCGGCCCTGGATGCGGAACGGGAACCGTATGTCGGGAGAGAAGAGGCTGCACTTAGCTGAGGTGCAGTTGTTAGTAGCAGCAGAGGTTGTTGTAAGGAGAACAATACAGCAGAGGAGTCTGAGTGAGATGAAAACATCCATCTGCAGTGAAGAAAAATGAAGGCAGCAGAGATTTGAAGTGTGCAAGACCAAGAGAATGGGGATTCAACAACGAAGGTGAAGTGTTAGACCAGCAAGGAATCAAGCATCTCATTTATAAAATTTGATTAGTATGTAGGGATGAATTTAGATGGGAATTAAATAAAAGTAGGAGTAAAAAAAAAGAAAAACTGAAACAAAGTCTCATTGGATATGAAATATTATTTTCAAAATGTTTTTTTTTTAATTAAATCACCCGAGAGTGGGGGAGCTTTTCGGAGTCCCTGATCCTTCTTTATTAAGATCAGAAAGCGAGCAAATTTACAACGGGGAGTACTGACTCTCTATCATTTCTAAAAAGCTGTAAAAAAAGGAGTACTACTCCCTTACAGATATTTACCAAAAGCATAAACGAGGAGTACTACTCCCCTACAATAAATCACAAAAAGTATAAACAAGAACTACTACTCCATTACAAAAGTGAAACGAGCTAAGATGGGAGATAAAGTTGGAAACAATAATCCAGTGTGTCAAAAAGTTTCTGCCACTATACTCGAATTATCGGTTCCAACTAGCGCTACAAATCAAACTATACAGGCAATCCAACAGTTGCCACCAAAAGTAGCGCACCATTAATAGTGCACCATTTTGAAATGTTAAATTAATTATTAGTTTATAATCTTTTTCTTTTTTTTTGGGAAGTTTTTGTATATTTAATTTTTATAATAAATGTTTCTTTTGTTTACATATTTTAGCATACATATATATTGAAAATACGGTCCAATTACTATTATATACTAGTTTATACTTAATAGTAATACTTGATAAAATACATATATATATATATATATATATATAAAGATGTAACTAACCTTTTATTATATTTAATAAAATATTTAAAATATAATATTCTTTATATTATAGACTTATATATTTTGAAAACACATATTATTAAATACTTCTATATTGATATTCATTATATTTAATGTATTTAAAATATATATAATTTTGTGACCTTATTAAAAGGTATTCTAGAAATATGGGGGAAGGGGGGGGACAATTTAATCTGAATCTATTGGAAATATCTAAAAATGCCTAATCCCATAAACCAACCATATGTTTCTGAATGAATTTAAAAATGCACATCGCATTCCTAACCTAATACTTCATCCCAATTAACCTAACCTATTTGTTTGTGTCTCCATTTTCAGTTTTCAACGGAAAATATGTATTTGTAATTTTGTATAGATTTTCGTTTGAAATGAAAATAAATTTAGATTAATTAATGAGATTATGTTTTTATATTAAACGGTAGTGTTACCAACGCTTTAGAAGACTTGTGTTTGTGGTGTTTGGTCCCATTGCCCACTTATTCCTTACTCCTACGTCATTGACTGAGGTTTACTTGCTTGATAAGATTAAGAAGTCGCAGATAGGGACAGAAACTAAACCATATGCACAGGCATACATACCTAACTCAGACTGCGACGTTTCATATTTTTATTGCATCTCTTTACCCTCTCCAGTCTTTAATAATACCTTTAACCACTAACTTTTTATATTTAGTCATCAGTTTGTACGTAGAGGGTGTTTAGATGAGCTTCTGGGACTTTAATAATATCCTAATAAGATACTTCTGAGAGTGCCACAAATATAAGGGAGATACCTTCAATATCAGGTGACATATTTGCAAATATCGGATGCAATAGATGCGTGTTGTACAACGCACAATGTCAGACATTGCACAGGGTGATTTTTTGAAGTGTCTCAAAAACCATAATTACAAGTATGAGCGTAGACGATTTTATTTTAAAGACAACTAAATGAATTCTTGGTTTGATCGCTATTTATCTACACAAGTTTCTGTATAAACAATTACAAGATAGGTTGGAGTTTTGTCCTTGGAAAATCTCCTCATAGTCAAAAGGCCAAAAGTTTGCCCCAATTCTCAAAACTATCCAATATCAAAATCATGCAGCAAACTTGACACGACCAAAACCAGAACAGAGTAAGCATACAGTTAAATGAATGATACATATGTACTCGACTACCATTCCAAGAACAAAGGTACTCACACAACTTGATGATGCTTACATTCTTAACAAACAGGTTGGTGATATACATATTACAGTACAAACGCCACAACAGATACCGAAAATGATGACTTAAAAATGAATGGAAAAGTCAAAGAACATCCTTTGCCAGTCTCACTGGTTTGTCTTTCAAAAATGCCACATCACTGTTTGGCACGAGAAGCAGATGATGATCATCCTCCACCTCACTCTCTCCCGCTGCAGATGAAGCACCAGAATCACTTCCATCTGCTTCCGCAACAATTTAACAGTCAGTACAAGTTACACGGGCAAGATGAACACCAAGTGAGATTAGTTATTGCAAAATACAGAAACAAGATTGCGATCAAGTAATATTTTGATTTGACCACATTTGTAATTCATTTCTTGGAAAGAGCATTACCAATAAAAAGTCTCTATATACATATAAGCATAGGAAACTTAAGTAAACCAAAGCAGACACCTTTTAGTTCTATTCTTAGAAGCTATGCAAAACATTTAAAAGTAAAAAAAGATATATGTTAAAACTATTAGTAATATAACACTTTTTGCAGATTCATTCTTGGCTGGCACTTATCCTTTTGAAGAATGTCATAGCAAATTCCAATGTTATTAGGCAACATTGACACTCATTATAGGCAGCAGATCTTACAGAACTTAATATATGGCAGGTTTCTGAACTTTTTAATCTCATATTAATAGCATGTGACAAATGGACAAATATAATACCAAAATAGAAAAAAGAAAACTACTTGCCTGAATACATTTGATTTTCAGGAAGATGCCTGACTGATGTTGCCTGGATACTTTCTGGCAGCAGACAATTACAGAAAGAACCTGAATTTATAAATCACTAATGTAAGACAGAAAGGAGTATCAGTGATAATGATAATGCAGACTATTAGATGTCCCACTTAAATTGAATAAAGAACTACTTTTTTCTTCTCTTACCTGCATTCTGCATGCACACAGGTGGTGAGGGTAGAATTCATGCACAGATTAACTATTTGAGCCATATATGGCTCTGAAGTACCAAAAATTGTTTTTAATCAAGATAAGCCTAAAAATAATGTAAGTCACATCTGAATAAAGTTCGTTTATCAGTCTGCCCTAAGTATGCCTTGTACCATACAAATTTTCATCCCAAATGCTTATGCAAGAAAAAGTACCTACTCACCTACTCGGGCCAATCGATTCACCCATCCAGGTATAGGTTTTCCAGTTAGACGCTGACAAACTTCATCGGTAAAATGATTGCAATTCTTAGAAATCAAGTGATACGTGTCCCCATGATATTTGTTGGAGAGATGCTCCATGAATGACCGAAATTCTGAACGAGACATGTCAGTGCTGCCCAAAAGTATAGAGCGTCTAAATATAAAACCGGGGCAGCTTCTAGGTTCAACCTCAAATACTCCACTGGTTGGGTAATCATGAGCTCCAAAGCCATACTCCAACCCATGTACTACATCACGAAAGATACAAATTATAACTACTGGAATATAAGTATCAGAGGATGATAAAACATCTAAATCAAGGCTACATGACATAAAAATGAGAAAAGAACAAATTCAAAAAAGATGCAGAAAGGCTTCCAATGAAAATGCTTTGTAATGGATTATATCCCCAGGAAAAAATTGGTAACCTAGTATATCTACTCAGACTTTACCCTTTCTGGAACCTAATTCTAAATTTTGCTCTCGTCTCAGAGACACCAACAACATTCTTAGTATAGTATGATTAAGGTTTATTATATTTAACCATTAACTCCATGCATGACTTTGACAATGCGGAGATACAATTGCCAGTATGTGTTGTAAATACAGCCAATAAGCAACAACAAGGTCTGGCTGATTCAAAGTTAAATCAAGGGAAGGTAGATGAACGCATTGACTCGCTGGGTTCACCTAGTCTCAATTAAGAAGACAAGACAGATAGGGGCACTAAACTGAAAGATGCAAAATTTCAACAAAACAACATTTCAACAAAAAGAAATTTCTTCAGAATCCTACCAGAACATAAGATTAAAATAAGATGTTTGTTATATAATATGATCAGCATATCTAACAAAAGGTGCAGACATCATCTCAAACGTCCAAGCTTCAATAATCAATTCTACATATAAGACCTCCTAGACTTTGCAGTAAAAAGTTACGACACAAAATATTTAGCTGTCAGTAATTTGCATATCAAGCAGGATAGAGTGATAACTGATGCATAATAAGGATTTTCGCTGAATGTGCAATAAGTGCCGGTTACAGCCCCAAAAATTTTAAAGCTTTACAAATGTAAAAATAAATTTTTACATAAATCTAGTGGACTCGAACAACTTTCATGTCAGCTGGCTTAGCACTCAACTGTGTCGCAGTTAAATGAATGAATCTAGAGTTCTTGGACTCAATACATGCCTTATGTAATGTACTTATTATATCAAAATTGAAACAAATAAGCATATGAATGGAGCCTCAAACAAGCTCTCTCTCTAATGTGGAAATTAAACTTTCAGATCCATAACAAGCTGCAGAGAATAATACACAAGCATTGGCCCACACAGCCATAATTTCTATATGCAGTCATGCATGGAAAGTAGAGTAGAAATACTATTTCTTGAAGTTGACCAGACTTCAGATCAAATGTTCACATGACATTAAAATTCTTTTTTCTTTAACTGTTTCCCTTCGTAAAATTATACTTGTTTCCACAGATAACATCCATAATCATGGAAACAGAATAAGAGAGGGAATCTCAAACAATTGAAGGAAGAAATGCATTTAGAACAAAAGGAAGGTTCTTGGGAAAGGTAAAGAAAATCCACACAGAATATTTTTGCATTACCTAAAAACATACACAAAGATTGGTCTTTGCCAAAATAGGAAAGTTTTAAAGAAAACAGTCTGGTGTTATCTTCTGTAAAAAAATAAAGATAAAAAGTTGAGGGGGACAGATGGCTGAAGAACAAAATCTCATGTTAACCTCCCCCTAGACCTGGAATCTTACCCTCCACCATTCTTTCTTGTCGAAAGAATTATTCTTTAATTTCTACTCATCTTTTCTTACACGTTAAATTTTACATTGGCTGTAAGCCTTAGTTAACAGACTGGAAATTGGCAGCCAAGCAAAAACAAACAGGGAAATGAAATTGTAGGATTTAGGAAAAATCATCTTAAAAAGTTGACGGCCAGTCAAAGCTTGACTTCAGCAAGTCCACAATAAGAATTGGTATATCTATCTTCTGCTCTATTAACAAATGCGGTGAAGTCTCATTGTTGAAGAGAGGAAATGTACAAAGAAAGAGGACATAAAGACAGAGATGAAGGTTTCACCGAATTTGAGGTGGATATATTAGATCAGAGTCTGTGGCAGAAGAGAACATGACAGATATGCAGCAAGAGGGATAAGGTCAATGAGAGGGAACCCGTCCAAGGGTTTCTTTGAAGATTTGCAATTATCATTTAAATCAGTTGCAGATCTTTCAAGGATCCTGACAGGCAGATAATGATCAACTTTATCATATGCATACAATTTACAAACTAAGTTCCAAGTGACAAGCTTAAAATACTAGATGCCTCTGATGCAGATGTGCCAACCTCCATATAGATTTACTATCCAAGATCCTCTATGCGATGACTCACCATCATCATCAGCAGTACCCATAATTCCCCTTCCTAAATTGCAAGATCAGATCCCTTTCCCTTCAAGCATCTATTAGAGACGTGGAAAAAAAAATGATTTAAATAGTATAGTTATTTTTTTCTTTTCAACTGCTGATATGGAAAAACGAACTCCTTTACACCCTTGCTTGGTAGGTCTTGCTTACGAATCGCTATTCTAGCTCAAACCAGACTATCCACGAGAAAATAGAGCTCACGAATAAGGCAGGTTTTCGTTCGACTAGTTTGTAGTTTGAATGTGAGCTATTTACTATCTGTTACTATTTGTGATGAAAGGAAAAAATCAATGCTTTCTCATAGGTCAGCCGAGAACTTCCCCTTTTTATTATATACGAAATTGTTGAGGGGCGCTTTTTCTTAAACTTAATAAATGGATCTAATAGAATTGTCTTTAGCCAACCTGGCTATAGAATCGTGATTTAAAATGGAGCTTCCATGAGTAAAATATTTGTCCATCAGTAATGGAAATTACATTAGTAGGAATCTAAGCCGAAACATCTCTTGATTGAGTTTCAACTATTGGTAAGGCGGTCATACTTCCTTCACCTAAACTAGAACTTTATTTAGCTGCTCTTTTCAAAAGGCGTGAATGCAAATAAAAAACATCCCCTGGATTCGCGGTGTCTTTCGAGATTCTACTGACTACCCTTTCAACCCATGGAATATTTTCATATCTTCCTAAAGACCAACTTCTTCATCGTCGCAGACCTGTGTTAGACTTCTTATGACTTAAATCCAAAACGGAGGTCCCACTATTTATAAAAAACCAACATCATCAAGTCTTAAGGAGGAAAACAAAATGCTTAAGGGCTTGTCAATCCCTGTAACATAAGCGTTGATCCATCCCATGGAACTAGGTAGAAGAAATGATCAGTGAAATTTTAACATGAAAAGTAAATCGACCTCATATAGCAGTCTTACTGAAACCTTGAAATAGCTGAAGATAAGTGCTACGACTTTGCAGGTAGGGCAGGTTTTGCAGGAACACATCGTGTTCTAGCTGATGCAAACAATTAGAAAGTATATTATGGGATCAAAAAGTGTTTAATGTACTTTGAGATTGTTTGAGGGGAATAATTCCTTATTTAGTTATGGGAGATCTCAACGAAATTGCCAATACTTCAGAAAGATGGCGAATGTACCAGTTACTGAAACAAAAGTTTAATACTCAACAAGCTTATGAAGCATTGCCATTTCCATCATCTTGGTTTTCAAGGAACATCCTATGCATACACGGCCAAATGGAGCAGACAGACTTACTCAGACCATTATCCCCTTCTTTCATATTGTGTGGAGTTATTACTCCACAACTTAAATAAGCTTTAGAAGTGAACTAGCTTGGTCCACTCACAAATACTTTAGCATAGTTTCTTAAACATAATTGAACTACAATAATAATATGAGTCACTAAAAACAACTGGCTAATATTTACGAGTGGAACAAGGATTTATTGTGGTATAGTTTAGAAGAAAACAAAAATAGTTTGCTTGGATCAATGGGATTCAGAATTGGTTTCTCATAACCTCCGGAAACTAGAACATAAACTCATACAGAATGTAATAATATCCAGTTGAAGAGCATATTTGCATTTCTGAAAAATTAAAGGTAGAGGAAATCATGCAGTTTTGAAAATCGAAGATAGATAAATCACCTTTGGTCAAGGGAAAATAAAATTGTTGTGGTCAAAGTAGAAACAAATAAACTCTGTTCATACCCTGGAATCCTAAATAATAAAGCACAATTTATGTGCACACTTGTTCCAACATGGGAATTGGCACTACTATGGTGAGACTGACTTTAGCACAATAGCTTATAGTCATTAATTAGAAAAACAAATGGAAAATCAACATTAGTGTCACAAAGAAAAGGTTAGATTTTGAAATCAGTATGAACTAGGGAATGTTAATAGAAGAAGGAAGAAAACAACAATTACTGAGATTAACCTCATTCACGACCAAGCAGGCATCTCTGAATGCAACTTTTTCATTATATATTAATAATAGGTTCAGAGGGCTCTTTTTCAAGCTAGCAATTTATTCTTACGTGGTTATGTTATGATCAATCTTGGCTTCCGTGCTAAACTTGCAAGTTGAAAAATCAAGATAGCAATTAGCAAGGCATTGTAGTGGTACACCAGGAGAAAGAAAATCTATGTGGTTGATGGGATAGTTCACAAGGAGTTCAAATGAAAAAGTCTTGGCTGGAGAAGCAGTAGACTGATCAGATATCAATATTGCTAAGCTGGGGATAGAGTGGTGAAAAAGAACAGGAACTCTGTCCAATATGGGTCGATCTCCTAGCCTTGTAGGGTCAGTAGGCACTAAACAACTGGCAGACATGCTTAAACCCGAACCTAAAATTAAGAACGACCCTAAGCCTATCAACAAGTAAAATTATTCTGGCAAAAACAATGTGGCAGGAGATTGCTAACTCTGGAGGTAAAAATTATATCTCCTCATTTTGTATACATTTCACAGCATAAATGTAGAAACCCACTCCCGACGTCAAGTTCTCATTCTCATCCAAGAGGATAGAACCGCGACGATTGCCCGGGTACAGTGGTGGAAAACTGTGTTGCAAAACCTGGCACGTCCAACATTACTCGGAAATGGCTAACTTCCTCAAAGTGCTTAAACCCATATCAACATGTACAAGCTACTCAACAGTATACAAACAATCAGACAAATGCACCAACTGATGTCGGGTAGGGAGGTATAAACTTTGGGTAATATATCTTTTTCAAAAACTTAAATAGTACTACAAAAATAGGGACTTCAATACAGTTTTTCAGAAACTTCATGTGCCCTATCCAAGCATGATTCTGAATAGTTTTTCTAGAAGTCAAATCTAGATTAGCTAAGCAAGGGGAATGGTATAGATCTTCTTTATTTTCAATGTGGCCATTACCTGAAGTTATTTTGTCATCTAATCGACACCAACCATGGTTGAGAAATTGATCGTGATGTATGTCAGTCATAAAAATAAAATATAGCAGTGGAAATTTTGCACATGATCAAGAACTAAGCTCAACAAAGATTTGATTGTGTTCCTGTTGCAAATGTTTCAACTGTGGAGGAGGTGACGCACTATTAACCACCAGTAATGACAAAATTGACATCAGCTTTGGTTATCCTTGCCATAGTTGTTAAAAGCGCACGGCGCACCATGGCACATGGCGCAGCGAACGCCATTTTAAAGCACGGTGTACATGTACAGAAATAAATTATATATCTCATACATCAATATATATTCACATTAATAGTGCACGAATAATTAAATATAAACACTAGAAATTATTTTAATCGTCGTAACATAAAAGAAATTTGTAAAATAACAAGTCTAAACGAAAAAAAAAAAGAGTTCGATGATTTAATATATCCTACATAATCATTATAAAACAAAAACAAATATAAAAAAAACTTCTCCCCATTACGTTTTTCCTCTACTTTAGTTTACGTTTAGAAAATGTGCAAAAGCCCTAATTTTTCAGCCCCTATTTTGTTTAAATTTTTATTTATTTTCTTTTTTTTTTAATAACTGAATCAAAGGCTGGGCTAAAAGGTCCAGCCTTTCGCCCAGTATTTGAGAAAAACTGGGAGTTTTTCAAGCCCTAACCCAAAAGGGCTGGGGCTTAAGAGAGGCACACCATAGCCGCCTCTCCACCAGGACAAATGGTTCAGAATGGCACCCCATGGCGGTGCCATTTTGTAAGCTCAGCACCATTTTCTGGCGCTGAGGCTGCACAATGGCACGCCATTAATAACTATGATCCTTGCATTCAAACCATTTTTACAATAGGGGCTAGTATATATACTAGAGAATGGAGTGAGAGATTGAAGAACATCAGGACCTAACTGCCATTTTTTCCTGTGACTAGTCGAACAAAAATCACCAGAGAAAGTTGTGGTCTCTGTGATAGTCCTAGGGAGGACATTCACCATTAGCAAAGATATCAATCCCTCAGTAACAGAGAACCACATAAATATGTTAAAAGAAGAAGCGTCAAGCACAAAAGGAGGCATACCAAAGTAAAAACGGAGAATAGAAAGTAAGCATTCACACGTACAAGTGTGCAAACAAGAATGTTTCTAATGCATGTAACAGTAAGAATGAGAATGATTATCACATATTTATTGATGGAAGCAGATTCATCCCTGATTTAAAACCCCGAAAGATCTATGGATTCCACTAAAGATTAATATCAGTAGCTCTACAGTGCTTCTCGTTTCCTTATTTGTCAGATTATAACCTTCATTAACGCCAACTGTACAACGAAGATTTAAGAAACCTAGCAAGATGCATCAAATTCTAAATCTCTAACCACAATATTTAGATCTGATTATAAGCTTAACTTTTCCTGTAAGAACATAACTCTGAAATCATAGACTAATGAATATCAGCATCGAATGTCGATGAAACAATCATGCAATTGTTGCCCATAGCATTAACAGCCAATCAATGGGAGGAAGAAAGCAATGTCAATGGCTAATTTCAAGTTGCCTATGGCATTAACAGCTACTCAATGGGAGGAAAAAAGATGCTATCAAGATCATGTTAAGACAGATTTCAAATGTAAGTAGCATTACACAAGCATAATAAAATATTAGGAAATCTTAACCAATCACAGGCAAAGGGTTCATATTGAGGACTGGATTAGCAAAGAAACAGTTGATTATACCTTCAATACCGGAATGAAAGATTCCGAGGCCAAACCAATAAAGATAGTTGTTTATAGGAGTGAGATCATATACATTTAGGTACAGCATTGCACGACTTTTCTCTGTGTTGCCCTGCTCCATAGGTGAACTATCTGAGCTGGATGAAATTGGAAACAACCGCATCCTATCTAGCACCCCTCGCACACCACCAACCAGTACTCCAAACTATTTGTATATTTGTATGTACTTGCTATATCTCCAGGTCACCATCCAGCACAGAATAACCTGAAAACCCCTAATTAAAAGAAAAAAGGTATTCCATTATTTTTTTGTGCGATGGCAAATCACTTCAAATTTTAGGGCTTTAATGGGTAGGGTGTTTCCCTAACAAAGCAGATGCCAGAGCACACCGCCCAGCTTCACCCATTCGAGTGCGAGGCCAATGGGTTGGGTACACTTGACCAATCTTATATTTTGGAACCAGGTGCTCTAGAAGTTGGTACCCGAAACTTGTTCAGCCAAATTATTATAACTAGCAATTAATACATAGAAGTTGCAAAAATTAATGCAAAAATATAATGTGACCATCCACATCACAAACTTAAAAAATTTGTATGTTAAATAAGATTAGAACAATTTCAAAAATAACATGAAACCATGCAAGAATTTGAGCAAAGTCATTTTCATGATTCTGGATTACAGGAGGAACCAGAAAGGAAGAAAAATTAAGCCAAAATCTAAAAAAGGATGGGAAAAGGAAAAGAATACAATACCATTCCCATATTTCTCCTACATATAACATTACTGATGTCCAAACTTAGAACAATTACTTATTACTCTGCAGACATAGAAACCAGACAAAATGGAAGCTTACATGCACTCCTCTATTTGGAAGAAATAAAAGGAGAAAAGACACGAACTTTGAGTTCGTTATCGTGCAACAAGAACTGTTGAGCCAAGAAACCTTCTTCCTTGGGATTCACAATAGCCCAAACCTTCGATTATGAGAAAATGCATATTAAAAGTTCACGAAAAAAAAGAAAATAATAATAACAAACAAACAAGGACATCACTGAAGAATCTACCTGCTAAATAGAAAGCAAATCCTAAAACCAGTATACTACGGAGATTTCAATTTGGCCAGAAAAAAGAATCTTCCAAATTAATAAGAATGCCTTCAATTTGGCCCGACAAAAATCCCTATATTAACAAGAAATCACTACCAAAACACTAAAAATTGAATTTAATCAAATGATAGAACAAAAAATTAAACAAACAAATCACCGCATATTTAGCGAAACGGTCCGACGGAATAACATGATTTCAAAGCAGTACCATCGTAACCACCAGACCATAGCGAAAATGTATCTTACCGTCGATATCACCGCCTCCTGAAACTGGAGGTGGACGATGGATGGTGGCGGAGGCTACAATGAACTCCGGGAAGAGAAAACCGGCAGTCCGCCTATGGTCCCGTGTGTAATGTGCACGAGGGAAGAGGTATAAAGGGTTGGTTCCCGGTCGCGGCAGCCTTCAGATGCTCCGGAGGTCACACGGTGGGCGGCGATGGAGCCTGGATCGGCGCGCAGGGTGAGGGGACAAGGAAAGAGGGAAATTATACAGATGAGAGGGGGACACGGGAGCGGTGGGTCTTGTTTGGAGCTAAACTAAAACCGTTGTGTCTTATCAGATCCAATAGTCTTTCAGCCTTATTATAAAGTCAACAACGGGTATATAGATTTTAAGCTAATGTTTTAATTCTTTTTCATTATTAATTTTAAATTTTAATTAAATATAAAAAAATATTTTTTAAAAATATAATAATACCATAATTTTTTAAATATAAGATAATCGGGTATATAGATTTTAAGCTAATGTTTTAATTCTTTTTCATTATTAATTTTAAATTTTAATTAAATATAAAAAAATATTTTTTAAAAATATAATACTACCATAATTATTTAAATATAAGATAATAGTACTAGTGAAAATTTATATGTCTATATTTTAGATTTTAGGAAAAATTGCATATTATCCCGGTGAAATGGAAAAATTGTTAAATACTTATATAATTTAATAGTTTAAAAAGATTTTGTGTAATTATGGACCATGCAAGAAGATCTTCTTCATTAAAACATTTCGGAGGATTTATTTTATATTTTATTATTAAAAAAATTATATTATTATAATTTTATTTAATATTATAATAAAAACATGACGAGTCGTTATTTAACGTCAATAAATTAAGTTGGAAAAACTAAAAAGTGGCCAAGTCGTGATTCTGAATCGCGACTTGGCTTTTTTCTCTTTTTTTTAGTTTAAATAAATTTGTATAATTTAATTATATATAATTAATTTTTAACAACATATTAAAATTCAAAAAATTATAAAATTAACATTGCATTAATTTTAAACATTACAATTAAGGGTACAAATGCAATAGTGTATTTATTTTGTACAATTATAAAAAATTTTAATTTTGCATTCGCTCACATTTTGCGCTTCATTTTCATCACCACCGAACCGACAGTTCGCTTACCAGGATACACAAAACCATCAACTACAACAGGAGTAACGGAAAACAAATCGGTCGAGCACTATAAGTTTTTTTCTTCAGGATGGTCTTATCCATCGATCACTCGAGGCCCTAAAACCGTATTCATGGATAGGGCTTGGAGCATGTGGCCATCATACTTGGACGAGTTTCCGCACCGTTGAAGTTGTACTCCTGATATTCAAGAGTACAAGATATTCAAATAATATGAACACTCTCAAAATACACAAAAACTTCAATGCGATAAGAGACCATCCATCGCTGCATAATTCACCACCAAAATGCAAAAAAATTTGAATTCGAGAAAACGAAGTAGACATAGTTAGCAAGAAACTGAGAAATAATGCATGACTGAGTTTGGCGAAGAGTGAATGGGTTGATGCTTGCTATTTATACACGAAGGGATCAACTTTTTTATTTAAAAAAAAAATTAAAGAAGGCTAGCAACAACCTTTAATCAAAGGCTGTTGCACCAGCCTTGTCATCACTAAAAAGGCTGACCGTGTGGTCAGCCTTTTTAGTATACATATATATATATGCATATATATTTGTATAATTTAATTATATATAATTAATTTTTAACAACATATTAAAATTCAAAAAATTATAAAATTAACATTGTATTAATTTAAAAAATTATAATTAAATGTATAAATGTAAAAGTGTATATTTTTGTACAATT
Source organism: Sesamum indicum (assembly GCF_000512975.1). Taxonomy (NCBI): domain Eukaryota; kingdom Viridiplantae; phylum Streptophyta; class Magnoliopsida; order Lamiales; family Pedaliaceae; genus Sesamum; species Sesamum indicum. The sequence goes on from NC_026150.1 coordinate 11,259,708, forward strand.
GTAAAAAATACAAAAAGTATACAATTAGTCCTGGCAACCCGGTACTGGCACATCTGATTGTGTTGAAGAATTTCTTTGTTGGGCTTGTTGTCGTGCACGCGTTTGCGCCTAATCCATCTCGTTGTGAATACGTGTTGTTTGATTTCGATCAGGGTGCTAAGAGATGCAAATAGTAGGATCGTGGACCAACTCAAATTCCGGTACATCCCAATAATCTTCAGAATGCACATATTCAAATGACTTAGAATATGTATTCTTATAAGCCATTATATTATAATAATTCTTCACCATTGATGCAGCATTAATCATGTATGCAGCGCATACCTTTTGAGCGTGACTGCAAGGAATACCAAATTAAGTCCATTTGCCGCAAGAACATTCTCGGTTTGTAATTTTGACAACATGGGTGTTGACTCCATGTCCACTGTGACGTCTTGTAACAACCGAGGCGGACTGTTGGAACTGATGGTATTTGGTGACGGTATGTTCAACAGAATTTTGATGCCAACGTGTGAACATCTTATGTGCAAAATCCGTCCACAGTTGGTTGTTGGCCAACATTACAGAACTTCTCGCTAACCTCTCACGGAAATAATGGACACTTCGCTGAAACATCAGCAATTGCTGTCAACGGTAGGCGGCGAGCGCCTTTCAATACTCCATTTATGCATTCCGATATATTTGTCGTCAGAATTCCGCATCGCCATCCACCATCATGAGATGCTGTCCATTTTTCCTTGTCGATCCTATAGAACCACTGAAACGCCTCAAGTTTCTGGCTCTTTATCTTCTCCATAATGCGATTGAATTTTCTGATCTGATATTCAGAGCCAGCTTTCCAACAAAGATCCTTCAACACAACATTTTTGTGTTTACTGTTGAAATTAGAACACACATGCCGCAAGCAATACCGGTGCACGCCGTTTGGTCGCATGAAATCCGGACATTCACGTACAGCTCTGGTGATACCAGCATGGCGGTCAGAAATAAGGCAGATACCCCGTCGCCCCCGTATAATGTGTCTGCTCAGTTGTCTAAGAAACCACTTCTAAGATAAATATGATTTTTCATCGATAATTGCAAAAGCAAGAGGGAGTACCTGTTGATTTCCATCCATGGCAGTAGCAATCAACATCTTGTTCTTGTATTTGTGTATAGATGGGTCCTATCTACACTGATAGGTTTGCGATAGTGTTGGAACCCTTCAATACACGGCTTGAACGCCCAGAATACGTATCCTATCACATATGCACCGGTTGATGTGTCGCGGCTTTGTGTTGCCATTCAATAATCGTTCCTGGATTATATTTTTGGAGAGCTCCCAAGTATTTGGATAGCTTTTAAACGGAGCTCTCCCATGTGCCATAAACCATCTCATGTGCTATAGACGTTCAGTTTACGGGCCTCGTGATGGGACTTATTATCTCAACAAGCCGAACATAGGTCCGACGATATTCCTGAATGTGATCTAGATGCCGTACTATAGGCACGACGTGCGGATGGTAGCTTTTGGACTCATTTTTACCAAAATAATATGTTCGAACATGTACAAGAAATCCTACATCAAATAGGATTTTCTGGAGTTTACAGGTGCGGACGCCTTCAATTAAATCAACACCTCATCACTACATTAGTGTAGAGGTGGCGATCGGAGATGCACACTTTTTATTTTCATGTAGGGGAAGCCACAATTACCCTACAAGATATTCAAATAATATGGGCACTCCCCATAGACAGCGAGTCGGTGACTGGAATTGATTTCGACGCATAACACAACAATGGCAGGAATATTGCCTTACTTACTTAGGCTTTAGCCCGGATGCAAATGCGTTGGCGGCGGTCGAGATCACTTATAACACTCCTCACAACCTCGTCATCCAGTACACCCATGCTGTTGATGTGCCCAAATTCCTCAGGTAACTATGTATCATTACTATATCTCTCAAAATTAGAAGATAAAGAAACAACGAGGAACTATAGTTGGGGAGTGTTGTGCTGGCATTTTTATATCGTGAATTATGCAATGCCAGCACAAAAGGCAAAGCGACAATTGGTGGCGCGCTGCAATTGCTACAAGTAAAATTTACTTAATAACTCTTGCACAATTTTTTTGCTATAAATATTCATTAATAACACATATTTGTATTGTTCGTGCAGATTTGGGCATGGTCACGGATTACACCACTTTGTCCTGGACTTGGTGCCCAACGACTATTTATGGACCAAGTCCAAATGGACAACAATCGCTGGCTCCCAGCAGCGCCATATGGTGCTACTTGGAATTGTCAGCACACTTTCACCAGCACAGTACGGGGAACTGTCCGAGTCATACGAGAAATATTGGATGAGATGCAGGCGGATCAGGTAATTTATTTTTAATATTATACGTGTATTTATACAGTGAATTAAATGCGTATTAATTTACATCTTTGTATTTATTACAGTTCATATGGCAACCATATGACATGGACTCGAATGTCATTATGGCTTACGCCGATGGATTGAACCCCCAGTTGTGGAGATCATCATGTCTATTGATATTCTACGCGATAGTTGAAATGCATCGTCCCTAATGGGTTGTTCGCCAATTCGGGATGAGGCAAAATGTACCAGAATCGACGGATACCGGGATATGAGCCCCCATCAGATTTTTCGTAAAAATCATATGGGCGCAGATTGGTACCTGCAACACATACAATATATCACTAGATGGCAAAGACGATATGACACGATTATACAGAGGCCACCCATTTCGAATAGAAGGGAAACAGAACAAGGTTATTGGGAATGGTACTACAACATAACAAAAAATTTCGTGTCGTCATCTACTGATACACGTGTGGAAAGCAGGTACCAACCTGGAGAAGCACCTATGTTGCAAGTTGTGCTACGTTGTTATATAATATTGCATATTTTATGGTAGATTTTTTTTTTAACAACACAAGGCTCATTATTTTTCTACAATTTTCAGGCAAATGAGGTGAATGCCCTTGAAACTTTATGTCGATCTAGACCACCAAATATTGAAGGATATAGTCAATTGATGGATAGATTTGAACATGGATTACATATTATCAAGGAAGCTATAACCCAACAGTCACAACAAATTGCTTCTCCATCCGATAATGCTCCCACAACATCCCACAGGCAAAGAAGAAGTTCTAGCCGAATGTCTATTGGTTCAGTTGAACGTTATGATATTGGGGTGGATATAGCTGGTCCTTCTACAGTATATCCACCTCAACCGCCTCAAGATTATTACATGCCTCAACCGTCTTAAGACGAATGGTTTCAATCGACTCAATATATACCAAACCAAACACAAGATTATTCTCTTGACCTTGGTCTTGGTATTAATCAACCATATACACAAGGATTTAATATTTCACCAATTCCATTTCCATCATTTGGTGCATATCGTGACAATGTGGAGTCAAGTTCCGCAACAACATCAAGTCGGTTCGGTGGTGATGAAAATGAGGCACAAAATGAGCCAGTTCAAAATGTGGGCGAGGAAATAAGAAGACCTCGGCGCCAACACCACAGACGGAATTGTGGAATGGGTGGACATTTTTTACATTTATAATTGTATAGTTCATTGTAATTTTTTACAATTGTACAAAATAAATATAATATTACATTTGTACCCTTAATTGTAATATTTTAAATTAATGCAATGTTAATTTTATAATTTTTTTTTGATTTTAATATGTTGTTAAAAATTAATTATATATAATTAAATTATACAAATTTATTTAAACAAAGAAAAAAAAGAGGAAAAAGCCAAGATCGCGACTTGGCCACTTTTTAGTTTTTCAGGTTAATTTATTGACGAAAATACGACTCATCATGTTTTTATTATAATATTAAATAAAATTATAATAATATAATTTTTTTTAATAATAAAATATTAAATAACTCCATTTCTCAGAGTTGTCTGTACGTGATAGGTATGTGAATGAGATTTTTTTTTTTTTTTTTTGTTTTTTTTTTTTTTTTTTTATGTATTTTAAGTCTTTATTCTCTACGAATAGACAAAATTATCCCTGTCTTTATTGTTTTTGGTTAGTTCGTTTTATTTTTTATATTTTGTTGAAAAAAAAGTATGATAAATAACTACAAAAATAATATTTATAGGTAAAAAAATATTATTGCGTCGAATTAAATTATTATACATATCAAATTTTTAAGATTATTCAATATTATTTATAAGTTTTTAAAATCAAAATACATGATTTAATTTCTGAATATTATAGTTAATTTAAATTTGTGTTGGATATGGTTTGAAATTATATTATTTATATAAATCATAGTAAATAAATTTTAATTTTTAGTATAATATATTCGCCTCGCTTGAGGTGGGTTTGGTATTGGTTATGGCGGGTTCGGGGTAGGTTCGAGTCCATTGGGTTGGGACCCAGCCGAATTCAGTGCGGGATACGAGTTTTTCGAACCTGACCCGATTTATATTTTATATAATTTTTGTTATTCATTATTCATATGTATATGATGAATAAAAAGTTATTGTACTATATCTAAATCCTTAAACAATTTTGCATATATCCAACTTTATATAATAAATACAAAAAATAAAAAATTAGTTGATTGAATTATTTGTAGATCGTAAAATAATATTACTTAATGAGAAAATTAATAATTTAGGTGAACATATATTTTGTCTTTTACAATTCATTTTAACTACTATTATGTACCATGTGCAATGAACATTTTTTTTTGGGGGGAGGGGGGAATTGCATTTTACTCTCCTATATTTTAAAAATAAGCAAAAAACTCTATGTGATTTCTAAAACCCTACGTGAAACCCACCCCTTCCTTTATAAACTAACGAAAGGTAGAGTGCACTTGCGGGTGGTGGGGGTTGGCTTGTTTTTTTTACAGGTTTGGGCCATTTTTTGCTGTTAATTTATAAAAATGCCCCTTGTTATGTTTAAAATTACAATAACCAAATGTACTTGCTTTAACCTTGTTTTTAATGTTCTTCTTTTGCATTTTCGTCCTATCTAAAATATAAATAAATTTATTCTTAAATATATTTATTTAAATTACAAAAAATGTAGGTATTTTTTTATAAAATTATAATTTAAAATAAAAAATTCAATTAAAATCATAATACAAAAAAAATACTAAGTTCATTTTTTAAAATTTAAATATTTATATCAATGTAAATACTAATGAACAATAATAATAATACTTTTTTAATTTATTTAAATTAATACTTAATTTAAATATACTTTAATAAATTATTTACTATAAATAATATTTACATTTAAATTACTATCATATGTATTTACAATGAAAATTTTAGTACTTTCTTTTATTATTTTTAAATTTCAAAAAATCAATTTTTTTGTTTTATCTAAATAATAATTTTAATTTATATTAAAAATAAAAAATAAAAAAAGTAAAAGAGGCAACAACGACGATCACATGGGCGACCACCGCATCACTGTCGCCCTCAGGGATTGGGGTAGGCGGCAGTTGGAGGGGGTGAGGAGGGGGAGGGGAATAGGGTTAATTTATTATTCTTATTTTTTGTAAATAATAATTTAGATTTTATATTTTATAATTATAAATATAATATACATCAAAATTAATTAATCTTGACCTTTAGTAATTTGACATCTAAAGGTTGAGATGGATCCTACGGCTATTATATGATAAATAAGGATCCAATGGCCATGAAAATAAAAAATAATATATAATAGATTAAGGCATAACGGTCTTTTGACAAAAAAATTAACACTGTCAGTTTCAATAAGGGTGAATAGTAAGTGTGCTATATTTAAAAAAATGGATGGATTTTTTTGCCTATTTTCAAAATACAAGAGGATTTTTAACTTAATTTTGAAAACACAGAGAGATAATATGCAATTTGGCTCTTTTTTTTGGGGGGGGGGGAGGGGGAGGGATTGTATTATATTTAATTAGTCACATTGTAATGAGTATCATTCAATTAGGCAATATAATGTATTTGTTTTATTCATGAAAAATAATAAAATTAATAAAATTACGTAGTCCAAACATTAATAATTTATAAAAAAATTACTGTATAAATGAGTGCATTTTAAACAATTCATATTTTGCGAACCATTATAATTTATGATTATCCTAAGGATCCCACCTTAATAACCACATTCTGTTGTTCCTGCTCGTTTGTTGAACTGTACTTGCTTAGAATACAACAGAGAGGATCAAGTCTATCCGAACCCCAGCTGGCTTTCAGGTTGGAGATAGTACTACACAAGTATATATTCATTTACCCGGAAGGGATCAAACATATCTCAATAAGTTGAGATGCATAGGATTATTTTGAATATCTACAACGCAGAACCTGTTTTGATAGTCTTACAAGACATTTACTATACATTGAACGTCGTAATTAGATGGAAAATGGTGAAAAAAAAATGGAAGAAAGGTAGAGTGGTGTTAAAGTTATGGTGAGTTCTCACGCCAGGCCATAAATCAACAGACAGAGAGAAGCAAGGAATGTGCTCCCAAAGAAGTGTTATTTACATTATATATATATGCATCACAATTACATTGTTTTAGCAATTAGAGTCGTCCTTCAGTTGGCTTGACAATCAGAATCCTTATCTTCAACTATGTTGAAGTACAATGAGGATGTTTTGCCGTCAAATTTGGACACCAGCTGGTGCACAGATAATCCGCAGTAACGCTTTCCAAGCCTTGCAATGCAGATTTCAATTATTTTCTTGAACATGCTGTCCCCTTGTATTAACGGTTGGTTCACAAACTCGTCCAAAGGCATCCACTGTGTGCGCATAAAGAGATACCGTAAAAAAGTTAGACAAATTCATCCAAACTGGTAAGTGTCCCTTGAATCTTTAGTCATACTTAAATGCAATTCAAATGTGATCACATAATCCTTTACTGGCGGTTTGTTAGTATCTTTCATATTTTTTGCTTGTGCTTAGTTTATTTTCAATCATAATCCACCTAAATACTCAAACGGGATTCACAAAATGTGTGGATATTTAGGTATAAAAGGGATTTCAGGCAATAGAAACTGGCTAACAGACCATTTTGTAGTTTGAGTATTTGATAATTGTTCATGAAGAAATTCTAAATTGAAAGTAAAATAAGTAAAAGAGAACTCTCATAAAGTCGTTATAAGCCTAAAACTGAAGATAGGGGCTTGATCTAATAAAAGGGCGATAACTACTCCCTCGTTACTCTTGATCCCACATGTGATCAACTATAATTGATTTCTCAATAAGTAGGCAAAAATGACTATGCACCTTTGCTGATGTCGTTTTGTCAGCACCTTTTCAGTAAACAATACAAATGACCTAACCCTCATGATCTGCTCCCTAAACAAGCAACTCCTAGTTTGTGAGATAAGTCTTAGAATCTTGAAAGCATTAAACTGTTATAAGCCCTGTTGACACACTCAGTTTTTGAGCAATTCAAGAACGCTTTTGATAATGTGAGGATAGAATTTCCATGGATTACTAGACCTCTATCAGCATTCCTCTAGTTTCAGTGGCATAGAACCCATTTCCATTTCACAAGCCAAATTGCAAAGTGACCCAGAAAATTTCATGTTGACAGTATTTGTCTTCTCCGTGTAAATGTTCATTCTTTTCAAGTTGCCACTCCAAGAAATTGGTAAGCAAGAAGGATTATCATCAACATTATCACCAAACGGCAATAATGGTAGACATGGATATATATTGTATATTTATAACAAATCATGTTACCTTGGCCGCTTGAATTTCTAGATCATCAACCATGATTTCTGTCGACAAGGGCCTTAAGATGCAGACGAAAAACAGATCTGACTTCTCAAAAGAGACATTCTGGGCGTGCCTGTAGTATATGTTAATTATAAAAACCAGGTTGAATATGCACAAACATTCAACACAAAAATCAGTTTGATCAATGAGTTGTAACCTTAAAAGCAAAACAAATTAATTTTCCATGAATTATATTCCAAACTAGCATGTTCAGAGATTGCATGTTCAAAGGCCATGAAATCACTGTAAGAATTGGAGATTGTAGTGTAATCCAATTTGTCATACTAGATGATCCAAAATTGAGGGTTCTGAAGAACTTTGTTTTTCCTAATTCTTCATGCTAATTTGATATGAAGCTAAATTTTCTTACACAAGTTTTTTCTGTTTCAACCAAGGAAACCCTTAAAGATATGTTTCTCTACAACCAATAGTTGTGGTGTAAGTAGTTTGCAACCATTTCTTTGTCAGAGATGAGAAGATTACAGGCTTATATTTATGGCAGTTAAAAGATGGAACTCTCTAAATACAAATATCGAATTCAAAAGTAAAGGGAAGATTTTCTTGTACCTGAAAGCTACTACTTCCACAAATTCAGTATCAACCTGGAAAAGAAAAGAAATGTTATCCTAAAAGATCTGCAAGTGCGATGTAACAACACCAAGAGAAATTTGAAACTAGAATGCTCAAGCAGAAATTTCACTAAGCAAGTATCATACCCCTGTTTCCTCTTTTACTTCTCTTACAGCTCCTGTGTAGATTTCTTCTGACTGATCAGTAGAATAACATTGTATAAGGTATGGACATTAACAGACATCAGCAAACATATATATTCAGAGGTGTTAAAACATACCTCATGAATGAAACCAGTTGGAATTTTCCAAAGACCAAATAGGCTGGGAGTACTATGTTTTTCTTGCACTACTAGGACCTGTATGGAGTAAATACATCAGAACTACAGAAAAGGTTTTTCTGGATTTTCAAAGCTGAATACTCATGGATATAGATTGGGTGGAGCCAAACAGCATGAAAGGAACACTCGGCAAACGGAAACTACAAAGCCCTAAAAGCAGGAATAAGATTCTGAAACGGATTTCATTGAGGCCTATGACAAACTTGTTTGATATACATAGGGCTATTAGCTACACAAGTCAGTAACCGTAACGAAGCAGAACTAGTATAAGGAAATAGCTTCACGATCTCCATTTAGTAAAGAGATCTGTGAAACTTCTTCAAATGCAAGTATTTCTCTTTCTCATTGATTCATGAGAAAGTAACTAAAAAAACAAGTAAAATGAGATACATGACCCAGCTGGTAAAAGTACCAAAATAACACAAGAACATGCAAATACATTGTCAAAATAGAACCTTCGCCAAAAGGCCAAAAACTAAAAAAATGTACACCAAACAATTTTCACTGAACCATGCTCACAGAATTGATGCTTAACTCTCCCAGAACCAGTAGACCTTAGTTCTGGGTAGAGAAACTTAGGAAGACAAGGGACGCAGGATGTATGTAAAAATATTTCTGGAATTCGAGGATGAAGTTTTCCAAGAACAGAGGATGCATTTGTTTTAGCAGTGGAAAACATACCTCATCTTTATCATTGATTACAAACGAACCAACTCCAACATGATGAGAAGCATTTGATGGAAGCAGGCAAGGTCCGTCAGCAATCCAGTATGTCATCATGACATAAGATCTCTCAGCATGATGATACTGAAATCCTTCCTACATAAAGCCAAACCTTAAGGCACTGCTCACTTACAATGAAAAACTAAGGGGCAGGATACTTGTCATTTATTGTTTGCTATTTTGAAAATAGAATAAGTAGGATATGTATGTCACCTGTACAGCTACAGGAACAAGGTCAGATCTTTCCAGGGGTAGCTTGAGCCAAACACCCTTCTTTCCCTGAAGTCGAGTGGCTTTAGATTATTAATTCCCTGACTTTGAATTTTAGAAACAAGAAAAGAGCTCACCTCTGGTTCATCAATTATAAAGTAATGAAAAATAAGCTAACATAGTATTGTATAATTTATAAACACGTAAAACAGAAACCTACATGGTAAAGTCATATTTTTCTGATAGAATGATATAATGGCGTTGATGATGTGAAAGCTAAGACATAAATAACAACTAAATATTGAAGAAGAACTTATAAGGACGACAATTAAAGAAAAATATCTTGTTGACAGCTGCAAATTACGATAACTCAATTATTTGAACTCTTCAGAAGATTAGCTACAGAGGACCTGCTGCAGCGGTGCCAATAGAGGTAAAGCAAACACATAACAGCAGATACCTTTATTCTCCAATGGCACATAGATGAACGAAGTGCAGCTGCAAATACAGTAGGATTAGAAGGTAGTGTCGTCGGATTTACAACAACTCCATCATACTCATCATCAAATGCATCAAGGACTCTGACACTTTTCAGGAATGGACTTGAACCTGAACCTTTTGTTCCATTGATTCCATATGAATTAGAGTCTAGACGATCCTGTTGGCTAACTGCACTAGTGCCAGTTGGTGAAGTACTTGGGTATGAAGCCCTCGGGACAATGCCTGAAAAAATCCAGCTAAAACATAACTAGGAAAGAAAGGGTACGATGAGATGAAAGCTAGATTCAAAAAGTAGGTTTTGATAATACACAAAAAGAAATTTTCTGGCTTTATGTATATTAACACATTTACATTCAAATCTACTTGTATATACACATACTGACATGCAAGAACGTATAATAATGTATACCTATGTACACATGTAGATATATATATAATAAGGTTTATCTTTGTGATACAGATCATGCCATTGAAAACATTAAACATACTTTATCTGAGCATGTGAGCAAAAGAAGGAATTGATAATACACGGAAGGACCAAAATGTGTGGATCTCACCGATCAAAAAATGGTTCAATTGAAGCTCGTCAGTGCACTCATCTTTAACATTTCTTTCAAGTTCATAACGAATGCATATTGCTCATTAATCAATGACAAAAGAAACTTCACTAACAGGGCGCAGAGCCTCAAACAACAGAACTGTTAGTAAATCATAACACAAGACTTCGCAGTTCGCACTAACCAATAAGCAAGCTTAAAATCAAAGAGACTGAAAACGGACTAATCATCAACGCACATTTTTCTCAAAACCATTCCCTTTCCCAATCAAATAAGGAATCTTAAAGTTACCTCTGCAGGAACAAGAGTGCGGAATCACTTTCATAATCTGTCTCGAGTTCAGGAAAGGGCTTGAAAGCATCATCTCTGAACCGGAAGATAGCGACTTCGAGCCAAACAGTTTCAGCTCCATTAATAAGTAGTAAATTCCTCCCAAATCTAGATTACCCAATAACAAACTTAGTCCGGAACTCCAACTAAGTAATAGACATATATATATGACAACAGATCACAGAATAAAAATATTATCTCATGGTACTCTGAAAATATTCGGAGAATCCCTCGAAATTGCTCCAAAACAAGAAATATTCTTGGGATTCTACACCTTCGGGATAAACTAAGCAAACCAGATAAATGCTCTCAACAAACCACGAAAAGGGTGAGTGGGAGAGACAAAGAATCAGAGAATGCGGTTGGTTTCTCCCTCAGGCGCCAAACCAGGAAGAAGACAAGGAATGTAATCCTAATACCGGATGATTAAAATCATAAACTACCCCAAAACAGGTTATTTGTATTATGAAATGGGTCACCCCATTGCGAATTTGTGGTGAGAAATTGGCTTCGCTGTGAGAACGACAAACAAATCATAAAATCCACTTTAAAATATCTCAAGTGAAAAACAAAAAAAAAAAAGAGAAGAATCCGACATAAGGAGAGAAAGAGAGAGAGAGAGAGAGTTAAAGTGACAGTGAGTGAAAAAGGAGGAACATGTGTTTGAATGCGTGGATAGAGCAACGTCATCAAGGCGCGTGGGCCACAGATGATACTGCCCATGACGCCTCGGTGCTTCAATTATTTTATTTTAAGAAATAATTAATAATTATAGTTTATTTAATACAGACATGTAATGTATATAATCTTTTTTAATAATATAATTTTTATTTTTGGCAATCATATCTTTTTTTCTTATGGTAAAATAATCATAAATTTGGAAAAGGAAAACACATATTTCTAAAATTTTGATGTTACTTTTATTCCTTTCTCGTGGGAATATGCTTATGCAGTGTGTATATATATATATATATGAAAAACAACAAACAACTCTCTCGTCATATTTCAAATAAGCAAATTACTCTCTTATGAAAAAAAATAGTAATTTACATCTCTATATTTTTAAAATACAACAATTTACTCCCCTTATTTATCAAAATGAAGCAATTTATCTCACTGTCTAAAGAGATAAATTGTTTTATATTAAAACATAAAGAGGGTTAAAATCACTATTATTTTTCATAAAGGGATACTTTTGCTCATTTGCAATTTACAAGAATGTAAATTACATTTTGATCAGTTTATCACAAAAATTGAACGGAAAACGAACGGAATGAGCCCGTTGCTAGATGGACGTTAAAATCAGGGGGGTAACTGTGATTTTCAAACAACGAGAAGGTATTTGTAATTATACCAAATCTCAAGAAAAGTGATTGTAATTTATCATTTATATTAAGAAGTTTGTTATCAGTCACAAAACACTGGCTTCCAAACTATAAAAGAGTCAAAAGTCGAGGAAGTTCTGGAAGTACTTCAATGAACTCATCAAAAAACATTACAATCACTATTATGATCAAATTCTATCGAATGGAAACAACAAATTAAAAAATAAATTCAAATATTCAAAAATTAATACAACAATAAAATTTTCTTTCATAATAATAGTATAAATGTGATACATAATTTCAAGTGCTAACTTACACAACATGCACAAATGCACTTGATAATATAATATGGCCAGCAAGTTTGTCAGCACTATTAAGTGCAGTGTGTGTCCCACTAACAAGGCAAGGAGTTTGATTTTGAAGATGAGGACCTCCTAAGATAGGGATAATTTCAAGTTTCGTCCTCCGAGAGCTCGTCAAACTGATGGGATTAAATTGAGATAGATTAATGACGAATAAAATGTAGGATGAGATTAAATTATTACATTATATATTTTATTTTGAAAAAATGTAAGTAATGTCTCTGTGGTATTATATATGAGCAAATTATCCCTTTATGAAATAAAAAATAAATAATAATTTATTTCTCTATATTTTTTTTAAAAAAATAATTTAACTCTTTAGACAGGGAGATAAGTTGTATCATTTTAAGAAACACATGAGAATAAATTGCTATTTTTTTTCATAGGAGGTTTGATCCTTTGCAACGTCATGGGAGGGGGGGGGTGCTAAATTTCATGAAAACCCTATTATCGTATTTATTTGTTTTGACAAAATTTCAGATAAAACAAAATTTGGGAAATAGGTTAAAAAAAGAAATTGGATAATTTTGTATATATATTGAAAGTTTGGATAATCCAAACAAAAATATTTTCATATCTACTTATAAATGTGTAAAATCACATGCAATCTCTCCCAACTTAGGCTGGTGGGGTAATAAATTTCGACAAATTTGATGGGATTTAAATCATCTTCTTATCGTTATATATCATGGGGCTAAGTGTTATTACTCAGACCAGGCTAATGCAAGTAAACAAGGAATTGAGTTGGGTATCTCAAGATATCCAGTCCAATTCCCATAATTAAACAAGGCCCAAATTAGTATCGACCTTCTTATTTTCTTTACCTCTAAAAATGTCTCTATAGTTAATTAATAGAGATTACTGAATTTAATCATTTTAAGAGTGTATTTGGTTGGAGTGGAAAGTGGAAGTGGAAGTGGAAGTAGAAGTAAAAAAGATAATTTGGTGTTTGGTTCGAGGGAAGAGATGGAAGTGAAATAAAACTCGAGGTATATGAAACCCATCCGAAGTCCAATTTTATTTTTGTCCAATATTGGACTGAAAAGTGGAAGTATAAGAGCAAAAAGATAAAAAGTACCGTTTTTATTTTTATTTACTCTATTACCCATATATATATATATATAATTTCTCTCCAATTTTTTTTCTCCTTTCCGTTGATAATACCATATGTAATTACCAAAAAATGATAATAAAACACTGCATCGAAGTCAACAATCTTGTTAGTAATTTTTATTTATTTAAACTAAATAATTTAGAATAAATGAGCAATACTTGTATTTTGATTAAATATTTTTATTAATAAAAAATATTCCTATTCTTTTTTTATAAATATTTTTATTAATAAGATTTTAAAATATTTGATAACTAAAATTACATTAGTATAATATTATTATATTTATTTTCTAATACAAAATGAATAGAAGAGTTATTCAGTAAAATTACAAAAATTAGACTTCTTTTTTCTTTTCTCAATCTATTTTCCTCTACCAAATAAAAGAAAGTGTTTGGAATTTACTTCCCTTCTAATTACATCGAACAATTTAAAAAAAAAACTATTATTCTTTTCCTTTCCCTCCTATTTTATTTTCTCTTTTTTCTTATTTGAACCAAACGAATCTTAAAAGAATTTCAGAATCAAAATTGATGGGTTGGAAACATATAATACTAAAACTCATTTGGTAACTCATCTAATGTAAAAAAAAAAATAAATAAATAAAAATATTCCATGTGAAATATTATGTGTATATGGAAATTACATATATGCACTAAGAAGTGATAAGACTTTCTATAAAATTATTTTAAATATTTTAGTTGGTAAAGATTATGGGATATTATTGATTGATTGATTGATTGATTGATTGATTCCACCCTATCAATATGCATTTGTGCCTAGCGGAAGCATCAACGACAACATTATTATGGCACATGAACTATTGCATGATATGAATAGGAAAGAGACTAGGGAATGTTTTATGGCTATTAAACTAGACTTAGAAAAAACATATAATAAGATAGTTGAGGTAAATTACAACCACATTCATTGAGATTTTACATAATATGAATATTTTTTTATTGTTTGAAATATTATCGATATTTTTCTTATATATGATAAAATTGTGTAATTTTGGATGGAGGTTTGAAATTGTCAACTTTACTTTTATTGTGTTTTTTTATTTTTAAAATAAATAATTGTAAAAAAAGGATAGAAAACTAACGTAAATTAACAATTGGGCTAATTCTTGGATGTCTGTAAAATAAGAGGGTATTGATAATTTGATAAATAATAAAAGAGTATTATAAGTATACTAGATTTTGTAAAAACTCATTATAATTTACTCAAAACAGTCTGGCCATTCCTTGGAGAAACCTTGAAAAACTGTAATCTGCCCTCTAGAAGTTATTCAAAAAAATTATAATTGAGAGACTAATTGGTAACTATTAAGAAAATTTTAATTTAATTATAAATAAATTATAGGTCACGTTTGAAATATAATTAAATGGAGTAACTTGGAGCTCATTATAATATTTGGGAGCAAATTATATTAATAAGAAAATTAGGTAGGACGTAATGGTAATTATTAAAAAGATTAAATAAAATATTATTGTTTACACGTATTGATATTACTGTAGATCCTCTGACGACACCTCACGATGCCACCACGTGGACCAATCGTGTACAGATATTTGGACCTATAAATATTACTGTTTACACGCATTTATGGTACGTTACATTTACTATCTTTTTGACCTCGTTTATTTCTCTAGATCGCATGCGATCATCTAATGACTTATGCTGACTTAAACTTCGAAGAATTTTAGTTGGGGACCTTCTAACTAGCCAAACGACTTATTCTTTTCTCAAGAACAACACTTCTCAGGAAAGCCCAAGTGCATATTTAATTCAATTAAATATTCACAAGCCCAAAATATACTTAGTTAAATATTGTATCCAATCGTCTTAATTAATTAATTCAATTAAACATAATTAGTTCAATTAATTATTTCTAACCCATGTTTTAATTAATGAATCATATCCACTAATAAGACAAGTCCATCTACTAATTAGTTAATGAACCCAATCCACTAATAAATTAGCCCAAGCGTATTTTAAATTAACCAATTAACTTAAAAGTTAGATTCAAAATTTAATTAAATCTAATTAACATGTATTTTGGATCATCCATCTAATGGATGACTCCACATAAATGATCCAATTATTTAAGCTTTCCAAGAATTAATTTACTCTAATTAAATTAATTCTCCTCTTACGGAAGTACTTCCAATTTGATTTCATCACTTTTCAGTAATTTGTATATGACTCTTTAAATTCATCGTCAGTTAAATTTGGGCTTTATGTTGACATAATTAATTAAATATAATTTAATTAATCAATTCTGATTAATCAATAGTTAAAAATAACCTGTTACCATGGATGGCCAGTCTAGCAACAGTTCATGAATAGTGGCGTGAATATTTAGGCTCCAAGTTCCATATTGATATGGTTCTACTGTCAACTATCTCTTGACCTTAGTCTAGATATGAAATTGGGCATCAATTTTCATCCTTGACTAGCCATCTATGCTTCATACTCGAGATGGATTTTACTATATGATCAACATAGGAAATGCCTCCTCACTCAATCAATCGCTATGGCCAAAGACTTAAAGAGTTTAATCATCTCAAAGCGCATAGAAGATTTTACTGTCACAATACTGATAGGGGACAAATTCTTTATTGGAATCCATCGTCCTTGCTATGTTTTGGACTATACTGGATAAGGTTTATAATGGCCATATCTCACAACCTAGTCATCGCTGGATCCAAGATACAGTTTTTGTATGCACGTGACTGCCATGATTCCTCAAATCCGAGAACTAATTCGATATTATCGAAATTGGGAATTCTAGTCATACCGATCAATCTCTCAAGGTTTTCATATGACGATTTTCGCGAGACAGTTCAATTTGTTTACTACCTTGCCAACTAATCCACTAAAATTGCACAAACAATCTACGTCTTTAGTTGATGAAACACGGTGCTGCAATACATAGTGCAAGTTTTTATAAGATTCTCGATACCCCGTCTCAAGGTTCTCGACTTGAAATGTTTCAAACCAATCCTCATAAGTTGGCTTCTTAGTTGCCAACCTATGCATAGCCCAACTCCACAGGTTTAACCTTTATATATGTTGGCATTTGTTGTGATATTGAAACGCTGTTCAATGTAAGTAGTAAGTAGAACAAACGCCTAACGCTTTTGATGAATATTTATTATATTCATCATGACAATATTATTTTTGATAAAGTTTGACGAATAGTTTCTAAAACAATCAGTCTAATTGGCTTTCCAGTCACCTATTCTAAGAAGCCCTCTACCACACAATAATAGAAGAGTGACAACACAAGTCACTACGTAAAATAAATCAAAAGGACACAAGTTGAATATCGATTTCCACATCACCATTTAGAGACTACATATTATTTTTCATTTAATGGGGTATTTATAATTTTACAAGAAAAATATTTATAATTATGTCGAATCTCATAATAGGTATTTGTAATTTGCATATTTTTTATTTCGTCTTCTTCCGCCTCCCTCTACCCTGCCCCTCCCACCTGACCCATTGGTTGCTTCCCCTCCCAAACCCCCGTTGGCAGGCTGCTTCCTCTCTTCCCCTTTCCCCGCCCGCCACCCCATTTCCTCTTACTACACCTACCCCCCTCCCTTGTCCTAGCAGCCCCCAAAAATTCACCTGCTTTCACTTGTGTCTCTCTTCTTCTCCGACCCCCAGCCCTCTTTTGCTCTGTATGCATATATACATATGTTGTACCTAGAAAATATAGTAAGGTTTTTGGATATTTTATGGCGAGTATTTAAGGATTCTACTATACTAATACTTCAAATATGTTCTCAGATTTGGAGTAAATCCTACAAAAGAATACAAGCCAAGCCAGAAGGAGTTTCGATGATGGTTCTCCGACCCTCAACTCATTTGAGTATCCAAGGTCTTTTAAACAAAGAGCGTAAAGAGTTGGGGTAGCAAAAATTGTACTTAATGCGGGACAACCAATATTTATATATGTCGGTAGATTGTACAATTTTCACGTGCACCCTAGATCCAAAACATGATCAAGATTGTGCAGTAGGACGTACATATTCTGTTTCGAACAGTGACAGACTGTGGTCCCAAACGACAAGATGATACTTTTATCAAGAAGAACAACTACTGTTCTCACCAAGTACAAAAGTCCTCGAAATACCTTAGATACTTGGGTATTGCCTTCCAATCTATGAAGGTCTCTTTGACGACTTGAAGGTCTCTAATACATGGCAATATACTTGTACTCATAAAATAGAGTGAAAATCAAACCCAGAATAATAAATCTTCAGTGGTGTAATTTTTTGAAAAATAATAGTTGGTCTCTTAACAATATCCTATATGTTGGTCTAAAAACAAAAGTATTTTGGGGTTTATCTTATGTTTGGAATCGATTTTTCAAGGAAAAATTATATTTTTAGTTGTCAAAGTATACCACTACGTTTTTTTAGTTCTCAAGACTGATAATTTTGTTCCTTAAATAGTGCATTTTTTTTTTATGGAATTGATAATTTTTGTCATCTTGAAAATTTAAAATTAAAATAACCATTTCGTGTCCGAAAAGTTTCGTGGCAAAGAAAGACCTCGCAAAATGAGTTCAATCTCATTATTGTCTAATCAGAGTAAGTGTTATATTTATTAATTTTGGGGAATAAATATTACATTAAAAATCATTTAGAGAGAAAAAGTGTGTTTGACCCAAATAAATATTATTACAATTATTATAGACAACTTCATTTCATCTAATGGAAATTAAGACAAAACATAACAGCACTTTATTGGTAATTTTAAATGTGTAAAAATGTTTATTTTAAATTTGGATATTTAAAACTTTGTACTTTTATTTGATGGATATGTGTTGAATTATCTTTCCTATATTTGCTTTTGATTAAATATTTTGTCATATTTGAATTTTATAAATTATTAATGGCAAATCAAAGATAATTTTGTTTTTAAACATTAAATATCAAAAAATTGAAACAACAATTATTTTAAAACTAAAGTATAAAATTTTATAGTAAAAACTTGCAATAGATTCTAGCAAAAAGATTTCGTCGCAATTTTGCAAACGAGAAAAGTTATAGTTTTCGTTGCAAATTTTGCTAGAAGTTAAAGTTTCAGCAACGGAATTTTACCACAAACAAATACCCCGTGGCAAAAAAATAAATAAAATTGTGACACTATAGCATTAGTACTTACAGGACGAAAAATACTCAGCTACTAGATTTCGTAGAAAATTAAATTTTGCAACCGATTTTATACGAAATTCATGCAAAAACTAGTGGCAATGAGACAATATATATTTAGTGAAATCTTATTCATTATTACACATACATATCTTTCAATTATTATATATTACTTGTTAGCTTTATAATTTAATTATTATATTATTTCTCACTAATTTTTACCATGAAATTCTTGGCACGACATAATTAATTACACCACACTACAACAATAGATAATATTTGTGACAAAATTCTAAATGACAATTTTTAGGCTGCCACTGTAGATGTACATTAAGATTATAATAATTTTAATAACAAGAATTATGATTAAAATGGTCACCATAGGTCAATAGTGACATATCTATAATAACAATTTAATGATAATAAAAATACACTAACAATTGTATACATATGTCGCTTAATTGTTCATAATAAAAACATTATGTACGAATTTTTGTCATTAATTATTTTTAGTGACATTTGTTTCAAAAAGGTCACCATTTCAATAATGCAAATCATTACGGTCGCAAAATAAGAATTGTTGCTATTTAATATGTATAATTAGTAATAATTTCGATGCGATCACTTTTTTTAGGGGTTAATAGCAATTTATCCCCCTGTGATATTGAAAATGAGCACATTACTCCTTATGAGAAAAATATAACAATTTACCCCCTATACTTTTTAAAATGAAGCAATTTACCTTATTATACAGGGAGGTAAATTGCTTCATTTTAAAAATTATGGGGGGTAAACTGTTGTATTTTAAAAAATATAGGAAGGTAAATCGCTATTTATCTTTTCATAAGGGGGGTAATTTGCTCATTTGCGATATCACAAGGGGGTTGCTTACATTTCTCCCCTTTTTTTAGTATTGCTAACCTCTTCAATTCTGTAGCAAAACAAAAATAAATTTAAGAATATCTAAACAACGAGAGAAAAGGAATAACATGACATTTATTGACATCAACATACCTTTAAACATCAATACATGACACGAAATATTGACACCATTTCTTATAAGGGACAAGTTTCTAATTGGTGTACGAAATTTGAACAAAGATGAAACTTGCCGCAATATTTACTGACACACACATTACATAGGAAACATTATTGGCGTCCACAAATAACTTATTAACTGGACAATATTTTAATTTACATCAGATTTATTCAAATCCAAACTAATTATGTGAAATAGTGGGGATTCGACCATCCGTTTGTTTAACCCTAGAAGATCATAGGCACCCTTGAAACGATGCCTTTTTCATCAATGAAAACAAATACTCGATCGCATCTATAATCAAAAGTTGGTATTGCTGGTGGAACAAGAATAGCATTGACCAAAGAGTTTTCTTTCTCAATAGTTTTTACTGCGATTTCTCCACACACTCCAACTAACTCGGGCCACGAGTCCTTACCTGCATGGATCAAAGAATTATTATATTTTGATCGTTATTACACTCCAACTAACTCGGGCCACGAGCCCTTAAGGTTGTAATTTTATTTAGAGTTAATTACATTTTGCCATCCGAATTATGATCGTTATTACACTTTAGCATCTAAACTTTATTTTTTTGTATCAACTTACCATCTCAACTTTATGAAATTTTACACTTTGCCTTATAACTATTCTTTAATCAAGTTTTTTATCGAAAAAACATCACATGCAGTGTACATGTGATACTTAAGGGCTGTATAATGAGATGTTTTCATATATGAAAAGCATGTAGTGTTTTTCCGGCAAAAAAATCAACAAAGCAACAGTCATATATAACAAAGTACAAATTTCGCAAATTTGAGATGGTAAATTGATCAAAAAAAAAATCAATGATAAATTATAAAAACGAGCATTATTCAAAAGCAAAGTGTAATATACCCTTTTATTTTGTAAGTATACTTCTCAATAAAGACCAAAATTTTATAAGTACTCCCAAGAAATTAAGGTGCATGAAGTGAATTGTTTAAACATGTTTGCAATTAACTCAAGTATTCCTGTACCTTGACAAATGGATGCCATCCTTAGCTTTTTGCTCCTTTCCCCTGTTGTACTCTTTGATTGAATAAATCTCTGTGTGCTTTCTCAGAGTTCTGCTGAATGGGTATTTATAGGAGAGTTCTTCTAGTTGTGGTTGTGTGTTCATTCTTGATTGGTGGGTCAGGTGGGGTTAGCTAGCTTGTCTTTACTTTTATTTTTAGGGCATCATTGGTATGTAAGAATGAAATTAAGTGGAAATCGAATGGATTTAGGAATGAAATAAAGAAAGAAAATGAATCGTATTTAAATAGCATTTCTACGATTGGTATACACAATAAGTTAGAAGGTATAGAATTGTTATTCCTTAGTTGCTTAGTTGATTTTATTAAAATAATTGACAATTAAAAAATAATAATTAGTAATCAAATAAAATTATTTTTATGACAAATTTGCTCTTTTGTAATTTTTAAAAAAAATGTTTATTCATATTTTAGTTGTGGGACAGAAATTGGACCAAAATCTCAAAAAATGTAAGTTGTGGAACGAAAATTGCAATTTTTTCATTCTATTGCAATAAAACGTTGGTTAAGTTAGCAGAGCACGTGCATCATTCCATAAAAAATCTAATGAAAGATGTGAGTGAGACGTAAATTGTAATTTTTTTATACTTATGGGACTAAATGTGGTGAGGGGTAAAATAATAGAACCAAAATCGCAAACGATGTATATTGTGAGACGTAAATTGCAATTTTTCCACAACGACGTATTGATTAGGAACAAAAAAATGCATCGCTGCGTCAACCAAAACAACACTGTGGTAAAATAGCATCGACACAAGGGGCCAAACAACAAAAACAACTGCATTTCAGATCGGCTAAGCTCAGAGCGACATTGTTTTATTTAGTTGCGCAGAATAAAAATTTATCGTATCAACCCGTCATGCTAGCGGAAACTGTAGCAGAGGACTATCGCCACAAGACGCAAAACAGTCAGACTAGCCGAACTTAAATTTTTCTATTATCATTTATTAATAATGGAAATATAACTTTTTTTGGAATATTAAATGTGAAAAAAAATATTTACGGTGGTCTAGAATTCATGAGCGCCATATTTAGGAAAAACTGTATCTTTGGTTCATATGTTAGAGCATTTTTCTCTTTAGTCTTGTTATTATGATTTTTTCACATTATATCCAATAAATTAAAATTTTTCTCAATTTTAGCCCTCACGTGTATTTTTAGTAGAATAGTTAATGGAGCCGTTATTAGTCTCACGTGCATTTTAAGTATATTTCTCATTAATTATTTGACAAAAAATTAAAAATGTGATATTTGCATTTATGGGAAAACCAGGTCCTCACACTTATCTATTTTATAGAATTATTGTGTAGAGAAGTCTTTTTCCCAGTGAGAAAAATGTGCCTGTTATTCGAAAAACAAATCTTGAAATTAGGGACCATTTTCATTCAATTCACATGCAAACATTTTGTGTTTTTGCTAAAGTGTGGACCCTTTTGTCTGATTTGTTATGGTCCGAAAACTTTGAGTGATAGCTTTATAGGACCACATCGATTTAGAAACGTGCTATCTGAATTAATTGTCCATAGTTCTCAAAAATAAAAAAATAAAAAATATTCTTATTTTAATTATTGGACGGAAAACGGCCACGAGGGCCAAAGTTTTAGAAAAGTTTAACTTATGACATACAATGTGAAAAAATCGTTGATTTATAAAATTTAATGTGAAAAAAATCGTAGTAAATATGATTAAATTAAAAACGGCCATAACTTTTGGGACTGAAAATGTGATTTTTCCGCAATTTTACCTTCAATCAAGCTTCGCAAAATTTTGATACGGTGTCATGCAGAATCCGTGCACATAATTTTTAATAATATTTTTATTTTATTGAAGTTTATCATTTATTTTTTTATATTAAAGTTTATTATTGCGTTACAGCCCATATTCAAAAAAGTGTCTAGTTTTTTTTTTTGATTTTTTAATTATCACTATATATTTTATTCAAATTAAATTAAATTTGGCACTTTGTACAATATATGTTATATTGATAAACATGCAAAATAAACACTAATATGTCATTTCGATTTCAATTAACAATAAACTTAAATAAAATGAGAGTAAATTAATTTTTGAGTATATGTAATTACATGAAATTAATTTTCTGAAGGAACTTGATTGAGTAGTTAATTTAATATGAGTTGAAAAGTTGAAGGGTATTTTTTATATTAAAATAATTTAATGTAGTGGTATCAAAATTACCACTTTGAGTCTATAAACCCTCTTTTCTTTATAATAGTATAGATATATTATTTAGAAAGTTGTAATTTTGAACCGTAATTATAGGGGTTTGACATTTTAGTCCTGATGGAAATTGATTTGGCAATTCACCCTACAATTTTGAGAAAAATGGTATTTTAAGGACAAAATTCATCAAAAATTGCAAATCTTATCTGAATTTGGCATGTGCGTCTCACGTAAATACAAAATTTTTGGCCAATTTGTTTTTCATAAATTTATCCTTAATGTGCCAATTATTTTAAATATTAAGGCTTACTTTTTGACTTAGATTCCAACAAGACTAGAATTTCCACCCTCTATAGTTATAGAACCAAAATCACGATTTTTCTTGTCAATGAGACTAAGGTATTATATGTATGAAATATTTAGGCAAAATTAGAAAATGGATCATGTATAAGGGGTGATAAAATTAGTCCTCTAAGTATTGAACTGATAATTCTAGCCTTTTTATGAAAAAAGGCTGGAAATTAGTTGGACAAATTGGATTAGGGTTTGGCCTGCCAACCGGACTCGACTAAAACACGCACTAGAAAAAAATAGTTATTAGCTACAGTTTTAATAGTTATGGACTAAAAATTATAATAAATAATTTTTATTGACAACATTTAAATAAAACTGACGCAAAATATAGATTTTTCACTGAGAAAAAGTTATTTGTCATGGCTAAGAGCCATGGTAAAAATATTTGCCATGACTTTTAGCCATGACAAATGTTTTAACCACCATCGCAAACACTACGACCAACTACTATTACATGGTCATGATCAATGAATATTTGCAACAACTTTTATAGTAACGTTGCATCCTATGTGAATGTTGGGTCTTCCAAATGGGCGGGAAATGA
This sequence comes from Sesamum indicum, assembly GCF_000512975.1. Lineage (NCBI taxonomy): Eukaryota > Viridiplantae > Streptophyta > Magnoliopsida > Lamiales > Pedaliaceae > Sesamum > Sesamum indicum. The sequence goes on from NC_026150.1 coordinate 11,283,862, forward strand.
AGACACCTCTTCTCACTTCCTTCTCACGAGTTATTTATTTTTTTATTAATAATAAAAAAATATACTAATATAATTTATTAAAATACTATAATATTAATATGTCGAGTCGTGATTCGATAAAAAGAATTTTTCTTTTTTAAAATAATGGCCAAGTCGTGATTTGAGTCACGACTTGGTCCTTTTTTTATTTTTTTTAATTTTATTGAATTAATTTTTGTTATAAGTTAATTATATAAAATTAATTTTTTAACAACATATTAAAATTCAGAAAATCATAATATTAAAATTATATTAATTTTAAAAATTATAATTAAATTTATAAATATAATAGTGTATATTTTTTTTTACAATTGGTGAAAAATACAATGAAGTATACAATTTTAAATGTAAAAAATGTCCACCCGTTCCATAATTGCGTCTGTTGCATTGACGTTGAGGACTTCTTATTTCCTCGCCCACATTTTGTACTGGCTCATTTTGCGCCTCAATATCATCACCACCGAACCGACTAGATGTTGTTGCAGAACTAGACTCCACATTGTCACGATATACACTAAATGATGGAAATGGAATTAGTGAAATATTGTATCCTTGTGCATATGGTTGATTAATACCAAGACCAAGGTCAAGATGTACTTGTAAAGAATAATCTTGTGTTTTGTTTGATATATATGGGTCGTGATCACATCTCGATATATTATTATTAATATATTAAAAATAATTATATTAATATAAATTTTTTTAATAATAAAAAAATAAATAACCCTCCTTCTCACAATGTGCATAAAAGTCGAAATGGCTTTCTCTCTCTCTCTCTTCTTCTACAAATCCGACGATGAAGGTCAAGAAGATAGAATGAACATGTCTTCAATGTCATCAGGGAATTATTTTACTTAAATAAATTGCTTTTCTGGTATTAGGGTTCTATTGAGAACATCTAGATTCATTGAGAATTTCATAATATGTCATAAAAACGATAATTAATATTAGGAAAAAAGTTAGTATTTTTAGTCCTATAAGTTAGGTCTATGTCATTTTTGGTCCATACACTTTGGAATTAGTATTTTTAGTCCCATAATTTATAAAAAATTAGCACTTTTGATACTCATGTAATTATCCATCTACAATTTAACGATATAGGTCACGTACCTAACACGTTGTCGTTAAATACTTTTAGTTGGAGTAAAAATTGGTCCTTTTTTCAATAGTAGTATATGAGTGCTTCATTTGACCTACTTTATTCACTTGTGGAAGACATGATTGTTTGTGTTGCTTCTACTTGGCTTCAACTTATAGAAATATGGGAAGGATAGCATTCAATTTTTTGTGATAGAAGATAGAAATCGCTATATTTTTTGCCCTAATTTCCTTCAAGATTTACTTTTCCGCTCAAATGTAGTTATATTTTTCTCCAAAAATGGTTCTAAGCTGGAAATCAAATGAATTTTCTTTCCAACCAAATTACTTAATGATCATATGCTACTCACGTGCACAATATCGTTAAATTATAGACAAAAAAGTGGATGATAATCAAAAGTACTAATTTTGGTAAGTTACGAAACTAAAAGTGCTAATCCCATAATGAATGAGACCAAAAGTAAAATGGGTCTAACATATGGAACCAAAAATATTATTTCCTCCTAAATATCTAATCAAACGCAGACTATTCTATAAATCATCAGAACATATATTCATATTCTTATGAAAATAAATAATATGTATAAAAATTCATGAACACTACATTATAGTATATTTCTGAAATCATAGTTTATATTCTTAGGGTCTTGCTTATCCTAATTAAAATACACCAATCAATGATTTTGCCGACCGTCATTATCTCAATCGTCATCTTTTACTAGCATATTGAACCCTCTACTCAAGCACTACTTCTCCCTAAACCAATAGTTGATCACCAATCCTTCATCCTTTACTAGTATGTTGGTGGAGAGATTTCATCTTAATGATAAGAACTAGCTTTAGAGGGAGGACATCCTACGTGGACAAAGAAACGAGACTATCTCACTTTACCAAAAAGGAGGGGGCGTCGTTTCCTACTGCTTGCAAGAATGGGGATATTTCTTGAGCACGTTAAAGTATCTACATCAGCAAAAGTGCACCAAAGGTTGGTAATCTAATCCAATTCAATTGACTTATTTTATATGCATAAGATCCACATTATAGTAGCAACGAGATGTGTCATTAGATCGCATAATTTACTATTTAAATTAAATTTTATTTTTCACTATGTTTACCATCTCAGGATCTATACGAAACCAACTTGTACTTGGATATGTTGGCATAACTCGCAAGGTTAGAGGTGTACCCATAAGAAAATCTCAAACACCTCACCCAATCACTTATCCACCTATTCTAGTCCTTGGTGAGGGTATCTGCAGCTTTAGGTATAGCATTCCATCACCATTTGTCCATCTCAAACTTCGGGCAATTGCAAATGTTCTTCAAATCTTTTTGTAAATTCAAATTTTTCTTACTTTTACCTTTGATGTCCGTAATGGTTTAAAGGTAATGTCAAGCACATTCTTCTTAATGTGTATGATATAAAAGTTGTGACATATCAAGTTCATCCACTAGTATGAAAGATCCTAAAATATGCTTTTTTTGGTCCACTTGTGCTCAGCGTCATACCCTGGTGGATTGTTATTGGATCTTCAACCACCATAAAATACCATACCACATGACGGTGGATTTCATCTCTGGTCAACCTCAATCTTGGAATCTTCTTCTCCTGCCTATTTCTAGTAAAGGACTTGTTGTTTTTCCAATATGGATAGTTATAGGAGAGGAACTGTCTGTTGCAGTCAAAGTAGCACGCATTTTTCTTGTGTTGCAGATGGAATATTCATGTATTATCCATATAAATAGAACACCCATGATACTCACAGTACTGCATCAGATACTATCCCATAAGCTGGGTGGTCATTCACAATTCACATCGACACCGCATGCATCATGAATGCCTCATTCGTGGCATAGTCGTGTATTCGACGGTACGTATTTACGATGAAACTTCCCGACAGTCTGATGCATCATGTGTCAACCATTGCAAAAATAAAAAGAGACATTGGCAAAGTTGTCAACAAATTCCCAACAAATCCATTTTCTCTGAAAAATCAGTGGAAATTTTTGACGCATTCAATATTACGACTTATTTTTCTATAGTTATTGATGGAAACGAATCAGGGTCAAATTTCATATGGTTTCTTCGATGGTTTATTAATTTTTGAGGGAATTGATAAGAATATCGGGTTGGCAATTGATATTCATCAGAATCCATTTATATTCGTCAAAATTGCTATAATTTTTTACCATTGGAAATTTTTGTTCCGGCTAAATTACATTTACTGCCCTGTATATTAGGGGGGGTAGCATTTCAAGGACTGTAGTTAAGGGTGTAGCAAACAGCATCCCAGAATTAAATTTTTTTTGGCTATTGAAGGACTCCGGCAACCAGATTTTTCAAATGCACCAGAAAATGCTTACCTGGACACAAATTAGGGTTCGAATTTGGGGCTTTTGCTCATGTGGCGGGGGGTAATAAATTATTGCCATATAAGCTGCTGACGTGGCTGTGGTGTAGATATAATTGCCAACTTTGCCGTTGACGTGGAAAAGAACATAAAACAAAAAGAAAAAAAAACAAAACAAAACGGCAAAAGACTGAAACGCGTACGCCACTTTCTCTCTCAAATCGACAGACAAAGAACCCTAATCCCAAACAATCCCCAACCCTAATCTTTGATCACAGCACCTGAAGAAGACGATTAAGCCACTAAACGACGAATAGAGAGCACCAAAGGCAAGAAAATGGTGATTATACGGAGTAAATGTCACCTAAACCTCCCACCTCCTTTATACCGTAAGTTTTCCTCTTCTTGTCTGTGGTCCCCTATTGCCCCTCTTTGTCTCCCACTGCGTTTTTCATTTTAATACGCATTTTGTGGTCCCTCTTTGTCTCCCACTACGTTTTCATTTTAATACGCATTTTGTGGTCCCTCTTTGTCTCCCACTGCGTTTTCATTTTAATTGTTCGAGGGAAAACATGTGGGGGGATGTTATGAATATTCATATTATATTTCTGTATCTTTCCGTATTAGTATGTGGGGCATGAAGAAATTATTTTTTTTTCTATTTTTAGTATGTTTAGTTGTGAAATGGTATTCATTTTTCAACTTTTATTAATGCTTTAGCCACTTATGTGAATAAGGAGAATAGTAACTGTAAATGTAGTTGCTGCTATTTTTAATGAGTCAGTGACTATGAATTTATTAAATCTGTAAGTAGGGATTGTTCTGTTTGTTTTTTGTTGCTATTCATCAATGAACCGTATTATATTTTTATTTATTTTTGCTTAGTCTGTTGGTGATGGTGATATTTCTAATTTAGTATTATTTTTTTTGTGCTTTTTAATTTACAGATCCTGACAGTAATTCAACTACTGTCACATATTATTATGGGGGGAAATTTATCCCAAGTAATTGTACTATTCCTTATTATATTGGTGGCAAGATTGCTAAGTTTGACTATGTAGACTCAACTCACCTATGTTTTGCAAACCTTAATTTGTTCTGTGATAAATTAGGGTTGGTTGGTGATAAGAGATACTATAAGAAAGTAAAAATTGGTTTTCAGCTCCTAACTACAGATTCACAGTGTTTAGAGTTGGGGAAGGAGTACAGGCATGCTAGGGATGTCCCTGTATATGTTGAGATGTTTGGTGACTTGGGGGTTGGTGTTGATGTAGATGAGGATAGTGAGAGGGGTAGAAGGGAGGAGGCTGTTCATGTAGATGAGGAGGGGGGTAGAAAAGATGATGTTAATGATGAAGATGAGGATGCAGACTTGTTTGATTCTGATTATGATTTATCAACAGAGGTAGATGATGATGACATATTATTTGATGATTATGTGGATGATAAAACAACTATGATGGTCTAAGTGGGTCTAGTGATGATGGTGAAACAGATATTATGGTTGATGAGATTGATCTAAATGAAAATAAAGTCAGTGATGATGAGCAAAGTGAATCTAGCTACCCTATTTTTAATCCTGCTGAAAAATTTGATCCAACATTTACATTGGGGATGATGTTTAGCACAAAGGGTGAGCTTAGAAATGCTATTCAGTCACATGCAATTAAGACAAGAAGACATATAATTTGCACAAAAAGTGACCCAAGCAGATACTATGCTAAATGTGGTGATACAAATTGTGATTGGAGGTTACATGCTCGTAAAGTAAAAGATGAATGCACTTTTCAGATTAGGGATTAAAAATCCTAAAGACAAGTGTGCCAAGACTTTCAATCTAAAAAATGTAAAGTCTAGTTGGCTCTGTGATAAATATTTTGACAAATTCAAATCTGATCCCAAGAGGTCTGTAAAGGGGTTTAGAGTGGATGCTATAAATGAAATTAAATGTCATATCTCCAAATATCAAGCATATAGGGCCAAAAGGAAAGCATTGAAAAAATTTGAGGGCAGTCCTGAGTACCAATACACAAGACTTTGGGATTATGCAGATGAGATTAGAAGAACCAATCCAGGTAGCACTGTCATTGTGGGGACTGAAGATGTGGGAGGGGAAAACAGATTCAGTAAGTTTTATGTTTGTTTTTCAGCAATGAAAATTGATTTCAAAGAGGGGTGTAGAAAGATAATTGGTGTTGATGAGTGCCACTTAAAGGGGCCTCATGGGGGAATTCTTTTAACTGCAGTAGGGGTGGACCCAAACAACAATCTTTACCCAATTGCATATGCTGTTGTAAACACAGAATCAAGGGAAACTTAGGAGTGGTTCTTGATTTTGTTGAAAACTGATTTGGCTATTGAAAATCAGAGTGAATATGTCTTTATGTCTGATAAACAAAAAGAATTAATTCAAGCTTTTTAAGAAGTGTTACCTGCTGCACCTCATAGGTTCTGTGTAAAGCATATGCACAGTAACTTCAAAAATGCAGGTTTTAGAGGGTTGGTATTCAAGCATGCCTTATGGAGAGCTGCAAAGGCATGTACCAAAGGTGAGTTTGAGGCTAGAATGAGGGATATCCAAGTACTTGATCAAACTGCTTTTGATTGGTTTTCTGATAAACCTCTTGAATAGTGGAGTAGGTCACACTTTAGTCCAAATGTAAAGTGTGATATGTTGCTGAACAATTGTTGTGAGACCTTCAATATGATGATATTGGATGCTAGGGAGAAGCCAATACTGACTATGTTAGAGTGGATAAGTGAATTTTTTATGAAGAGATTGCAAGAAAATAGGGACATGGCTGAAGCAAAATGGAAAGATAGAATCTGTCCAAGAATAAGAAAAATACTTGACAAACATATGGAAAAAGTTGGTGACTGTATTCCCATCAAAGCTGATAATTTTCATTATCAGATATCATCCTTTGATGGTGGTCAGTATGCAGTGGACTTGTCAAACCATACTTGCAGTTGTAGGAAGTGGGAACTCAGTGGGATTCCTTGTAAGCATGGCATCTCAGCAATCTTAAATCAGAAAGATGATCCTGAGGATTATATTAATGACTGTTATTTTGTAATTGCTTACAAGAGAATATATGCTAGTGCAATAATGCCAATAAGTGGTGAGAATCAGTGGAATGAGACATGCTTCATACCTCCATTGCCACCAAGGTTTGGCAGAAGGAGTGGAAGACCTTCCAGTGCACGTAAAAGAGATTCAGATGAGCCTATGACAAAGAAGAAAATAGGGAAGAAAGGTAATGGGATGTAGCTGAAAAGACAACAGACAACAGTCAAATGTTCTAAGTGTGGCCAGGAGAAGCATAATGCAAGGACATGCCCAAATAAAGATCTATCTCAATAGTATGAAGAAATTACAGACTTGACAGTTGAAGAAACAACTTTTGATGTATTGGCAGCTGATGAAGCTTTACCAACAAAGCTAAATGTAAGGAAGAGAGGGAGGATTTCAACACAACAATCTCAAATAAAGTGGTTTGTTCCCAATTTTATGAATTTTTTTTTTTTTTGCTTCAGTTGTATTTTGCTAGTTCTGATAGCTTCTTCTGATATTATTTGCAGGTGGCAGACAAAGGAAAAAATAAGGTCACAAATAAGGCTCTAATTATTTTAGCCCCAATTACTGAAGTATTTTTATAGTTTTCTTTTTCTTAAGATTTTGTATGTTTTCTAGTTGTCTTGTCATAGTTTATTTCGATGTTTCTTAGGGGAAAGGCAAAGGAAAAAAGAAGGTGACAAATGAGGCAGAAATGATGCAAGTGGACAATGAGGCAGAAATTATTCTACCCCCAATTACTGTAAGTATTACTTTACATCTTTTTGCAGCTTTCTTTCACAATTTATTTCACACTTTTCCCTTTTCATGCAGAGCCCAGTCACCTCACAATCTGCAGAAAATGAGAATGAGATCTTTACTACACTCCAAGTGCCCAATCTAGTTTCCAACTCTTCCCAATACACTAAGGGACCTTCAATGTACACTCAACTGCAGAGTGTTGGACATCCCAGGAGTGCAACATCAAGGGTAAATATTAGAGCCCCACCTCTTATGCTTGGTAGTCAATACAGTGTCACACAGCATCCAGTCCAAGAACATTTTCCAGTTATCATGCAAGGGGGAAAGAAATTCATCACATTGTCAAACTTGCAGAGATTAAGCTCAAAAAGGCCTCCAGGAAGCAGTAGCAACAACTCATAAGAAACATAGACTTGACTTGTACTTTTGGCATTTTGGATTGTTTTTTTATTTTGACTTGTTTGGCATTTTGGCATGATGTTTTGGCAGGATTTTATACTTTTTGTGAGCCCTTTAGATTGCCATTGTTTGGTAAACTTATTCAAACATCATGTTTTGAGGTGATCAAGTTAATATAATCATCTTTACTGTTGTTTTTAGTATAATCTATTACTTAATGTTTATAACTTATTCACATATTCAAAGGTTATAACTTAAGACAATTTAAACATATAAACAAACAAATGCTTACTAATCCATAAAAATAAAGTTCATGATGCTTACTAATCTAAATTTTACATAGCAAAACAACACCATCACAGCAAAACTCCATCTATTACATAGCAAAACACTATCAATTACATAATCCTTATACAAATTACTCCATTTATGCACGACTTCCTAGCATCCAAACACAAATAAAAAAAAACCATGACAAGACAAGCAACTTGAAGTAAAATTTCATCTTCTTTTCCATCTTTGTCTTCTCTATTTCTAGCTGATTCATCTTCCTCACCAACCCAGGAATTACAGACCTTGCTCTTGAGCACATTGGAGGATCTTCCCACTGGAAGAATCTACACCCATTATTCTACATTTCTCACCAAATTTTTTTTTTTGAGAGTATGAAAAATGAAAAAATAGAAAGAAAAAATGAACTGCTCTCTACATACCTTGTAGTCATGGCATGAATGGAATCGTCTACCTAGGTTTTGGTTAGTCCAAGATGTGCGAATGTAAGCTGGCTTACCACAATAATATTGTGTCCAATTGGGCATGGAAGACATCACGCAATCTTCGCACTGTCGGGCTCGGAGCAGGGGAAATGGTGGCGGGTTGGGCTCGATCGTCTTCTTCTACTTCAGGGATGGGATGGGGAGTGTTGGGGGTTAGGGATTTTTGTCTGAGAGAAGAATACTTCGGTCGATTTTAGCGGGAGAAGATTTCTTCTTTTATTTTGGGTTTTATTTTTTGTTTTCATCTTTTTTTTGTGTTTTTTAGCTTAGTTGGCAATAATTTATTACCCCCCGCCACATCAGCAAAAGCCCCAAATTCGAACCCTAATTTGTGTCTAGGTAAGCATTTTCCGATGCATTTGAAAAATTCAATTGCCGGAGTCCTTCAATAGCCAAAAAAAAATTAATTTTAGGATGCTATTTGCTACACCTTTAACTACAGTCCCTGAAATGCTATCCCCCTAATATACGGGGCAGTAAATGCAATTTAGCTTTTTGTTCCTATTAAACTATGTTTTTGTGATGATTAACTCTAAATTATTTCTTAAAAAATAATCTATTGTTTTATGTATTTATATATATATATATATATATTGTTTTAGAATTTAAGAATCCAACAAATTTTTTTACCAAAAAGTATAAGAATTTATTTGGTTCTTCACTGAGTAACAATTGGTTGAGTCTTTTCGGTGGCAGGATCCCTTGAATAGTTTGTTGGGGTATCTTTTGGCCAAAATACGAATTATCTTAGTTATTGTGATAGTCGTAAAGAACTGATTAAAGATGTCAGACTGTTTTCTTGGCACAGTTCCTTTTGTCTCAAACACAACTGAATGAAATAGGAAACAAGAAACAAGTATAATTTTATCAGCTTTTGCTATCAAACAGTTTGGAGTGTGTTGATCATTTATGCATTATCCTTACGGTAATAACATGGCGTCCAACCAGCTGCTTTGATTCCACACATAGCATTTCTTGTACTCCTTTATGTCCTTTTCTTACGCTACATCCCAAGAAACTTTTGGTCTTAGGACAAAATCTTTTCATTGACAAAAAAAAAAAAAAAATACATGGGCTTCTATGTCTTAATTATGGAGTTAATAATCTTTAAATTTTAAAATTAAATTAAATACCATGTGATATTTTTTTCATTTAATATATTTTTCTAAAATTTTTTTTCACGAATACTGTTAAACGGCCACCTCATCTGAAAATTTAAACTGTTAGGAAGGAGAATCATTTGATATTAATATTGTAGTACATCCTATTTTCAATCCATATACGTAAAACTTTATTTATATATATATAAATAAATGAGCAGTACCAATATTCGAACGAAAAATCTTTTATTTAATTTGACTAATATAGCCTATGAAGCAACTCTCTTTCTGAATTTGATTTAATTAATTAATAATTTTGCTTGGTTTTGCTTTTGTTGCATGATTAGGTGCATTGTAATCATCTCCCATATTCTAAAACATTGTAATTAACTGCTATATATTATTATCAGTCCGTGCAGTATTTGATGCAACACTTATTTATTATTATTTTATATTGTGAAGATTATTTTGACATAGCATCTTACACTTACTAAGATTTTAGAAATAATTTTATATTTTGTTCGGGTTTGTCGGTAATATCATTTGTGGAAAAACATAAGAACTCAGGACATTTGTGGAAAATTTTTGGACAATGATTAAAGTGTTGTGTTTCATTCCAAACTTGAATTAATTCTCTAATTATTAGAGAAGTGCTATATGTATCAGCAATTTCTCCATCTTATTTCTACCTTCTGTCGATTTAAATCTATCCATGTAACAATATAACTGTAATATTGATTTCTCACTAAAATTAGAAAATGTGAAATAGTGGTTAATTCCGAATGGCGAATATAAGGAAGTGGGAATATGTAAGAAGCACCCCCCTCCCCCCCTCTCTCATGTGTCTGTTGAACCCTTCAATGCACTGGCAGCACCTTGCCTATTTGCCGAATAGGGAATAGATATAGTAGGTCTTTTCCCAACTGCATAAGGACAATGCAAATTCCTACTACTAGTACCGGAGTACTTCAGCAAGTGGGTGAAAGCCGAGCCCCTTGCCAAGTTCACGGAAAACGAAGTGCTTAAATTCCTCTAAAAAATATAGTTGTAGGTATAGCTTACCTAGTGAAAAATAGTTGTTAGTTTTACGATTGGAAAATTCAGGATTGGTGTGCCGACTTAGGCATCCAACATTGATTCACCTCAGTGGCCTATGGAGGGGCATAATTCCCGCCTTTGAAATAATGGGAAAATGTAAGAAATATAATGTGATATTGCAAATGAGCAAATTACACCGTGATAAAAAAAACTATAGTAATTTATCAATATCTCATAGGTAAATTGTATTAAGCCCTTGGAAATAATTCCCTACCGAAACATATTACTATATTCCATCAGCCATCACTGGAAACGTTTCCATGTTGATCATGAACAACAGCCTTTTTTAGCTACTATACAAATAAAAGACAAAGCGAATGTTGGAAGATTAAGTAGCCTCGTCAGAAGACAGCCAATGCAAGTACGAAGGGATGCTTTGTTGGCGGAATTTCAGAAGCCATGTCTTCGTCCTCTCTCTTCCATTGTATAGAAATTCCACTCTTCTGTCGTTGCATGGAAGATATAAACTATGTGCAATTCCTATTCTCACATCCACTCTATATATATACTCATCAACACAACAACAACAATTGTCTCCTTTTGCCTGTGAATTTCTACGAGCTTTAACTGTGGAAAAAGTTGTTCAGTTTGATTCTTATATATGCTGAACAAAGTGATTTTTCCAGACTGTTTTCTTTGAAGATAGAGGAGGCCTAGTCTGAGGTAGCAGCAATGGACTCGGACAAAACCAATGTAGCCCTGGAAGCTATTAACAATGAAACTATTGATTTGGTAATTTCTATTTCTTTCTGTTGTTTGTGAGGCACCAGAGTTCAATATCATTACTGATGTACTCTGAGAATTTTTAGACTAATTGTCATCTGTGTGGAAAACATTCACCTAATCCAAGATGGGATTTCGATATCATGAGAGATTAGTTCCCAGGGAATGCTCTGAGGGGTTAAACGCCTAGGCCTGTGTGAAAACACTAGTAGGGAAAAATCCGTCTAAGAAAAGCGAAAGGGCAATGCGACCCGTAAGTTTAAATGAAAAAGGGTAATGTGATCTCCTAACGTGCGAGGCAGTGACTTAGTTGCATTAAGGAGGTTTTTGTGCCTATGAGTGTTTTCATGGGAGGGTAAAATACAAATAAACCCTGTTCTGAGTTCGTTCATATGGCGTCTTAACGCATTTTGCTGTGCTTACTACGTTGCTAAGCTAAAGAAGAAAGGGGTGGCAAGAATTGTTCAATTCGGCATGGAATTCTTGATAGACTAGGAGTTGTTACTGCATGGTGATTAGCATACTGTTCTTATCTGCTCTGTCAGGAGAATATCCCTGTGGAAGAAGTTTTGGAGAAGTTGAAATGTACAACAGAGGGTCTTAGCTCTGATGAGGTTAAGAAACGACTTGAAGTGTTCGGTTATAACAAGCTTGACGAGAAAAAGGTATGTACTTGTTTCAAATTCGAGTCTCTGTTACTGTACTATTATTCCGCTGCTCATTCAAAGTTAACGAAGTTATGCAATTATCAATTAGATTTCATCATTCTGCAGGAGAGTAAGATACTCAAGTTTCTTGGATTTATGTGGAATCCTCTTTCATGGGTTATGGAAGCAGCCGCTATCATGGCTATCACTGTTCCACATGGAAAGGTAAAACCGTAGAGTTTACATATGCATCCCAAAGATGTACATAAGTGATCATACGAGCATGAAATCTGTGCCACTATGCTAATATCAATTTTTTGTTATAGAAAAATAGAGTTGATTACAGTGATTTTGTCGGCATTCTGGCACTTCTTCTTGTCAATTCAACTATTAGTTTTATAGAGGAGAACAACGCCGGTAACGCAGCAGCAGCACTCATGGCTCGATTGGCTCCAAAAGCTAAGGTCAGCTTGCAAAACACTTGTATTTCTACTACTTCTTACTGTTGTTTGAATATTATGAGTCCACACGATCAGGTTTTACGTGATGGAAAATGGAACGAGGAAGATGCATCAGTTTTGGTTCCTGGAGATGTTATT